>NC_044572.1:75890577-76201145 GCF_901933205.1 Camarhynchus parvulus
TGTAAATGATTGTAAGTGATGTTCTTTTATGCTATTCTGGTCCTGTGTTGGAGCCATTTTTCCCAGCCTTTTTTGAGCTAATTTCTTCCTTTCTTCTCCTCAGTTCTCAGATCCCTATCTGAAATAACACTATGAAAAAGCTGCTGTAATAATATCCAGTATGTAAGCTCAGGTTTAATTCCATTCCTAAAAAATATTAATCAGGTTTCTACTGAAGGAGAACATATGTATTGTAAACATATAGAAAGCCTGTTCTAACTTTTGCCATTTCCTCCATTTTTAGGACCATTTTTTCTGTCAATCAGTCTTTTTTCTCTGTTCTGATAAGACTTCTAGAACAATACTAAAAACATACAAAACAACAACAACACATTCAGATATTTCAGCAAGCTTTCTGAGCACTACTGTTTTGACCTGTTCTGATTGTTGAGTTGTCAAATGCTCTCCACTGCACCATTTCTTCAGTGTTTAAGATGTCAAGCAGACAGTATTTCCCTCACAAAAGAAACACCTTGAAGAAGAGTTAAAAGGTAATGTGTGTAAAAATCCATTACAGTTTTTATTATAGGAAACCTTTAGCACTGAAGATTTGTAAGATGTCAGTGGATGCCTTGTAAGAAATGTTAATGCTAAAGACATACTAAGAATTCCTTCTTATACCCTGCAGATAGAGCAGTTTATACTGGCCTGTTCAGATTTCAAGTCTTAAAGAAAGACAGATACAAATGAGATCTGAGTTCTAATGTTGGCTTAATAGATGACTCACTTTTGAGACAGTAGAAAGAAAAGCTTAAGCAAAGAATTACTAGATACAGCTGTCAATAACTTCTCTTTTTTTGTCCGTACTTTTTCATAGTTTCACATGAAATAGAATTGAAATCAGAAGCATTTGAAATCTTTTGTTGTATCAGTCAGAAGGTGACACCTCTGATTTCTATCACATCTCCTAATATGAACTTTATTTAAACATAAAACTTCTGAATCATCTGCTGTTGAATCCAAGTTCATCCCAAAGCTAATGCTGAGCATGTTAACACCCTCTCTTGTGTTAGACATCCACACAGAATCATCGAGTTATTAAGGTTGGAAAATACCCTTAGGATCTGGCACTACTTTGTTCACTATTAAACCACCTCCCCAAATGCCACATCCACACATCATTTGAACACTTCCTGGGATGGTGATTCTATCTTCCTGGGCAGCCTATTTCTGCCAGGGCTTGTCCTGACCAATCTTTCAGAGAATATTTTTTTCCTAATATCTAATCTAAACCTCCCCTGGTGCAACTTGAGGTCATTTTTTCCAGATCCATCTACAAAGCCTTCCTACCCTCAAGCAGATCAACACTCCTACCCAACTTGGTGTCATCTGCAAACTGAGGGTGCACTCAAGCTCCTTGTTCAGATCATCAATAAAGGTAATTAACAGAACTGGTCGGAGTACAGAGCCCTTGTGATCAACCACCAGCTGGATGCAACTCCATTCACCACCTCTCTCTGCTCCCAGTCAGTCAGCCAGCTTTTTACCCAGGGATGAGTACCCCTGTCCGAGTCACAAGTATCCAGTTTCCCAGAAGCACGGAATGAGATAGGTTGGAAGGGGCCACAGTGGGTCCTATGGGATACAACCTCCCTGCTCAAGCAGTGTGATCCTAGAGCACATTGCAAAAGGTTGCATCCAGACTGTTCTTGAGGATCTCCAGTGAGGGAGACTCCACCACCTCTCGGGCGATCTGCTCCTGTGCAGTCATCTGCACAATAAAGAAGTTTTTCCTCTTATTCCAATGGATCTTCCTGTGCATTACCCTATTGCTTGACCCCACCAAGCAGAGCGTGGCTTCATCATCTTGGCATCATCCCTTCAGACACTTACAGACATGTATAAGGTCCCCTCTGTCTTTTCTTCTTAAGGCTGAACAGGCCTGATATCCTCAGCCTTTCCTCACAACAGTGGTGTTCCCATCTCTTAATCATCTTCATAGCCTTCTGCTGGACCTGCTCCACGAGTCCCATGTCTCAGTGGTACTGGGGAGCCCAGGATAGGGCACAGCACTCCAGAAGTGGCTTCACCAGGGCTGAGTAGAGATTCAGGACCACCTCCATTGACCCATAATGCTGTTCCTAATGCATCCCAGGATACCATTGGCCTTCTTGGCCACAAAGACACACTGCTGGCTCATGGACAGTTTGTTGTTTATCAGGACTCTCAGGTCCTTCTCCAGAGAGTTGATTTCCAGCAGGTCAGGCCCCAGCCTGTCCTGGTCCATGTGTCCTCCAAGTGAGGGACCCTGCAACTGTTTTTGTTGAACTTCAGATAGTTCTTCTCTGCCTATCTCTCACATTTGCAAGGTACTTCTGAAAAGCTCCACAGGACTCTGGGGTACTGGCCATTCCTCACAGATTTGTTTTGAAGGGGGGTGTTGTGGGAGATAATTTTAAAGGCTTTACTAAAGTTCAGGTATGCAGCGTGCTTCAGTTTAGGCATGCCTGTACATGCCTTAGTGCATATGGAAACAGTTGCTTCAAATCACAGTGGCAATTACATGAATTTATATGATCAAAACCTAAAAATCCTGATTTCAACTTGTGCTTTGTCTAATGCAAACAGAATAAAACTTCTCCACATGAAATTCACTGGGAATTTGCCCATCCAGTTTCATGGATTTCAGAATTCAGCAAAAAAATTCGTAAAACAAGGAAAAGGAATATATTTACTACTTTATTGTTATTGTCACTTATAAGGAAATACAGTCAGAGAGACAATATGTGGTCTGGTGTATGTGTACATTTTATTTGTATCAATGAAATTTGGAGTTCATGTAGACCAATGGGTTTTTCAAACCGCTTGGTTGACAGCAGATGGCTGAGCCCCTCAAAAAAATGGGGCTTTGAAAAATTCTAGGGATGGAGACTGCACAGGCTGTGTAGAGAGGTAATGGCTTGTTATTTGCCTAATGGCAATGACAGCACTGCATAACAGGACCACGTGAAATTCACTGAGTGTAAATAAACTTTACAGACTGAAGTGTGCAACTGAAATTTGCTACATAGTTTTTTAATACCTTAGTTTATTAACAATTTTGAGCATATCATATGGTGTTGCTTGATGAGGAATTTGACGAAACAAGGATTGCTTTGCTTGTGAGAGGTAATAGTCGAGGCAATTTTTCTTTGAAAGTCTGGTAGGTGTTTTGCAGAACTAAAAAATATCTGTTGTGTGTTCTTTAGTATTAATCTCACTTTGAGAATAGTGTTAAATAATCCTGGAATATGAATTCTCTGTAATTAATCTGTCTTCTCTAGATAAGTACCCCCTTTAATATTAAGAACTCAAGCAGAAAAAGTATCTTCAAATATATGGCACTTCAAAACAAATGAGGAGGGAGGGGTTACAAAGTCTATGGTTGTATATATCCTGTCAGGTCACCAGTCCTTTTGTGTATGCTGCAAAACTCTGACATATCTAAGATTATCTTTTTGTATCCCATGCTATAAAGGGCAAGAACATCTCACCCTGAAGCTGGAGATTTGCATTCTTCACCAGGTTTGGGAGGCAGAGTGCAGAGCTAGCAGTAGGGCTCAGTGTGTTATACAGTTGAATAATCAAGGGGAAATTAGTCTGGGAAAGCATGCTTGCTGTGTTAATAATGTCCCTTAGTTGTTTTTTGGTGGTGGTGGCTTGGTTTTGTTCTTTTTGGGTTTTGGGGTTGTTTCTTCCATGTTTTTTTTTTTTTTTTTTTTTTCTATTGTTTCAAAATGTTTTTCTATTCAAGCATTTCACTGCCATTTTTTAATCTCCTCTGGAGAGTCTGTGACACTCCACCTCCTGGAGTCATCCTCTAAAAGGGACAGATATTTTTTCTAGTGATTTCATTTCACTGCTCTTGGCATACTCAGGACTCATCTCAAACCTGGTTTCAAAACATCACAGCATAGCTGAGTGGAATTTAGCTGCCTTAATGTCATGTTAGATGTCTTGTGATATTTACTCATGGCCAGAAGACCACTTCAAAAGGTCAACTGTAGAATCCACTTTTATATCTGACTGTCCCATTTGGATATCATTAGGCATCTATATTTAACCAGTCTCACCTATAATGTGTTCTCACTCTGAATGTTTGTCTAAAAGAAGTTGGTAGCTGACCACTAATGTTCATTTGCCCTTTGAACCAAAATTTTGTAATTTCTAATGTACCAAGAGCTTTATTTTTTCCCTAGTATGACACTTTTTTAGTATTTATAACGCATATTAGGCTTATTTATTATGCCATTGAGCAGAACATTTGCAAACCCAGAAAAAAAAATGGACTCTTGCACATCATTACCAGTCTAATACCAGGTAGTTAATTACACATCACATCAAGAGGAAAAAAAATGGTTGTGAATTCCCAGAAATAGTGTAGAGCAGGAAGAAACACTCTTGAACAAATTTGGGGTCTTAAGAAAGCACACTAATAGATGTAAAAAATAAATACATCACAATGGCTTAATGTATTGGGTTCCAGTCACTGTGAATACTGTAGCTTAGAGGAAAAAAGCTCTAAAACTAATTCATAATGACGACAGCAATTGATGCTTAGTCTAGACAATAACATTAATGTTAATAATATTAATATTAATAATAACTACAATATATTATTTGCTTGAAATCACAATGGCAATCACATGAACTTATTATTATAATGGTATGATGAATTATACATATCTCAGTATTTCAACAGAACCTTAATACTCTTAGGAAACGCATCAGGATCACAGAACAACTCAGCAGTCATTCTTAATAGAATTATAATTCATAAAGATATCAATAACAGTTCCTGTAAGATTAACCCTAGCCAGAGATCAATTATCCCAGTGAAATGTTGAAAGAAATATTAAGGGAGAGACCAGTGGAAGTAAGGCAGAAAACGATAGCAAAGGTTAAAACAGAATTTAGTAATGAAGAAATTTACAAATTCTGAAGAAGAGAATGTGGAAAAAACCCAGGTAGGACCGCAAATCTTATAATACTTTAAAAAGAAAAACTCATCCAAACTGGTACTTTTTTTGTTGTATGAAAGAACTACCGGCCCTTGTGCAATTAAACCATGTCACTGGTAACACATTTCAGTTATAATCAAGTATCAGCAGCCTTTTTATGGGACAGTCAGCACTTTATCTATAAATGGTTTACTCTGTCCAATGTAGGTACTGCTGGTTTTCTAGCTGTTACTATTCATAGTTTCTCTGGGGTAACTACAGATTTCTGATACTTACAGTTATATTACAAGGAGGCAAATGAGAGGCAGTAAAAGTGACATTATTGTGGAGCCATTTTTGCAATTTCTGATGATACCTTGTCCCGAACATTTGTTCACAGACTTTAGGGTATATTTGAAAACTTGTTTGTCAATAGCAAGGGTTCTTGACTTGAAAACTGATGCCTTCTTGGGGGCAAAACACAACATCTGCATATGAAACCAAGAGTTAGGCTTGCCTGTAGTTTTCCTATTTCTAATGAATGATTCATGAGTATTTTAAAGCAAGCACTGCATTTTAATAAAGCTAACAAAGCTTCCTGGTAAAGGAAGTTCACATATTTTACTGGTAGAATTTACAGTACAGTGAGTAATTCTCTGTCTCATATGCTTTTTAAAACTGACTTGTCTTCCATATAAAGTAGATTGTTTCAGTGTCATAGATCTGTAGACACTAAAGCTTATCAAGTGAAAAAAAAAAAAGGTAAATTTATTGCAGTTCTTATATTGTATAACTAGATTCCATTTATGGATTCACATTAACTAGGAATCTACATATATATCATTGGATATTCTGATAGGGTCCTTACAGAAACAATGCCAAATAATTTCTTGGTGATTTAATAGATCTTTATTTAACTTTTTCTTGGATGATGTATTCATTTTTATTGTTATCATATACTGTGGGATTAGTTAGGTGACAATAACTAAGAAAAGTGTTTAATGAGATTATACCGATATAGGGCATATTTGAGGAGGGCTGGTAAGCAACATATATAAATGAAGAAAAATAATCTTTATAACAGATTTAGCTCTAAATTTTCCCAAAACCAGGACTAGATTTTTTGTTGTTGTTTGAGTACTTTGAGTGGTTTCTGAAGTTTGAGAAGAAATGCCTCTTTATTCCTCTAAGACAGTAATTAATTTGATCGTACTCAAAAGGTTTTCAAATTAACTCATTTTCTGATATTTGGCATGAGATATGAATTTGAGTATTACTCCCAAGATACTTAAGAACCTCGAAAATACCGTTGCTGTACATTTAATTATTTCAATTAGAGTTCTAGTTCTGAGCACCTGCTTAAGAGTAAAAATCCATGCATTACCATAATACAGACTCTATAGGTTTACCAGGATAAACATCTTAACATCTATATGTTCTTCTACAAAGAAAAGTCCACTGTCTATACTGTTTTCTGCTTGCTACAGTATCATGCCAAGAAAAACAATATTTTCTGACCGTGTTTAAAACTTTTTTGTTTTGTTTCAGTGAAAGCTACTGAATTATCAGGATTTTGGCGTCTTCAGTGGAGGTTTGCAAGCCTGTTCGGTAGAAAATATATTTCTAAGGTCTTACTTAGTCATCAAGTAAGTATCTTCTTGTGTTTTTGTATAGTTCTCATTTGGGTCCAATGAAGTGTTTGTGCTGTCTTAGACAAATAACAAAAAATACTTCACCATTATTTTGACTATCTTTTCTATAAAAACATTTTTCTCTAATGTCTGAAGCTCCTTGGCAGTCCATGACCATTTAAGTCAGTGTTTATAAGTATTTTAGAAAGAAAAAAAAAACAAACAAAAAAAACCCAAAAAAACAAAGGAACATTTTCCTGGTATTCTTTTTCAGTACCTCTCAGAATGCTATTCAGTCATCTGTATTACTCCCAACTATGAAGCATAGAAGAACTAAGAATTGGTTGGATCATCTAAATATGTTGTGCCATTAGCCAGTAAAAGTGGTCAAGAATGGTGTCTGGCAATCAATTACTAAAGTAGATAAAGCCAGTTAAATGGTACTCAGACAATCAGGTTCTATTATTATCATCCACCTGACTGACTTTTTGATTGTCTAATTTTTCTGACTATATCACATACTTTGTTCTGCATACATATAGTCTTAAATATTTTTAATTCAATTAGATGAAGAGTAAGAGACTCAGTTAAAGCAGATCCTCTTATATCTTCTTATTCCTGTTGTCTGGCATAATGGTTTTTCATATCTATTCTTTCACTTAATTTCTAAACCTAAAGAAAAAAAATGGGTTGATGGGAAAGCATTTTAAATAGTAAAGCTATAATAAAAACCACAAACTGTAAAACTGCAAAATAGAGGGAAGCTAGCTGTAACATTTAAATTATACTTACATATTCTACTCAGATTACAGACTCAACCTTCTAAACATTATGATGATGGAGATTAGAGAATTAATGCACTCTTTATGTCACTTCTCACCAAAATGTAGTGATTTTGATTTTGATTTTTCTCAAAGAATGCATAAATGTTATTTTAAATTTCAGTTAATAATTGCTTCAGTCTGAGTGGCAATGCTTGAACTTGTCTCAAAATTATGCATTTGAATCCATTTACAAAATATTCTGTGCTTTAAAAAATCATAGTCCATGAAAACCATCAATGCTTATTTATTTATTTGCTCTTTGAAGAAATAGAAAATTATTTTTTGTGATGGAAATAATTTCCAATTAATCAGTCCAATAACATAATCTTATTTTACCACTTGGCTGTATCAAAAATAAAGAAGTATTTCTCTATAAGGAACAAGTACCTCGTTTATTTACTTTAGAGCTTGATAGCTCTGACTGTATCATTCATTGCTGCTTAACTTATAAAAATGAGAATTATGTCCTCATTTTAATGCTCTTTTATGAATTTAACCTAACAAAAATAGATGTTGATTGAAATGGTTGAATTATGAGGAAGGATGATGAAACTCAAATGTTTAATTCAGTTAGCACTCATTGAAGGCAGTATTCTAACCTAAAGTTGGGAAGCAAAATTTACCTTAAAGTCACTGAAGAAATAAAATAGGATTCAAGTACTAGAAACCACAGAAATAAAATTTAAGATTTTTGACCAGCTGACCTATCTAGAAAATTTTGCACAACTAGTCTTGCCCTGGATTAATTCGGGATTCTTGAGATTTTTTATGCCTCTAAGGCTCTAAATGCAGTCTGAATGTATAGATTTAAAAGTTAAATATTTTTTCTTGCTTTGTAACAAGTTAATTCAATTTACAAGTTCAGAATTATTATATTAGAGTGCACGTCTTTGTCATTTAAAAGGTTACACAAAATGCTTACATATGCCCCATCTTCAAACGTACAAAAAAAAAAAAGGAACACCTTCAACCTGCTCATAGACTGAGAAATTTAATATAGATAATATTAATTTTTCTTACTATATCCCAGTATTTTGTTGATACTGTGTCTAAATAGTGGCAGTGTTCATTGTGTCAGCTATGTATGGCCGAATTAGAGAAGACTGTTTTAAGGATGTGAATGTTACAGGTGTCTTTTTCAATGTCATTGAATGTCAAGAAGTTTTTTTATACTCTTTTAAATGTTGAATATTTTTGGTTTGCTTTTGTATTTTCTTTTATCACATTAACATAAAAGCGAAAAATCTCTTATAGGGAACAAAGCCAGTTGTTTTTTCTTTCTGGTGTGCTAAAAAAGCAAGAGTGATTGATGTCAGTGACTCATGGTTAAAGATGCTGCTACTTGAGTGGTGTGACACTGGCATGATCTCTTTGAGTAGGTTAAAGTGTAACACAGAGAGGTGGAATAAAGGCATTCAGATATGAGGGACTCATCAGATGACACATTCCCAAATTCACGATCTCTTTGACTACTATTACAATGCTGTATATCTTCAAAACCTTTGAAGAGTTTTAGCTGTGCAGTTCCCTTTCATGTCAGCAGGAGACAAGCTTTGCTGTAATAAGATTTAGCTGGCTTCCTTTCACATACTTTTTTACTGAGCAAAACAGACCCTGATCACTTTTATTATGATGTGCTATGTATTCTGAAAGTATGTTTAGGCAAGTAGTAGATTAATTAAGTAATGAAGCATGTAATAAGTAATCAGTATAAGCTTTCATATTGTCTTAGCAGTCTCATTTTCATCTATAAATATCTTTCTCTATTTGAGTCCCTGAACACTTAATAAAAGTTTTCAATATATCTTTGATATTATTTTGTCTGTGGTCCATATTTTCTGTTCCTTTTACTTAGATGAAAATAAGAAAATTTGGATTTGTGACCTTGAATTACTAGTTGCAAAAGCAACAAAACAACTTCCATCTGAGTTAATGCTAAAATTTCTATTGATGCTATTAATTTTAGTACAGAGCTTTACAGATATGATACTCAGTGAACCAAACATAGGTTGTAAATGCTCAGTAAATACCTGTCATAGTGTTTTTAGGAAAGAAATAAATAATCCATCTCTCATAAATATCTGCTTTTTTAATAAAAACATTCTTACAATTAAATAAAAGATTATACTAAAATATGAGAAAATAAAGCATTAGCTGCACTACCGTAGTACTTGAAATTCCTGAACTTAAAGGAAGAGTAGCTGTTGGCCACCATTCACTCATTTTAGTTTGAAGACAACTTTTTATGGTGTAGGTTTCTTGTACCATCAGAAGAATTGTTATGGTTATAAGAAATGTTATATCACCTCTGTTTGAAGGACCTCCACTGGCCAGGAAGGATGAGTTAGTCTGTGGACAGCTCTCTTGGTTTTTGGTATTGATTCAGATAGTTTGAGATTCTTTAGGACATCTTGCCATGAACTGGTGTGTAGCTCAGCTGCTCTGATGCATCCTGAAGAAATGTGAATGGTCTAAAAAGCAAGATGCATTTAAAAAATGCAATGGGTGAATTGTGAATACATGGAAGCACTTTTAATATGTGTTTTCAATTCAATTGAATTGTCACAGGAGCGTCATAGGGTGCTACATTAGGAACTAGTACCTTGTTAAATATGAAAACAAATGAGGCAAAGAATCTTATGTCTAGAAATAAATATGTATTTTTAAAAACATAGAAGTTCCACAGAAACATAGTGAAGACTTAATTGAATGATATATGTAACAGAGACAGACAACAATAATTCCTACCCAGACTGCATCACCAGTTTGCATTAAAGGAATGCAGGCAGAGATTTTCTAATTTGCGTCTTTCTGATGATGAACTGCAAGAGCCAGGCACATTCCAAAACTCATCAGATGACTTTACAAAGTATATTCAGCAAATGAACTTATGAAGAAAAGTAGTTAGTAGAAATGTACTTAAGCTTTGAAGAAATATACCCGTTAACCTCTTTTTCAGTTGGTTAACAAAATAAGAAGACAACATAGTTTCTGATCAACATTTGGACCCTATGCTCTACCTTTTGGATATCATCTCATCTCTTCCACAGAAATAATGGATATCAACTCTAATGCTTAGCATCCATGAAACTTTTCCACTTTCTTAAGAGTCATAATGAGAAATAATTGAGTACGATTTTGGATTTTGCCCATAAGCATTTATAAAGCAACTGACTAGGATGCTAAATATTATCATTTGCAAACCTCTAGGCATAAAAAATGACAGAGTGAATTTTTCTTTTCACTAATCCTAAGATACAACAAGCAGGAGATGCCTCTGCTCAAATTAAGGTGCAAATGAGACCATATGCCAAAGTCAACCATATGAAGTTTTTTTAACAATAAATGTGAGATAGAGAGTCAGAAAGAACTAGAAAAGGGAGAGGGAGAGGCAGCAGACCTGGCAGGGTGTGGGGGAGGGAGAGAGAGCAGAGGGAGAGCTGGAGATGAGGCACAGAAAGTGGGGAAAAGAGGGGTGGGGAGAGAGAGGTGAGTGGTGTTCTCCATCGCGCTGGGGTTCTTAGTGGTGAGACAGGGGACTCAGCTCAGTCTTCTGCTGGTAGGTTCTGTGCAGAAAGAGGTTCTGAGTCCACAGAATCCACCACTATCAAATCTTTTCACTATTTATAAATTTTAGCAAACAGAGAAAATAATGCTTGTTGGCTACAAGTTACACAGTTTCCTTATTAACTAGTATTCTATCTTCTATTGGTTAAGTTATTCCCTCATTCCTTATGTAATTAATCTGCATGCTTAGCCTTTCTCTTCTTTTGAGTCAGTGCGTTTCTTGGGTCAGTGGTCCCTGACTCAGCGGTTGCAATCTCCCACTGCTGGAATTACCTTTTACCCAGCTGGAACTGATTTCAGCACAGTTGCTGAGATAGTTTTATTAGTTTCTTTCTTATCTTGGGAGTTATGCCAAATATCCTTCTGGTCCCTCAATTTTGCATTCTCTGTACCCATTATCAGTCACCTATCCCTCTTTCCAAGCTTTGTTAACCTCTCCCTGGGTGTGACATCATTGAATATTTCTTCTGAACCCTTGGACAACAGTACCACCTTTATACAGACCAAGTTCCATGTATCCACAGAGGCCAGTTTGGGGGGCTGTTGTGGTCATTGGTGGTCATAGATGCCATCTCTCCCATAACTTGGGGGAACCTTTGTTTGACCAACGACATGCATATGAGCAGTTGCTTCTTTTCACAGCCTGCCAATGGGGGAAATTTTGTCTGATTGCCTTGAACAGGATGAGCTAGCCAGATCTCTGCCAAGCCTCTGCCAGGCCTGGAATTAACACTTTCCTATCATAAATTCCTCCCTTCTGTGACCTTAACAGTGTTTGAGACAGGCAACTCTACCTTTTAGCTCCTAAGAACTATTGGTTAATAATTTATAAAAAAGTAAATATTATTGCATTTCTCCACCATAAGGTGCACGCTCCAGATATTGCAATCTTTTTTGACCACTAAGGATGTGACGTTTAGATTAGGGGTTGGCTTCTTCAGGGCTAGCTTTTTGGCTGAAACAGAAAAAGTAAAACTCGTATTTAGGAAAACATGTTCATGTTCCGAGTTTAACACATTCTGTAAAACTGTAATGTACAAGGACTGTTAGAATTGTAAATTGCAATAATATATACTGTAGTATTCTCTTTGATAACATCATTCCTTCTTGCTTTAGAATGTACTTTAACCTTAAACTCTATCTGCACAGGGGCAGCATCACCTTGAATAATATGTGCAGTTTATATTGAACTATCCGAGAATGTCCAGTGGAGGGCAACAAGGATGTTGAAAGGCCTTTAGGGGAAGCCCAATGAGGGGAGGCTGAGGTCACTTGATGTGTTCAACCTGGAAACAAGGAGACTGAGGGGAGACCTCATTGCAGTCTGCAATTTTCTTTTGAGGGGAAGATGAAGAGAAGTCTCCGCTCTATTGACCAGTGATAGCACCTGAGGGAATGGCCTGAACTTGCATCAGGGGAGGTTTAGTTTGGATATTAGAAGAGGTTTCTTCACCCCAGAGGGTGTTTGGGCACTGGAACAGGCTGCCCAGGGAAGTGGTCACAGCATGAACCTGGCAGAGCTCAAGAAGCGTTTGGACAATGCTCTCAGGCACATGGTGTGACTCTTGGGGCTGGTGCTGTGCAGGGCCAGGAGCTGAATTCCTCTGGGGCTCCTTCCAACCCAGCTTACTCTGTCATTCTGTGATATACAATTCTAAATATATGTAAAAGGAAAGGGATTTGAGGTACACATATACATGAGCTAGAGAAGATTTTGGGTGCAATATGAAGACAAACTGTGTGAGTGATTAATATTCAGTGAGGGCAATGAAAATTTAATTCAACTAATTTAGGTAACAGAGCATCTCATTTTCTTTTGCACTCCCAGTATAAATGCTATTTTCATCTATATGGTGGTTCATATCAGCTAATTCCTGCATAACTACAGCTGCTGACAGTGAGTAAAACATTGTCTTTGCTCTTACAAGTACTCTTTGAAGCCTACAGAGTGACACTGGCACAGATTGTTAGTAATAATTGAAATTACTTTTCTGAAAATAACTTATCTCTTCCAAACACACCTTATATTTCTGTCTGCTGTAATTTTCAGTCATGTGTCCCTTTCTGGATGTACAAAGAAAGCCATAGCGAATAAGTATAGAGTGCAGGATTCATTAAAGATTGTTTGAACACTGTGCAGAGGATGTGCTGGCAAAAGCACACAGAATGAATATTGATTTGTAATGTGTGTTGGGAGTGGGAAAATAATGCATTTCAGAAGAAGCTTACTTTTGATTATTTAAAACATTTGTCTTTACTGACAAAAAAAAAAATCTGTCTGAGCTATATATTCCTACAGGAATGTGAAGAATACTCTGTATTTTTAAACAATTGTCAAAAAATGGATTAGCAGGAATCTGTGTGCTTATTAAAGCATGATAACTCTATTGGATTTTCAGTTAGAGGTACAGAAAGCAGATTTCTAGGGGTTTTGGGGGAGTTGTTTTGTTTGGTTTTTAAGTGATGTTAAAAATGGAATGCTCCTGTTAGATTGTATAATCAAGAGAAGAGGAATTACAGCAGTTAGAAAAAAATAGAGGAGCAAAGTAAGTGAAAAAGGTACAAAATCAGCTCCTGTATTTTTATGTTTCTAAGGAATATCTGTCTCTTTTGATCTTACTTCCTCTAATGCCATGAGAAACATTAAAAAAATCACAGAAGGATGAAATTCAATTTATTACCCCAAATATAAACCGGCATATTTTTCATGTCATCTCTGCTCTTTCATGCTTTTTCTGGCCTTGTGAGTCTTTGTGTTCCAGGCAGAGTTTAACAGAATTTCAGGCAAGGAAGGGCCACTGTTTTCCCTCCTGGCGCTGCTCCTGGCTCAGTCTTTTGGACAGTCAGGAAGAGTCCAATGAGAGGAATGGAAGTGAGCTAGGTTACTCTACCTGTCTGCTATTGAAAGGGGGCTATCCATTTCCACCATCATACCATCATGGATTTTTTTCAATGTTTATTGCTTCTGAAGGAGTGCTTAACACAAGGCATCATTGCAAAATTCTGTTATTTCCTCAGGCTCTTCACACAATTTTTACGTAACGAGATGATACAGATGATTTGCACAGTACTGATTAATGGGAGACAGCTGACTATTTGCAGATTTTGTTTGTTATTAATTATGCACAGTCTTTATGATTAGATAATTATTTCAAACCAATTAAGTATCCCTTGATGGACTCCTGAGTTGTATCTAGTTATGATAATTGCTGAAAATATTCTTGTGAGATTGTTACAGCTCATTGTGATATGTGCTTAGCCTTGTCTAAACATTGTGACAGAAAATAATTAATCCTTAGTCATATAAATACAGATAAGTTCCAGTTTAGGACAAATTTGGGAGGAAGCCTCCAAAGGGGTCCTTCTAGAAAGCAGATTCAAGCAGCCCCTCCTCCAATTGTTTAAGGAAAATATTTCCTTGGAGAAAAAGGGGAAAAAAAGCCCTGTTTATTTAACAAGCAAAGTATTCACAAGAATAAAAAATGAATCATATTAAACAATAAAACCTCTTGCTGTTCTGAAGAGATGGCAAACGCAGAAAGCCCTTTTAATGGGGTGTAGCTCGGCTCACCCAATCTCTTATCAGTTCCTACTGCGCTGGAAAATGCTGTGTCCCAGGCCCCAGTGGGCCACAGGTGTGAGCTCACAGTGAATTTTTTGGGTTTTGGTGCGCAGCAGGACTGACCAGTTCCAAGAAAAAAGAAAAGCCACAGTCCAGGGAACTTCTCTGCCTCAGCTAGCTGAAAAAAATAAATAAAAGCAAAGGAGAGCTCTCTCCTGATGTCCATGCTGCAGGCAACACAGACTGTGAGAAGGAAAGCTAAAGTTCTTATTTTTATATTTTTGAATACAGCTGCCTCAGACAATCCACTGCTTCTCCTTCTCTTTCCCTTCACTCTCAGATCTAGTTTTAAAGGTGCAAAACTTATTTTGGGGCTAAACAGATGAATAGAGATACAATTCAGCATCTTAAAGTCACCCCAGGACAACATATTAAAGATATTATGCTTCCAAAAGATAAATTGGTACCATCTAACATCTAGATACTGGATGAAGATTGGAAGAAATAATTTAACTTTTCTCTGTGGACAATAATTGCAATATCTGATGAAATCACTTTTCTGATTTAAAATAAGAAGCACTCTGGTTCTTGAAAAGTTCTGTGACACATAAAAAAGGGACAAAAGTTCCAGAATTATTTCATTATGTTGGTGTGCTTTTGTTTAGAGATGTATACCTCACACAAACTATTTTTTAAATGAGATGAGATTTACTGAGAGAGACTCACTCCAGGCTGCATGCACAAGCCCATGTGTATGAGCAGTTCCTAAGCAGAATCTTCTTGAAAAACTCATTGGATATATACTTTTCTTTAGAGCCCTGTTTGTCTGCAGAGACTGCCTTTTGATCACAACATTAAGGCTGTGGCCTAATTTCAAACATATTTTCATTAGCCTTCTATATTTGGTTTCTCCCAAATGCATGTTAAAATGCTTGGTTTTTTTCCTGTGTTTTCAGTAGTATGCTTTAAGAGATGCTGTATGGTAATGAGCAGTAGGTAGTGTGACATTCCAGCCTGAAGGGGGAGGGAGAGCCCAAGGCTTGTAGATGTCCATAGTCAAAAAACAATGGCAAAATTCAGAGGGTCCACAAATGCTTACAAATTTTTATTAATACATTATACACACAACACGGAAATTGGTATAAACTAGTCCCTTTTCTTACTGTATCAACCCAAAGCAGTGGAATCTTTAAAAGGGGTAGGGTGAAAGAAAGAGAAGAGGGAGGGAAGGAGGGAGGGAGGGAGAAGGAAGGAAGGAAGGAAGGAAGGAAGGGAAATGATAGCCTTTTGTTTTCCATTTGCATGGATGCATTTCATTTCATAAAGTACTGTGTAGGGTAGTATCATTTTGGAAATGTAGAGCTTCCCAAAACCTTTGAGCCTGTTCTGACTCCCAGAAGCAGAAATTGATTTAAATAATCTGTCATAGTATTAACATTAGTAATGCTTTCTTCTTCAGTGCTCTGAGAATAAGTTGCTTGGCTTTTGAATATAAAATGCAATAAAGTAGGAACAGTGTTGAAGGCAGTATGTGTTTTTAGGCAATGAAAATGTTGTGTCATCAAATCGTGGTTGGAGAACCAATTCCCACAACACCATTTTAGTAGGCTTATTCATGTTTTTTCCTAGCCATCCCTGTGCTTTTATAATTTGGTTTTGCCTCAGTTGTGTATTCCTTCATTATCAAAAGATAATTTAACCTCTTTTTTATTCTTTACAAAAAAGAGAAGAATCAGTGTTGCCCCCTTAAGTTAATCACAGCTACACTATTTCACTTCATTCTCTGTTTTGCCTGGAAGATATCAAGACAAAAGCAGTGGAAATAGTTTAGAAGACTTGTCATCATCACCCTCTTACAGAATCAAACAGTTCACAGCAATGAAAATAGCAATTTTTATATGTGAGGAAGAAAGGTACGTGGCTCTTACATAAGCTCCTTTATTTACTATATACTCACTGAAACTTCAACTCTTCTCCTTTGAACTTCACTGGACCTATTGGTTTGTGAACACTGTAACCAAAATCTTCACAAGCAGATCCCTACTCATTTTGTTTTCCATAGTTTTAGTTTATTCCACTTAGTTTGAGACCCTGCATTCTAAGGTGTTTGAGAATCTATTTACTGGTCTAATTACACTGATATCTAATTACACAGATATGAAGAAGTTCAGAACAGCAAATTCATTTATGGAAACACTGGTACTCATACATGTTCTCTGAAGAATGTCCCGTATCTCTAGAATAAAGTTTATTTTCAAATGTTATTTTTTGCAATAGAATTTTAATTGTGAAGAATGTCCTATCATATTGATACTTTCTTATTTATATCTTTTCTCACCATAACTGGTTATTGTTATTCTCTACAGTGTCATTGCAGCAAAACCTCCTGGTAATAAGAATTTTGGTTCCCATTACATGTTTTTCTGCTTTTCAGAAATTGTTTTCTGAGACATACTTTCTCAGTCTGCTGAGGCTTTTATGTCAATGGTTTATAAGCAGAAAAAAATAGTGATTCTGGTAGAAGGGGAAAGCCTTGGCTTATTATTCCTGTTTCTTGCCATGAACACTCTAAGGAAAATTTCCAATTCACTTGTGAATGGGAACAGTGCCCACCTAGCAGATGGCTATGAGTGAAAGCATAGAGAAGACCATGACCACACATTAAATACATTTACTGAGGGCAGACTTCCCAGGCTAAAATTTCATGTATATGCAACTCTTGTGCCAGGGATTGGAAGGATATGCTACTGTTAGTCATTTCCTTAAGAAGTCTAACTTGGAGAAATTACAACATTTTTCTGCATAAAGATCTGCATAAGTCTTCCATGAAGACAAAGGAAACATTTTACTTTTCATATGGGATTAACAACAGTTTTTAAATTTTCTTTTTAAAACTGTATGTGAAAATTTTAAGTAAAAGCAAAGAGAAGTAAATGTATATTGTTGAACAGAAGACTAATTATTAAATAAAATTAACACAGCTGTTTATCCCCAAATTATCATAGCATTAATAACTTAAAGTGAGATGTATTTGTTTCCCACATTCTTAAATTTTTTTCTGTTGAAAACTATTTTATTATCAGATTCTACAAAGCTTACCTGTATCATTATGTTACTGTAGAGGAACTTCCTCACATAGATACAATTGCTGAATGTCACCACTGATTTTCTTCTTAAAGTTTATTCATCTGTTGCTTCTTATGGGACACAGTTATTATTGTCATTTATTTCATAATTCCAATGTGTCTATTGATAAAATCAACAAACAAGTCCAGGGAAATCTCTTCTAGATACTTGTCCTTGAATCACATTTTTTGTACCAGCTACACATGATTGTATGATTCAAAATAAATACAGATAATAAATCTACTTATAATCCTGGTCAAGTTAAATAATCAATAGGTAGTCTTAAACAACTTCAGTACAAGAAAAATGATAGAAAATGTCTATAATGTTTGAATGAGTACGGAATATTGCTTTTAGGATTTGGGCCTTTTTTTTTTTTTTTTTTAAATGAGTAGACCCATTACATTTTAAACTATATGGGAAGTACTGCTAGGATAATTAACTGAAATTTAATATCAGGTTATTACTGCAGTCAAGGATACACACTATTTGACTAGCTGCATTATTGAAAGGATTATTAACATATTTTTAGTATTAGCACACATATCATAGAAATAAATATTTCTCAACAATTTGATTTCTGTTAATCACCTGTTCTGTGTTTCAGAGCTTTTTCAACTTGGATCATGACAAATTTTAAATGTATACTTAAATATATTTAATATTGTTATTCAAAACATTAGATATTGAAGGCTGCAAGCCTCTGTTTGATAGGTTATAGTCTGAGGAAAAAAATGAAAATATGATGCTCATTTGTTCCTTGGGAAGAGGAGGCAGTGTCAGCTACTTTCTTATATACTATTATCCATCTTCGCTCTTCTTTATACTGGTGTGAATGTAATCTTTTTGGGAAATGGGAGTTTCATTGCTTCTTTAAGTCTTGTATTCTTGCAAAAGACTCGAGTAGTAATATGGACAGTCAAAAAAACTTGATATCTGCCAGAAGATTACTCTATTGTATAAATTATGGTAATCTGTGGGAGGCATTTTTTGAAAACCCCATTCAAATCACAGCCTGGTTTTATTTTGAATTACAGAAAGATCTGCAAATGTTAGATCAAGCAAAACATTTAATTAAAGCTGGTTTTGGGTCTGTTAAAATGACTCAGCAGAAATTGGTAGACTTCAGAAGCCAGGTATCTGGCATAAGGTACTACCATCTGAGTCAATATGGTAAAATCTAAAGCTTAGATAACTTAAACTGCCTTAAGAAATGAATTATTTGCTTTAAGATAGGGTTTTCTATAACTTTAATTAAGCCTTGATAGTAAAAAACATCCTCATTGTTTGAATTTTGCAGAAAAGTCCATGGCATCTTGAAGGGTAGGAGGGGTATGACTTCAGATATGTAGGAATCCCATTTTAGGCAGGATACAGAACCCCTGACTTAATTTTCAAATTTCTTCTCTTCTTCTGCTTGCAATAACTGGTTCCATCCTCCTCTCCCCTACAGAAAATATTTGTTTTAAAAGGATTTTGCCAATTACTTTTTTTTGTTGTTTTTTATCACTAGCATCTAATTACATTATACAATGTGTCTGGACTACAAAAGAATTATTTCACTTCAAGTAGGACTTTGGCAGTTTAGCAAGCCATGTATATTATTTGTCCAATAAATTAGCTGTATCTTCTTGTTTACTTTATTATATTTACTCACAAATCTTTGTCTAGGCAGTGAATTATTGCTGTTTAGATGTTAACAGTGTTCAACATTAATAAAATGAACAATGCTTAGTACAACTAATACAGCCTAAAGTAATTTGAATAATTGAATACCACTTTGTCTAGAGCAAACCTTCATAGCAGCACTTGCTTTTTCAAATGAAAGCAGAGTGAAAACTCCAAATGTTATGTTGATAAATGTTTTGTAAAACCTGCTGATCCCATTGCATATGTGTGGATAAGGCACCTCGACACTGATATTCTCTTAGTATTATTTATAGCTGCAGCAAAAAGCAAATGGTAAGTGCACTCAAGTGCACAGAATGTTAAGTGTATAAGATGGCAGTTTAAAAAGAGATCTGTGTACTCAGAGGAGAAATAGCCTTTAGGGTGTTCACAGCAGGAAGAACCCGAGAGAGCAGATGAAAGCAGGTGTGGAAATGACAGAGTATTCCTTCTTTCCATTGAAGATGTTGAGAATTTAGCTCAAGGGATTGCAGTTTCAATCTACTCATTTTTCAGCTTTCTTTCTTTGACTTTTGCTGTGATTAGAAAATATTATGATAAAATATTTAGTTTAAAGAAGATGCAGATTAGGTAACCTGCCATAGTGATCTTGAAGGTCTGATAAAAACTTCAGAAGAAAATACTCATCAACGGAGAGGGGATAAAAGAGTGCCAAGTATAAACTGGGGGGGTAAGGGGAATTCAAACTAGACAGAAATCTAGAATGTCTCTTAAAATAGCACACTTAAACTAGAACATGACACTTTGATGAAAGATTAGTAAAATGTTAAAAATATATAGAAAAAAAAACATGTGTATACCATACTTACTGTTGTATACATTGGCAAACAATAGCTATAACAATTATTTGCCAAGCTGAATGACCCCAACCCGAGTGGGGAATATTAGATGCCTGAAGAATGGGCTGTCCAGAGGGGACTGGACAAGCCTGAGAAGTGGGAAATCTCGTAATGTTCAAGAAGGCCAAGTACAAGGTGTTACACCCAGGTCAGGGCAAACTGCACTGCTAATACAGGCTGGGGATGAAGAGCTTGAGATCAGCCCTGCAGACACAGGCTTGGAGTGGTTGGTGTGTGAGAAGCTGAACATGACCTGCCCATGTGCACTCTCAGCCCAGAGAGCCAACAGAATCCTGGGCTGTAGAAAACAAAGCGTGACCAGCAGGTCTAGGGAGGAGATTGTTCCTGTCTACTTTGCCTTCATAAGATTCCACATGGACTACCACATCCAGCTGTGGGACCCCAGCAAGAGGAAGATATGCACCTGTTGGAGTGGGGCCAGAGGAGGGCCACAAAAATGATCGCAGAGGATGAAGCACCTCTCCTGTGAGGACACGCTGGGAGATCTGCAGACTTTGTTGCAGCCTTTCTGTACCTAAAGGGATCTTATAAAGAACACAGAGATAAACTTTTCAGCAGTGCTGGTTGTGACAGAACAAGGGTAATTGTTTTAAATTAAACAATTCAGTCTAGATGTAAGGAAAACCTTTTTTTATGATGAGGGTGGTGAAAGATGTGGAGAGGCTGTCCAGAAACATGGTAGATGCTTCATCCCAGGAAACATTCAAGGTCAACCTGATCTAATTGCAGATGTCCCTGACCATGGTAGGAGGGTTGGACTAGATAAATTTTAAAGCTCTCTTTCAGCCCAAACCATTCTATGATTTTATTCTATGATAAAAGTAGTCTCTCATACTCAATCAGCTTCTTTAACCATCTGACTTTAATCATGATGTGGCTTAGAAGTTGAACTTTATCTAATCTACCACTTCAGCTGCTTGGATGCGTTCTGCTAGTTGTAGTATATTCTAGCTACTGTCACAAGACTTGCATCAGAACTACTTTAGGGGAATAAAGAGAAGAAAATTTCTCAGAATGGTTCTATTCTAAATGTTTAAATGTATTCAAAGTAAACTTAGACCATTTAAGTTAATTTTTCCAGGGGACATGAAAATTTTAGCATGATAATTGAAATGCCAGTATTTACAGTAGAGTACCAACAGAAATTCTCCTAGTAATTTTCAGAGATACTTAAACATCATCATATCCCTTGTCTCACCTTAGTCTCAATTTCAAAAATATGTGTTTAGATAATATTATGCATGCATTTTTTTTTACTAATTTCACCACTAAATGGAAAAAACACATGCATAAGAGAGATGGTTTTCATGTGAGAGGAAAGGTTGATGTTTCTAGTTATGAAAAGAACACTTAAAGTTATTTTAATTCTTTTCTTCTACTGACTAATGAAAAATTTGTGGGGAATAATCTGATCTTGCTGCTGCATTATCATTTCAGAGGTGCTAGTGCAAACGTGTAATACTGCCTTGTATCTGCTGTAAAGAAAGAGATAAGTTATTGTCCAGTGAATGAATTGGTCTTCCAATAGAGTGTAATAATCATATTATTTGAAGTGTCCCAGAGTCTCATTCAATCTCCTTATGTGTATTTACTGTAAATTGGAATTTTTGTTATAGTTGGCAACTCAGATTTCCTATAGCAGTCTGTTCAACAGTCGCTAAATCCCATTTCTGTCTGTTTTCAACCACGCTAACAAATGTAATAATAAACTTGATTGAAAAAGAGCTTGCATTTCCTATGATTTCTCTCAATGTTTCTCTACATTGTACATTGTAATAGCACACAGAGAGTAATCACCCACACTGCAGGGATCATGCAACTTAACAGCAGCAGGAGGAGGATATAATTTACCATAAGGCAAGGAACAAAATTTACCGGCAATTGCTAAGGTTATATCTTACAACAACAACAAGAAGAAAGGACCATGGTTTGGTTTTGTTTTAGTTTGTTTTTTAATATAATTTTATATAATGTCGAAGAGCAGTCAACAAGACTAGGTTGGTAATGTTAACAATTAGACTAAATCTTAAGGGTTTTTCCAACCTAAATGATTCTATAATTCTAATAGATTGCTGCAAGTATAATTTCATACTAGAGCTTAATTAAAGAAGTAAAACTCTAATGTAAGTGAAGTTTTGGATCCTTCTCCTTACAAAGGTGGTCAGATCTCAGTGTTCTATTTAGTATGCACCCAAAGAATAAGGCTGATCAGTAAAAGAATCCTCAGCCAAGCTAATGGAGGAAGTTGTCTCTATTTGCCATATGGCTGCTGCAAGGTCTTAAAAGGCAGCGTGCCCTGCTGTAGAAATTTCTTGGGTACTTTATTTATTATTATTATTATCTTTACTGTTATAATTATTATTATTTCACTGTCAAAACATTGGAGGTTATGCATATGAAGGTTAGTCCAGTAATTTCTGAACTGCAGTTTTCAGGCCTTTGTCCTTGAGGAAACAGCAGCAAGTTGTCTCCCTCCAGAAGTAACTCTGATCATGATCATCTTGGTTATAGCTTAAAGTTTAGACATTGTTTTACAGGGAATCTGTGTTATATATATATAGACAGAAGCATTATTGCTGAAGGCATGAGAAATATGTACTGATCTTGTTTACCACTGTCAGTGAGAAGTGTCAAGGCAAAAGCCTTAAAAATATAAGCAGTAACAGCTCTCAAGTCCAAGCAATAAAGGAGGGGATTTGCATTTTAGACTGCAAATAAGTAGGGGCAAGAAGAAGAAAGAGAGGGACACTACTTACTACTTTAAAAGACAGAATGTAGAGAAATATGTTAGTGGTTATTGACTGCAAACAATGAAGAATTAAATGTGAAAAGCTCTAAAAATTTTGTTCCTTAAATTTGCTCAACAACCTTTGTAGAAGAGCAGAACTTGGGAGGGAAGGAATAAAAGAACAATGACAATGGTAAGAGAAATGGAAGCAGAGCAACAACAAGTATGTAGCAACAGAACAGACAGGTGAGCTTCTGGCAGATGACAGAAGTAGAACACAGGACTAAAATATTCTTACCTGAATAGGTAAAGGTATAGAGTTATGTAACAGAAGCTTTTTTTTTTTTTTTTTTCTGAACATGAATGGTAGCAAAGCATATTCAGAAAACTGCATGGGTTGCTTTTGAGAAAGAGGATATGGAACCAGGTTGCTTCCTGCATTTCAGGTGCTTCGGATAATAGAAAAATATGCTTCCACATTACCGCTACATATATTTGTGTCTGTGTCTGTGTACATTTGTGCATGTGCACATACACATATATGCACATTTTTGCATGCCTATGAAGAGTTGGATATTGGTCCAACTCTCCTGTAAATTTTCATTCTTTATATATATATTTTGGCACTTTTAAATTGAACATATTTGTTAATTGGCCATGATATTATTTCATTCATTTGCTTCTCTTCACTGTGTCCTTATTTTGATTAAGCTTTTAGAATAATGAAGGACACAAAACCTGGGTTGTTTACAGTGATGTTTAAATCATTCTTTTGAGGAAATTATGTGATGTAATGCTGAAACAAATCCAAGTGTATCCTGGAAGAGCTCTTTTCAATCTCAGATGTTTCTTCAATTCCAGAATAAGACTCTACTGGTTCCTACAGCCTTGTTTCCAACATTAAACTGGCAGAAATTTAGGCAAATTTTTGCTCTGCTTTCTTTAAGAAAATTAACCAACATCTCTGGGAATACACATGTAGTTTGTGTGAGTTAATAGCTCTGAGATTTATAAACTATGCCTGATTGTGAATCTTTTACAGATAGACAGTTTTACAAATTAATAAGTCTAAGGTCAAAAACCGTGCAGTACCGCATGCTTGATGGAGTTCTGCTGTGTGGAAGATATCTCCACTAATGTCTGTGGAACTCAAATAAAGATCTTGTGTACTTAATGCATATAGGTGTGGTGACATTTCTAAACTGGTCAAGTTTAACTCTTCAGACAAAAAGTTGTGCTGGGAGAGTTTCTTTTGTTTTTTATCCTAAGGAGAATCATAAAGGGAGCACAATGATCTTCATTCATATTCATTAACAAATTATGTCAGAAAAGATGGATTTTTGGGACTAGTGTAATAATTGTAATTTTTTTCTGCCTCTTGGCTCCTTTTTGTAGGTTGCTGAGAAATAACAAATAACTCATATACGCAGATGTGTGTCATAACTTTCAAAATTATTTGTTTTCGGTTACTTGTCTGTTGAATATGGTGCCTTTTCAGAACTTCATACTATCTGCCCAGTCTATGTAAGGTCATAGTCTTCTTCTACCTTTGCTGTTGCCTTAACTGTCTTACCACTGCTATGCTTTGTTCTTGTCTTTCTTTTTCTGACTTGTTTTTTGCCTCCGTTTTTGAAGAATTCAGGGGGGACTGATAACATTTTAATACAAATTTAACAACAACCTTTAGCACTATATTGTTAGAACATAATTCAGTGCTTTGTTTTTTGGTTTTTTTTTTTTCCTGCAGAATGACTTTCAAATCTTGCATAGGAAAAACTACTTTTTCCCGGTGAAAGAATTTATAGGGATTATATGGTCTGCATAAAATGCTGTTTTGTCCACAAGAAAATTACTTTTGTGACCTGTAGAGCAGTCAGGATGATTTCTGGCAACCTTTCATTTCTCCTTTGTGACTTCTTGCTGACTAGATGAAGTCCGCCATAAATGCATTCTCCTCAGAGTCTGTTTATGCATAGCAGTGTTGGAAGTAATAAGCACTTGGGTTTTCTAGCATATGAGTCAGTAAATACATAAACAGGTACAGATTTATGACTCTGCATTTCAGAGTATCACGGTGCTTGATGTATAGTGCAGTCAACTTTATCTGAATGTCACAGAGGATAGTGAATAAATCTGTAATACTAAGGTCATTCTTGATGTAATTAATGGGCTGGGATTTCTTTTGTAACATAGTTTCAAATAGCTTAATTTCTCCTAATCAGTGTTATTGGCTATGGAATGAGTGTCCTTGAAATATGTAAATTATCCTGTAAAATACAGGCATACAGATATTAAGTGTAGGGTAATGGCGTTTTACCAGTGTGAATATTTTAGTGGATAGCATTTCTTTTGGAGATATATTCACTCTTTAACAGGTAACACCCATTTCAAAGTGTTTATTTGTATTATGAGCATTAGTGAAGCCTTCTTTGGTGCAGTTAATGGACGAAGTCTTTTAGTGGATTAAATATTTCAGTCTGTAAAACTGCCAGCTCTCACTGTTCACAAGGTAACTATATTTTATCTCACCTTCACCACACTTCATCTTACAGTTCTGCTGAGCATACATGAGGTACACATCATTATTTTACAGTGCTTTGTTTTGTGCTGAAGAAATACACCACGACTGTAACAGCTACAGTAGTAGACCAACATTATTTTTTCTTTGTGCGAGTGATAAACTTAGATAATATTCCAAGACCCTCATCTTCATATCTACATTGCTTTAAATGTAAAAACAATCTTCTCAGTTATGCTTTAAATGTAAAAACAATCTTCTCAGTTATGTCTTACTTCTAGAACTAGAAGAAAAAAAGTGACTCATAGTGTTTCTGATCAGTAAGCAAACCTTCTGTTGCATACGTCAAGCTAAGACATTGGAAGAGAGGCCTTTAATAACCAGGCATTTATTTTAGCATTCAATTTAAGCCAGCAGGGAACCTAAATAGCAGCTGTGGCTATATGACAAATGTGAAAGAGAAGGGAAGATCCATCCTGGGACAGTGTGTGCTGCACGGTTCTATTAGACACATAAGAAAAGCCTGATAACAGCCCTTGCTCTTCAGAATTTTGCTTAGTGCTACTCTTTGTGATAAGTCTTTAGCTTCGTATGTGTCAAATGAGTTCTTGCATTTTAGTTATGAACTCTTACTGTTCAAGGTCTGAATATGTTGTGGTAGTCTAAGCTTGATTTGGAAATTTCAACAGAAATAAATCTTACTCAAGAGTATATTATTTCATTTAAACCTTAAGTAAACCTTGGATTGTGTATAGTTAATTAGATTTCATTATTGTTGAATACATACAATGGAAGCTTTAGTGAATAACATAAGCATAGATTATCATCTCCTCTGGCCATCATGCTTAGATCTCCTGGGGAAAATTCCTTAATGATATGTAATTTGCAAATTGTTTAACTTCCAGTGTATTTTTCTTCTTTTTCTTTTTAAGCAAATAAATCAATCTATGAAAATATATTACCATATCATTATTTTTCTATTCACTGGGGATTCTGTTTGAACATGAGGAAAAACTTATTTATTGTGAAGGTGACCAAGTACTGGCAAATGTTGACCAGAGACATTGTAGATTCTCCATCCTTGGAAACAACCAAAAACTGACTGGACACAATGCTAAGCAATCTTCTCCAAGTGTGTCAAATTGAGCAGAGAGTTGGACCAGATGACCTCCACAGTTTCCTTGCAACCTAAACCATTCTCTGATTCCATAATACTGGAACTGAATAAGAAAGGGAATTGATTGTCATGTTTGCATTACTTCAATTTCTCAGTGGAAAATGTTTATGTTTTCATCATCACTACACAAGAAGTTTCATGATTCAGCTTTTGAAGTCCCTAGTAGAACTGCCTTTCAAGAGCTTTGCATAACTTAGCTATATTAGCAAGTGATTTGGCTACAAATTAATAGAAGAAATTATGTATGGTGGCAGAGTTTGAACAGTCTAACAACAAAATCTTTTCTGAAAGAATTTTTTATTATATATTATTTTGTTTTCTGCATTTTAAATAGTAAACAGCTGTCTTAGCAGAGACTGTACTCTTCCAGCAGCCTGCTTGTTTGCAAACCGCATGTATTTAGCAGCTTTGTTTTCATTCTCTCTCCCACTCTTAAGCTGTAATGCAGACTAGAATTTAGTAAGGGGATTTGCACTCATTGTTATTCCCACTGGCACAGAAATAGTGTGAGTGGGACTGTA
Organism: Camarhynchus parvulus; assembly: GCF_901933205.1. Lineage (NCBI taxonomy): Eukaryota > Metazoa > Chordata > Aves > Passeriformes > Thraupidae > Camarhynchus > Camarhynchus parvulus. The sequence goes on from NC_044572.1 coordinate 75,917,739, forward strand.
ATTCCTGGTTAGGAGGGTACAGAAGTGTACCAGAAACAACAAATCCCTGTCTATGGCAGACAGTTTGGGTTACAAGCAACTATGGAAACTTCCATTCTTAGACTTTGACTTCCCTCAGTTTATCTATGCATCATACCAAGCAACAGGAATATTGTGGCTGCTGGTCAGTCTTAACAGAGGAAGCACATAGGAAGAAGGATGTCACTGTGTAAATTTGTTAGCAATATATGGGTGGCTCCAGGTGGGTGCTGCAGCATCAGAGTGAGCTGTCTTCTGTGGAGACACAAAAGGCACTGAAGAACATGTCATTTCCTTCCCCTTTGCCAGAGAGCCTGAGCACTGGTGCTGTATCTGAAGTAATGAGGTACAGCAGAAATACTGTGAGGGCTTAGATTAGTTCCATTCTCCTTTTGATTGAAAGGATTTCTTGAATTTTGGACTTGGTGTTAAGAGCTGGGAGATCAAATAATCCTTGATTAAATTGAAAGGCTCCACAGTCAATAGTTGTATTGTATACCACAAATCATGATTTCACAGACAGATTTGTATTTAAATAAACCATAATGAATGAGGCACTTAACTTACATAAGGCTGTAAATTCTCAGGCTGATTACAGCAGTAGTGTGTAGTGCTTGCTTCCTTGTTGGAGCATAACCCAGCCAATCAACTGCTGTAGGAATGTATCACTAGAATTAAATTTACTTGGGGGCAGTAGAAATCACAAGGTTGACTATTAGGATTCGTTGCCATTAGTTTGGATCACTTATGGCTACATTGACAGTGCCTGAGAACAGCTGTGACCGCGAAGCTGTAGATTAGACAAGCCCAAAGATGGACGCGTCATAGACACTAGTATAATTTTTAATAGTAACCAAAGATTATGGATCAGATTAAGGGGAATTAAATGTTCTGAAAATCTTGTGTGGGAAAATTGCAGCATCTCACTTGTGCCTCCACTTTTTCTTCTGCTACCTCCTTTGACTCTTTTTTTCCTCATGCAATGGGGCAAAATGGGGGTCTTTTTTTTTTGCAATGACATATATTTTCTCTCACTTAGTTTTCTGACTTTATTGTTTACCATTAAGATTCTTCAAAGCTGTTTTCTTGGGTATGCTGGCATTATACAGTATGTGAATTGTTTTCATATTTTCATGATTTTGATTTATTTCTTTATTTTATTTATAATAAGTAAATAAAGTCAATACCTTCTGAAAGTGACTGTAGATACAGAAAAGACCAAACTGTCTAACCACTTGAAAATTTTCAAGATAGGTCTGACTAGTGACATGAAAACCAGGAAAAAACTAGTTGAGTATACAAAGATAAAATTAGGACGGTATACTACCAAACTTAAAATAAACAAAGTAAATTGAATCAAAATTACATGGATTATTAACAGCATGAGACTGCAATTGAATAAATTCCAGTAGACCAGATAATCAAATATTAAGGGCTGAATTACATATGGAGATTTTGCTAGATAACTTCATACATAATGTTTTTTCTTCCCAAAACAAGAACCTTCTTTTTTTCAATCTTGATGCCATTGGACATTCTACCTTTATGTCATCTGTATAAAGAATGATCCAGAGAGAGCTAAAAAACTACTGTAAAAAGAGAATTATTCTGGTAGCTTTCTGTTGATTGTAATCACAAAGTGGATCATCCAGATAAATAAAAAATGTAAATTAGAATTGATGGTACATATTAATGGTTTATCTAAGTGAATAATTCAGCATTTGATGTCAGTCACAACTTAATATAGAGCATATTTGGAATTTCAGCGGTATAACAGAAATATTCAGAAAAATCTTGCCTAATTTTTTTAATTGTAGATGTTATTGAGGCTTTCTGGAAATATTTTAGTATATACACAACAATTACAGAAAAGATTGTATCTTTTTAGGACATGAAAATGCATAATACTCTTGTGTATGAACACTTTGTTATTGTAATTAAGGCAAAGAAAATATAGGCATACATGTGAAAAAATGAAAAAATTCAAGCCATCTAATAAGTAAATTTCTCATGAGTTGAACCTGAATTTCTTTTCTTCATTGAGTTAAGAGACCTTGAGAACAGAAGGTTCTTATCTTTCATCTATACACCACTTGCTACTTAATTTATCAGTTTTATTTTTATTAATCTCTTTCCAAAGGGGAAAAAAAATCAGTGTCTCTTCATATAAACATTTTACATTTTGGTAGGATCATATTCCAGTTTTTTATCTTAATTTCCATTTTCTATGCATATTGGTTGCAGAAAAACAAGATGTTAGGTAGTAACTCTCAGAATCACTGATGTCAATAGAAGTCAATATTCTTGGACCATGTTTCAATGTTTTGTTTCAGTTATTCCAAAATACAAAGTATTCTTTTACTTCATACCTTTAATGTCTTTTGATTAAATGCAAGTAAGATTTAATGCACATATAGTATGTTGAAAAGGAAGTAAATAAAATTCATCATCTGTCAATTCAATCTTATATATACAGCAATCATGCTAAAATTATTTAATGAGAATGGTTTTTTGTGGCATAATATTTACTAAATTTAGGTCAGGTGTTTCTTTTTAGAAATTTAGTAAACAATTTCAGGTAAAGGACAGCCACCTGGCATTTTTGTTAACTTTTTTTTTATTTTATTCTCCTAATATTTTTCTTTTTTCCTCAATGAAGAATCCTGTTTCGTATAGTTATTTCAGATTCTATAAGACTTCAGTTGGGTATATTTTTCTCCAAGAATACACAGCAAGGATTTCTAGTAACCTTTGTCTCCTCACATGACTTCCTGTGTTCAAGTAGTTCAGTTCTGGTGATCCCATGTTTCAGTGCTGGGAGCAGCCTAAAAAATAAAGTGGAAGATTATTTTTTTCTTTAAGAAGAAGAGAATATTGCCCTGAAATTTTATTATTCTCTTTTTGGTAAATGGAAATTTTTCTTATTGTAAATGGAAAATAACATGAAGGTCTTTTTACTGTTTCTTTTCTTCAGTTAATTCTCTCCACTTTTTCTTGATGGCTGGGCTATTTCTCTCTGACAGCAAAGTAGTACTCAATTAAGTCAAAGAATTCTAACCAAAGGCTTGATTTAATTTAAATTTTTGGATTTCTAAGATTAATTACTCTGCATTCCTACAAAAGAACACCACATTCTCTCAAAAGCTTCTGTTGGCATAGCTGCTTCATTTGTAAGCTGTGTGGATCATCTTTAGTGTGATGCTGGTTGGATTGCTGAGAATGGTGATTTTTCAGATAAAATGTCCAGAAGCATATTGCACAATTTGTGACTTTTAAACACTTTGACTAAAAAATTCTTGTAACAATTGAATGACTCCTCAAACAGTAATAACAAATGAAAGCCTTAATTATTGTACCATTTTGACAAACAGTGCATGCAGTGCTATCTATAACTTTAAAAGCCTCCTACTAGTTTTTATTACTGGATGAGAAAGAAGGCAGGATTCTTACAGTGTGATGAACCATTAGTTCAGGTATTGTGAATAACTCAGGTATAGATTTTTTTTTTAGCAGATTTGATATCAGCTTGATACTCTTGTTCTCCATCATGACTCACACTAATTAAGAATGAACAGATATTATCTCTTTTTCTGTACACTCAGGTATGTTTTGTTTTTTGGATAGACCTAGTCCAAGTGTAGACCAGTAGAGAGAAGTGAGCATTACAAAAAGCAGACTCACGGATATGTGTCCTGTGCATGTTTATGCATAATTTTACTCAATTATAATCTAAACTATGTGTGGATGTAGGATGTCCTTTAAGACTTTGAGGAATCTGATAAGATTGTCTTTCTGTTTATTTTATTGTTGTATATACTAATTGAAGTTCAACTGCCATGTCTATTTCTTTTGAAACTCATAGAATTGACATCTGACCTACACGCCACTAGGATTTTTGTGGGGGCTTTTTTGGTTATTTTTTCTGGAAAGTGAATTAATTTTGGTTTTAGTGGGACTCCAGGATATATCCTGGATCCAGTCAGAATAAGAAGTTTACACAATATATTTTAGATCATATCTAATATTTTAGATATTTCTAGTAATTCTGGAATTCATCCATGAAGTAATTTTCTCTGAGACAGATAGATAGGTTGATAGACCTATCTAGATAGATAGGTAGATACTGATTCTTTTCAACATTAAATGTTGTTCATGGACAGTTCTGCACAGTGACAGAGTCAAGCCACTTGCAGTAATGGATGAAAACAATTTATTTTTGCAGATCTCTTAAGAACAGTTAGATATATAGCTGTGACTACAATAAATCTGATCTCAAAATTAATCCCATATGTATAAATGAATGAAAAAAAAATTGCATTGTGGCCATATACCTGTAATCACCTGGGTGGTGTGGGGTTTTTCTTCATCTGATTGCTTGTTTTTAAACATATGTTTATGTTTAAACATATGTTTATGTTTATGTAACATTTGAGAATCTTGAGAGGTTATTTATTTTCTTTACTTCCTATTGGGAAATCCAGTGATAAGGACTTGGTACAGAGAATAGAGGTGCTAGATATGTATTCTATGGGTGTGAACAACTTTGTAATACTTTAATTTTTTTCCCCTGAAAATTAGGAATGGAGAATAATGCTGTCTTTCCCTTGTAAAACTATACATTGTCATTCTTTATTCTTCACAGAACAAAAAGTATCTTTTTCTAGTCTCAGTTACTTTCCAAAACTGGAAAGTAACTTTTACTTGTAGTTCCAACAGTACATAAAGTGCCAATGCCATAGAAAATTGTGGAGTATTTTATCAAGGCTAGCACTGCAGCATTACCGCTCTAGCTGATCTTGTACTGCTGTTGACCCAGAGCATGACATGCTTCTCCCAGACAAACGTACAAAAAGTGCTTTACTTGGGATTTAGGGCTTTCAGATTTGAATTTTGAGATTGACTGGGAGCCTCACAGCTCATGGAGAAGATAGGGTTCCTCACATTCCATCTTTTATAGTCTTTCAAGCATTTTCTGGTTTTATTCTGCCTCCATTGTGTCTTGCCCAGGCTCACTGATCAAGATCCAAAGAAAGAGACAGCTCTACTTTCTCCACTCTTGTTTCAGAGGATCAGTCTTTGCAACAGTACTCTCAAGCCTTGACCTGTTGCTACATGCCTGTGTTAGAAGTCCATTTCCAGCTTTTTTGAAGGCGCTCTTCAGGTACTGCAGGGCTACAATTAGGCAACCCCAAAGTCTTCTCTTTTCCAGACAGAACAATCCCAGTTCTTTCAGCCTTTCATTGTAGGAGAGGTACTTCATCCCTCTTACTTTCTTGGTGTCCCTCTTCAGGACTTGTTCTGACAGGTTGATGCCATTCCTGTGCCTGGCACCCCAGAGCTGGTGCAGCACTGCAGGTGGGATCTCACCAGAGCAGAGCAGAACAGAGGGACAGAATCCCCTCCCTCACCCTACTGCCCATGCTGCTTTGGATGCAGCCCAGGACTTGTTTGGCTTTCTGGGCTGGCAGTGCACGTGGCTGGGTCATGTCCATCGTCTCACCCACCAGCACCCCAAAGTCCTTCTCAGCAGGGCTGGTCTCCATCTGCTCATCTCCCAGTCTGGGTTGATACTAGGAGGTTGCCCCAAGCCAGATTAAGTACCTCACACTCAATCTTCATGAGATTCCCATGTTCTCAGTTCTTGAGCTTGTCAGCTCCCTTTGGATGCCATCTTGTCATTCATGTGTGTCAACTGCACCACTCAGCTTGGTGTCATCTGCCAATTTGCTGAGGGTGCACCTGATGCCACTGGTTTGTCATTGATTAGGCTATTAAATAACACTGGTCCCATTATGGGCCCCTGTGTTGTCACTGTTGCCAGCTGGGACTCTGAGACATTGACAGCTACCCTCTGGATTTGACTGTCCTACAAATTCCTTTCCACCAAACAAAACTTATCCACCCATCAAACCCATTTCTTGCCAATTTAGAGAGAAGGATATTATTGGCTTTACAGCCAGGTAAATGACATCTGTAAACCTTTCCTTGTCCACTGAGATAGTCAACTCCATCACATATGGCCACTGGGTTGGTCAGGCAAGGCTTGCCCTGGATGAAGACATGCTGGCTGTCCTGAATCACCTCTCTGTTCTCCATGTGTCGTAGCAAAGCTCCTAGAAGGATCTGTTCCATGATCTTCCCAGGCTCAGAGGTGATGCTGATGGGTTTAAAGGTGGGTACAAAGCTTCCCTTTTACCAGTCCCCTGGGACTCCACCTGACTGCCATGACTTTTCAAATATTATGGAGAGTGGCTTGGCAGCTACATCAACCAATTTCATCAGGACTCTGAGGCGCATCTCATGATAGACTTATGTATGTTCAGGTTCCTCAGGTGGTCATGAACCCGATCTTTGCTTACAGTGGGATCACTTTGCTCTCTTTGGGACAAACAGAATTTTCCTTGAATGAGTCTACTTGTCCCCTTAATAGATCAGTCAATTAGTAAGATTCGTAATTAGAATTCTGGATACAAATTTATTTTAACTTTAAATCCAATAGTAATATTTTAAGACTGTTTGAAAATTAAAGATGGGTGATTAAAATGTGGTACCTGCTTCTTCAGCCCTACCATCTACTATAAAATCTGTCCCTAAAGAGCAGCCTGCAAGAGTAGCTTTCGTTATTATTGGTATGATACATACTTGCTTTTACCCCTCCTTTGACAGTGAAAGAATTACAAGGTTAATGATGTTGACATTTTAAGTATCATAATTAAAATCTGATTTAGTGTCCATTAACATGAATGAGTCCTATTACCTGAAGTTATTCAGTCATTTACTCTGCAAACCTAGATAAATTACTGTAGGTATAAACTAAGCATGTTTAGTTTTTTGCTGTTTGTTTAAAATCCTAATTTATATAGATTATGTGAGAATCAGACACTAAAAACGATATGTGAATATTTCAGATGCCCACATTAGCTTCTCTCCCAATAAAGGCTTTTTTAGGACATATGCAATCATTCATACACTTAATGAAAATTAGTGGTACAACACTTACAACACTTACAACACTTAACACTCCACGAAAGCATATACCTATGCTTTCGTAGGTATATTTTGTAATTTTTGAGGTTTTTGGTGTACTTGAGTCTCATTTTAACTCAATTTTGTAAAAATACTTATGAAATCACAGCAATACTGATTTTCAGACTTTTCTCCCCACATTTGTACCTTCCAGAATGAAGTCAAAACCCCAGTATGACCGACGAACGTAATGAAGCCCGTGCCTGCAGTCAGGGAATTCTTACGTAGATGAATGTTTTACAGTTGTTCTATGATGAGTCCAGATGAGCAAAGGTGTGCAGCAAGAATGTAACTTGTAGTGTTCAGCCAACATGATGCCATGTCAAACTGTCACCAATTTAATCACCCAGCTGATTAACCAACACAGAGCAGCTGCCTTGCCCCACCACTTGCACTGCTTGCCTCCTCAGGGGAGCAAAGGCTAGTGGAGAAATGACAGTCTGAAGGGACCCAGTAAACCAGGCATGAGTTGATCTTGGAAAGGTAAGGGACTGTGGAGATGTAGAACACAAATTTATAGATAATTAAGCTTTATTAATTCATAAAATAACCTCTGTTTTCTTCTGAAGTACTTTTTTATATAGTGTTCTGAGTTAATTAAAACCTCAGGTGTCTGATTTAGTTTGAAACAGTTATAAAATAAGAGGTCTCACAAGAAGAAAAGTCTACATATTGAAATGGGTTTTCAATAGATTAAAATTCAGGTAAATTAGTTTTTGTTTATCCCTCTTGCATGAACTACACCTGCCAAGGATCCACATTTTCCTCTTGTTTAAAAATAAAGGTTCAGATACCTATTCAGATTTTCAGACTAAACATATTTATGTAGCAAAAATGTATTTGCCTATGAAAACCAGAAAAATGTTTCTCTGCAGCAAGTAGAGTTTTGCATGTAAATGGCTGTTGGTTTCAAACGAAAATTTATGCTTATCATACAAACCAGGAAATCAGTGTTGTTTTAAACAAATATATATACTATATCTCTCATAACTTTCTCTGACTTCACTTTTATTAAAAATTCTGAATGCTCTTCCACTGTTGAATTTTAGACTTTCTTGGAAGGAAGTTTGCAAGAAAAAAAGAGGAGCAGCAATAAAATGCTTTCATCCAATTCTATGCAATATTAGGAAATTAAAAGGAAAGACTGTTGCTTTGCACAGAATAGATTTGAATATTAAGAATGCAAAAATGTTTCTATATTTCATTTTATTTCATCTAACTGCTATATTGCATTCTAGTTTCTCTGTAAAATATGAAGTAATTATATTTCATGAGCACTTCAACTCTTAAGTGTAGGGGTTTTTTTGGAGAAAAAAGAAAAAGGTATTATCTTAATCTTATTTATGAACAAGATTTCAATGAATACGGTTCAGAAAATACCTCTTTGCAAAAAGATATAAAGAAAATCTTTAATGAAAATGACTTAACATATTCACTGAGAGGAAGAGCCAGACCAATATTGTTCAATCATCATCTTCTGCTAATGGAAACCCAAATAGAGAAATTTTGTGCCAGTCAGATAATGGCTCATGTTATATAACGCATTAACACAGAGTGAAAAAAAATAGGAATGCATAACAGGCTTTAGAAAGTTTTATTTTAATCATTCTGAACTGCATGATTCAGACTTTTGATTTCCATTCTCCATCTTCCAAGCACTGACTCATGGGATAAAAGCTAGGAAGATCGGGTACAACGTTATCAAGGAACTGGCATTACATGCTCCTAGAATCTCTCTTTCTGCTGTGCTGAGCCAGGTGAGGAGAGTGTGACTGTGAACATGCATCCCACAGTGTGTGTGAGTGTGTACATTAATTCCCACAGTGTGTGTGTGTACATGTATTCCAGGAAAAAGGGAAAGATTCCTGTTAAGTGCAACCATCTCAGTCACAGCTTAATGCTGCATCCTTTTCCTACCGGATAGAAGTGATTGGTGGAGGTGCATCAAATGGAACCACCAGACATGTCATGGTGAGAGTAATAGAATGTGACAGGAACCATTATGCTGAAAATGTGGCTCTTTCTGGGGAACATCTGTAAGTCTCTGCAAAAGAAAAGAAGAGGCTGTGATTTGCAAACAAGTATAAAGAAAATAATTTTCCCTGATTACATACAGTGGAACATTTCTAAAAATATTATCAGTGCTTGTGCCTCAGTAACACAGGTATTGTTCTAATTGCAATAATTATATTCTAATTATAAATAAATATTATAATATTTTTATTTGTTTTACAGTCATCCTTAAACAACTTCTACTCTACCTTATGCAAAGCTCAGAGCCTCAGTTTGTACCACAGCACTTTCTTTGCATGTAATATTATTTCACAACCCAAGCTACAATACCTATGATCTTTTATACTTTAAATTTCCTTAGAATTAGAGTCAATTCACTTCCCTCATGTGTATTATATATCACATACAAGACAATCTTTTAAAAAAAGGAGGTTTAGCTACAGTTTCCTAACCATGACTCATCAGCCATTCCTATGAAGAGAATTAGTCCTATTTGTTTTTCAGTTATGGGATGCATGGAAAAGTCTTATTTGGGAAAAGTTGTGGGGAGAGAGTTTGTAGGTGATAGAATAGCTCATGAAGGTATACACTGGAATTACATTGGGTAGATTCGAATCTATAATTAAAGATATTAATTAAATTAAAATTTCCTGTCTCAATATAGACACATGTAAAGTTAGCATGATTATTATAGGATGTGTGGTTTTATTTAGCATCTTTTGGGCTTTTTTTTGTTTTAAGGAAATAAAATAAAGATGCCTAATATGTTTTGTGTAAGGCCTGTTAGGCTTCTAAATATTGTATTACTGTGTCCTTGACAGTGTTGATAATTTTTCTGGTAAAGGGCACCATATATTTTGAAAGCCATTGTGATATGTGTAGTGTGACTAAAAGTGACTGAATATTATCTGTTGAAAAATATAGTAAATGAATAGTGCTATGTACTTGATGTTAATTTTTCTCCAGTATTCTTTCTTCCTTGAAATTTTTCCTAGAACAGGTCAAATTGCTTCCATGTTAAAAGTGTATATTACACAGTGTATGTCATATAAAATTATGATTATGAAGTATTCAATGTAATGTAACTATGGCACCATGATGAAAGTGTAAACTGAATTTTTATGCAGGGTGTCATCTATTAAAAGATACATAATAACTGGCAACCAGTTTTTCATCTAATCCACTTTCTCCAGGAAACTATTGAGAAACTTCTGATTTTACTCTAGATTGGTTTGTTTTTGTTTTATTACCTTTTATATATTATTGAATTAAAAACATCAAGCCTTATTTTTTCAAAGTAACTAGATCCAGGTGTAAATGGTGGAAGTCTGTATTTTTTTACAAAAATGGCCTGGAATAAGTTTCTACAGCAGAGAATCACAAAACCTCTTATCTTACTTAGCAAATATTAAGAAATGTTAGGTATGTCTATGAGAGTCTATTTTTAATAGCATAAAGGCTTTTCATATTCTGACCAAAGTACTGAGCAAAAACTTAAGAAAGAAATGAGACTGGGCAAATATTTATTTTCAGTAGTTACGTGACTTTCAATTGATCATGTTAGTCTGTATTATCTTACAATAATTTAATTATGTATTGCAGAAGTACTTATCCAACCATGCCAGGTAATAACTTGAGAAACGTCAGGAAGAAAATTCCTGGCTATTTATAATGATTAATAACTGATTCTACAAAGTTAAAATGCTCTGTGGAAATATATTGACTGCATCTGTATTTCTGTTGTATCTTGGCTTAAGACCAGAAAATCCGGATACTTGATAACATAAAACAACAACTAGGCTGAGAAATCAGTAATTTCTCATATGTAGTAAGTTAAGAGTTTGCAGAACATCATCATTCTTGATGTCTGAGAATTTTTGCAGAGCTAATGAATAAAAATACTTTGATACAGTAAAATTTAGGCTCAATTTAAGGTTTTACAGCAGACACCTGTTTTCCTGACATTTCTTAATACCTTGTGTTTTTTTCATCGGATTTCATTTTCTGTTCAAATACTTTAAAGAAGTTATCACAATTACTGAGGAGAACAAAATGATTACCAGTTTTTTCATATAACTTCAGAACTAAATGGACCCAAAGCAGAATATCTTTTTTCCAAAGCCTGGCCTTTGACATATAGTCAAAAAAGGTAATAATTATAAGTATGTTTGGAGTTCAGCAGATGCTACTTTTTAACATGAAAAAAAAAATTCTTGTTGTTTTTACTTCTGACAACACCTCAAAGTACCAAGAGCTCAATATTCTGTGTCCAAAACTGCCTGTAAACAAATGTGTAGGGAAGAAATACATAAATATGATTGGCCTTTATGACATTTTTCTAATATTATCTCAGCCTTAAGATGTTCTTAGTTACTAGATGTGGTATCTAGGTACCTTGTTACCATCAGTGTAAGTCTCTTCTATTTCCTCTGTTGAATCCATGTAAATTTTATGTATCTATAGCAATTTTTAAACTTTTTTTTTAGGCCAACTCCATCTACTTTTATATTTTTGGAGTATGGTCCTTAAAAGCCTCATTTCATAAACCTTCATTCCTGAAAGACTGTGTAATCAGTCATTATCTATCCCCTAAAAGCCATACATGTATGACATATCTGTCTAAACTAATTCTTTCTGTATAAAGTTTTATACAATTTGATAATCTTTTTCATTTTTCTCTCTTGTTATACTACATTCTTTTTAAGATAGGGGACCACAACTGAACAGCGTAGTTTTAAGAAATCCACAATTCCCATGCATGAAGGAATCATATTATTCTTGTTTTTTTTCTTTTTTTCCCCTCCTAAAACATCCTTGTAGTTCTTGATATTTGAGTAGAACTGTGTCCTGGAAAGTTTTCTATTAAAAACTCATGAACTTGGCCTTAATTTTTTAATGAGTAACTCAGCATACATTATTTTATTTGTGAAGCTGGGATTGATTTTTTTTTTTAACTTACATACTAAATTTATCCTCATTCACTTTTGGTTCTATGATAATCATGTGGATTTGTACAGTCTTTCTGCACTTCTCTGCAGTCAGTTTTAGTCCTAATTATGTGGGTAACAGTGTCAACAGCAGACTTTCACACTTTGCTGTGCATTTTATTTTCTGTCTCATTTACCAATTCATGTAATTTAGTGATACAGTTGATATTTTCATTATCATAAAACAATAAATTTTGAGTATTTTTGTTTAAACATCTATTGAAGAACAAGTGCTTAGCATTCTTTTTAAGGTAAAATACATTCTGAACAGACCTTGCATTCCCAAATTCATTACTAAAATTACTGCCAAAAGCATATGACAAATTCTAAGTTAAAAAAGTATATCCTTCTGAATGAATCCTTCTGGTCCCCTCTATTAAATCTTTGGTAGCAGGATCTGAACACTGAAGTATTGAATTCTTAAAAAAGTGTTGTTGAGCACAGATGTAAAATAGTTAAGATATAAAAATGACTTTTATTATTGCAAGTGGCTATTCCCTGTTCCAGCCAAGGAAGTCTGGTGGAAGAGACTGTGATTCTGGTTGTGTACCATGCATTGTGTAATTACTTTTCACTTGTCAGTCATTGATTTTATAGCATGTGATATCATTTCTTTGTGACATGGTTTGTCTTCAATTGACACTTTTTTCTTCACATTCCTGTTGCAGCCGTTGCACTGGGGAAAAAAAAAGTAAAATTTTGAGAGAATACCCCAGTCCTATGGGAAAATATTTGACTTTTACAAGCATGCAATATACAGCTTCATCAAACTTTTCTTTGCTGCATTTAAAATTGAATGATAGATTAATTAATCCTACATTAATATTTGTTATTTAGAAGCATGACTTTTGGCCATGTAACTCTTGTAGATTTTCTTGATTTTCTCACAAACATGCAATTAATATGAAATGGTGGATAAGTCTTACTAGTTCTAGGTTTCCATGGGAAGGAAAGTAACTTTTTTGCCCTCTCTGTTCCATGTGTGCAATGTCAGTGAACTTGGTAATAATTGCTACAGAGATACTCCTATTTTTATGCAATTAATTTTAAAGCAATTTGATTCTTCAGAGTTACATATGCTTTTTTTGTTCTTGTTGTTTTATCATCACAAAGTGTTACATAAAACTGTAAAACAGTTTTGGTTTGTTTGGGTATTTCTGTTCACTGCAAAGTAAATACAGATCTTAGTACTGCAGTTCTGATCTTTCATTTAACTTTCAAGAGTAAGCATGAGTCCCTCGACATGACATTTTTAAAATTTCAGATCCTGGGTCTATTTTACTTCTATTTAAGATAAAAGGTCTTAGTTTCTGGCTGCCTGAAAATATGAACTAATAATAGGTTAAGGAAAAAAACACAATTCAAGAGAAAGAAGGTCCCTTTGTCTAAAATCTCATATTTTAACTTAAAGCTGTCCTTAAATTTCTGAAATCTCACATCTGTTAGTATTGAATGCTGAATAAAAATATGACTGCAATTAAAAAATGGCAAAAAATAGTAACAGGTTATTTTCAAGAAATATTTTTTTTTTGCTACAAAGTTATGCCAATTTTATGAAATCAATGTATCTGCTGAGGAACTGCAAATGGATCATTTATGTCCTGTAAAGATAACTTCTAAAATCACTTTGAATCTTTCTGAAATGTTTGTCATTAATCAACCAAAATCAATTAAGCATTTCAGTCTAAATTCTTTTAAAATTCTTTTCCCTGATAACTCTTTGAAAAACTTCTGCATCACTCCAAAAGTTTCCCATCCCGACATTTACCAGACAATTGTTTAAATAATAGCAATGAAAATCAATAATGACATCCTGGATACAGCAGAATTTGGACTACCTTTTAACTGCCTAAAAATAAATCATCTTCTGTAAGTTTCTATGTCTAGTTTAAATTTTAATATAAACACAACCTGCAACTAAGAGGGATATTCCCTGTTCTCAACTGTTTTCCTGCCTCCTTCCTGACCAGCACTACTGCCACTGTACAGCTGAATGAGAGGGGCTGCCATTCCCAAAAACGAATCCTTTATTTTGATAGTGGTTGGAGAAGGAGGTGGAGAAGAGACTGGCTGAATAACATCCTGCACTTAACTTAGCTCAGAGAAATAGCGGCCTTTCAAAAGTTGTTCTTTTCTAAAACATCAACATGTGAATAGCCAGCTGACAGCAAGTGCCCTAATTCTTGTTCCAGATGTCCAGGGACTTTGGTTTCTGAACTTGATGTAATTATTTTACTTCCAGAGGTTTCTGAGATAAATTGATGAGTGCAAAATTGGCTCCTGTATATCAAATATATGAAAAGAAATGTGAATGTTGGAGTAGCTGTGTGCTTGAGATCTTTATAACACTGTGCATGATGGTCTTCTCTAGCAAATAGATTTTTGTGGTGCAGTACAAATTTTTAAGAATCCAAATTCTTTCAAGCAAGTTTTCATTGTTGATGTTCATTTGATTTGAACTTTTATATGTTTTCTTTTATTCAGAAAAGTTGGTGGTTTTTTCTTTTTGTTCCACTGCCACAGTGTCCTCTGCATTAGGGATAGTTAAAAACTAAGTCGATATTTTGCTGGTTCAAAAGATGGAGGGCTCTTGCACCCAACTGGCAATTCTGAAAAACATTCATGCAGTTTTCTTAATGAGTAAGGCAGCTCTCCTGATAAGCCTGAGGCACCCCTCTTTGACATGAGGAGCATAGAGTTAAAATTTCCTGCTAGTCCTAATAGGGCAGAAGTCCTCATTCTTTTGTTTCCCACAAAATTGTTAAGACTGATTGCGAAACTGTACATTCATGTCCCTGTGGCATTCATTATATTGGAAACCAGGAACTACCAGCCTTCGACAGCCATTTCAGTTTTCTTTTGCGTTTAAGGAAATATCCTTATTTTATTTAATTTTTATGGCTACTTTTATCCGAGCATCCTAGTCGTGCAAGACTAATTACTGCAGGATTGTGACACGGCTTAATGGACAATACTAGGCATTCCTCTTAGTCTTTAGAAATTATTAAACAGTTTAGTGGACCTTTTTTTGCTTGCACCTTCCTGAATACCCACATCACTAAGGGGTCACTTACAAAAGAAAAATGACATATTTTCTGAGTCAGTTATTGTTTTCTATATTGCAAAAACCTTACTTAGCATCGAACCACCACTATATTGTAATAGTGTTTCTGAAGTTGCAAATAGTTTGCTAAAGAAAAAAAAAAACCTTTAGGCTTCTTAATTAATATTTTTAAATGTTTCTTTGTCCTTTTTTTTTGCAAGTAATGATTCCAGTCAGCCAATAGATTATAGTAACTGCTGTTATGCTCCTCATTGGCCAATCCAATTCCTCATTTTAAATTGTTTTCCAATACACTGACAGTTGGATTGAAGGAACTATGACATGTTATATTGTAAGGAGTAAAACAGCTATGATTAAGTGTGGGGGAGTAGAATATAAGAAAATAAAGACAGTGAAGAAGGTAGTCTCACCCCTGAGGAGTTGCAGCTGTACTAATTACCAAAAATTTGGAACAGGCCTGCCCTTAATAGGCCACAGCTGTGTCCAACAAGGATGAGTGCTATAAAAGAGTGGGTTAGCTGGTTGATGAGTGAGTTGGGGTTTGTTGTCTGTGGTGTGAGGAAAAAAGAGTCAGTGACACAAGGAGATGCCCATGAGAAATCACTAAGATATGGGAGCTTTGCAATAAGATGACAACAATTAGGGATCTACATAAGTATATTTTGATTTGGGTTTTTTGTTTGGTTTCTTCAAGGTGAGAGGATTATGCATAATGATTCTAAAAGTGTTTTGGAATATTCTCCCAGATATCATTCTGAAAATGTTAAAGAAAACTCTATCAAAGTTATTTAAAGGAAGATGTGAAAGCAAAGATGAAGGATCAAGTCCTTTTAGGTATGATTTCGTCAGTCTCAAGAAAGTCACCTGGGTTTAATTCAGACATGTCTTTCTATACTGAAATAAGACTAACCTCATAAGTGTCTTAATTTATTTGCTGCTTTAAATGCTGGTTTCTTTGTATGCTTATTATAATTTCAAGGAAGACCTATACTCTGAGAAGACGTCAAAATAAGCGCTATCTTTACCTCACTTACGCATTGTAAAAAGTCAAAACTCAGGGTCTGAAAAAGCAGAAACTGCAAATGGCAACAGTTTAGAATTTTGTGCGGCAAACCCACAGGGGACACATTGATCCACTGTGAAAACAGATGACAGTGTGGTCTTGTGAAGTGTGTATCTATGAGCTCATATGTGATGCTGTAGTGTGTCCTCTCCTCACTCAAGAGAACTCACCTAACTCTGCATGATGACACAAAGAACATCCTCTTCCAAAGTCTCATGAGAGAGTGAGGCAGGATTTTAATCAAGAGAGAAGCTGTCACCAGCTACAGTGTGCTGCCTCTTTGGTAACTTCATACCAGGTACAATTCCAGCAGAGTTGGCAGACAGCAACCAGGGCCCATAAATGTGGTCAGGGGTCCTGAAGGATTGTACAGCAATGTACTCACTATTCATGTGTTCATTTAGGAGAATTTATAGGAGGAATCTTTGAATTATAATATAGCTTTAATACTGATCCCTGATCAGTTAATACTGTTGGTTGTAGGACACAAAGCAGCATATATATATCTCTTTTGAAGATAAAAAAGTTGTGATTTCATTATTATTTTCAAGTTTCTGTTGTAAAAACTACAGGGTGTGAAGGGAGCACAGAGAAATAATGTCTGAAATTTCACCTCAAGACTTGGGTCTTTCTATACTGCCATAATATTTCAGTGCCTTGCATGGTATAATAACCTACATCGAAGATGTGATGTTAGTACTGTTTTGAATCACCTTTGGAATTAGGTGTGTGTAAATTGTATTACAGAATAAAAATATCAGCTTCTGTGGCCTTTTAAAATTAGGTTTTGGTTCTTTGCTAAAAGAAACCTGCCCAGAATATTCTACTAAAGGCAGATTTGTTTTAATTTTTTAGTTGTTTTTAAATGAATCATCTCAATTTTTATTGTGCAGTTGAGTTTTGTGTTGACAATTTTTAACTTGTTTTTAGGAATTGCGGAGAAAGGGAAAATTAAAAGCTGGCAAATATAGAGTTTTAGTATCTAGTGAAGTCTAAAGAATGAAAATTCCGTAGAAAGGGGTAGATGGGTATACTTGTGTTCATATCAATACCAATTAGTACATTCAAGAATTAAAATAATAAATAAATACAAAACAAGTATTAGGATACATGGAATAGACCGCTGGTGACATCGTTCTAGACCATGTGCAGAATGAAATAACTGGCTGTCCAGGTTTTCCTTCGATTTCCTAACATGGCTTTTAAAATATGGCTGAAAAAAAATATTCACTGTCAAAGTTTCAATTTCTGGTGTCAAGGAGAAGTAACTTTCTGCACAGAAGAACTGATGCTCCAGTAAATGGAGTGTTAGTGGTTGTTTTGTTCAGAATTTTTTGTTTGATTCATTGATTTTTTTTTTTGGTTGGTTTTTTGTTGTTGTTTTTGTTTGTTTGTTTGTTTTGGGTGGGGTTTCTTTTAGTTGTTTTTAAGCATGGTTTCAACCTCGTCTATATGAATCAAGGAGGAGCTAAATTTATCAAAGGCTTTGGGCTGCTGTAATGCTGAATATGCCCACAAATTTTATTGTGTTGAGCAGAAAGCAAGTTTCCTTTCTAAAATATATGCATAGATGTGTGCATGCACCTCCTTCCCTCAACAAAAAAGATGGGAATAACGGAGAGAAAAAGTTGTTCTTCTTTTATCTAGAAGGCCTCTGGTTATATTTAAAAATGAAGACCCTTTTCCTTTAAATGAAATTAAAGATTAAACTTTTGGATATTGCAAGGTTAAATGTGAGGGTTCAGAGAATACTGACAGTAGCTTTAAAAATATTAGGGTTTTTAAATAAAACACATTTAAAGCTACTGATATCAGGAGCATCTATGTTACTGCATCATAGTGAGGTGAAAAAATACATATGCATTTATGGAATAATTAAATACATGGTTCTTTTATTTTTTTTTTTTTTTTTTTTGCCCTCAGGACAGAAAGAAAGGAATTAATGGGATCTCACCTTCTTTAAATAATTAAAGTCACCATGTTTTCTCCATATGGGAAATAACAGATGAGCATTTACCAGAATTTTAAATGCTGTAATTTACCACCACAAAAATAAAGATCAAATATACGTAGGAGTAGTATATGGCATTATCTTTTACTTAAATGATTTATTAGGGCTGTTGTTATGTAGAAAATAACATACTTTGGCCAAAACTGCTTTGTACTAGATTTTATAAATACTTTGAAACACTTAGTAGAGAGAAAATACATCTAGAAGATTATCCTTAATCAAGTAGGAATAAAGGAAACAAAATCTGGAACATCATCAAGGAAGATAAAAGAAGTATGAGGTAGGAGCATTTCTGGGAGCAAGGCAACACCATTTCGCATCTATTTCAGATTTTGGTAGTTTAAAACAACTATTGTGTGCTGTTCTGGTCTGTGTCTGAAAATCAAGTAGTGGAGATAGAGCACTAAAATATTACAGCAGAACCTGCACCAAAGCCGGGGTGGGATGTGGGTAGAGAGATGAGAATGGGTCTCTGATGCTCTTTGTCCTACCTGAAAGAAAGATGAACTTTTTTTACTTTCTGGAGATGAAAGAAAATGTGATGGGAAGAGGAGATCAGGAAGAAAGGGGAAAAGTTCATACTCTTTACAAACTTGAAAAAAGAGAATAAAGTCTTTGCTGGAATAGGAAGTATTTGACATGTCTGAAAGAGTAGTTCTTTACTGCCAAAACCTCTAATACATCGTCAATGCTTCTTTTGCACATTACAATACTAGAATAAACTTGGTGGGTAGGTTAACATGGGATTTCCTTTTGTGATTAGTTCACACAACCATAGCTCTTCATGGTTAAATGGTATAATTCAGTATTCATGATTTTATAGTATGTATTCATAGTTACACATGGCAGCGTTTTGTGAGTATTCATAATCAGTTGGTTCCTAGCAGAGATATTTGGAATTAGTAATGTTTAATTCATATGCGAAACACAAAAAATATTAAGACATTTTATATATTGGTAGTCCAGAATCTTAGTCTTCTTCAGTTTGCCATCCAAAGTAAAACTTTTTTTAATGTATTTTGCACAGTATCAATAATTTGACTTTTCCTAAAATTATGAAGCTTGAACAATTTTCTGTTGAGAAAACTGAGAAGCATGTTGCCAAATAAAATCTCAGATATAAATGACAAAATACCTTTCTCTATCCTTTTTATTTTGCACCTAATCTAAAGAACTGAAAATTTCTACCAGTTTTTATATCTTTGTCTTATTTTGATATTCCATCATTAATACTATTTGAGAGAAGAAACACATTTGATCTACAAATATCCACAATCCAAATGGATTTGTATGGATACAAATATCCAATATCTAATAGTAAAGGATGAAATGAAGGGCTCTTCATTTCTAGTGGTGCTTTTTTAATTGTCTGGTCTGGGATTGTTTTTGGGAACTGTGAATGTAACACAATCAGAATCTGGGTATGTTTAGCTGAGCATAACTAACATAAGGTAATGTTGAGCTCTATGGTCTATGACAAGCATAATACACTCAAGAGTCTTAATGTTTTTCTACTTTGTAGTTGGCCTTTAAGATTTATTACTGTATGATATTTAAGTAGCAAACGCTTCTGAACATGCAGAATCAAACAGGAGTATTGAAGGAATTTAATAAAGTAAATAATTACCAAAATTAATGAAGTGCTTAGAGTAAAATATAACTTCATTAGGACATTTAATTCAGGAGGAAAAAGTAAATCTTCTTGTAATGTTTTGCTAAGTAAAGTAATTACACTGTTGTATCACAAATGTAGTACATTCATCATTTTGTTTTTCCTGAATGTTTTGTCCCTGTAGAAAACAATTATTATTTCCACTGAAACACATGCTGCAATTCAGTTATTTTTCTGAGAAGGTTATGCTGTCTGTTCCATTACAGTAAACAATTTTAATTAACATGCTTAGTACTTAATTGATAATTAGAAGAATTAATAAAGAGGACAATAAATGACATTCAGTGGTTGTCAGTTTACATACAAAATATCAGTCAAGTATTGTAGTAGAAAAATAATGAAAATCACACAGCTCTAATAAAATAATTTATCTTCTCTACAGGTGAATGTTCATTGGAAATGTAATATGTTTTCTTTAAACCACTTATTTTGTATTAATTGTCACATACAACACAGAAGTATAGCTCATATGAATGTTTCTCTGAGTATTTTATGACTGCCCATTTAGATGATGAATTGTGTACATTGCTTTAGGACTTTTATTCCTTTGAAAAAAACCTCTTGCTAGATAGCCAAGAATTGTGAGGGGCCCATAAAGATGACAAAATGCTACTCTCTGCCTGAATTTTAACAGTTTACTTTTAAATAAAGGACATATAAATGCTAACTAAATTTGCTATTGATGTATGTTCTGTCTTCCAACACTTACCAATCATGGGGAAAACTTTTACGCACTCTGTTATTTCAATTTCATCAGTGTGATAAAAGTTTACTGGTATCAAATAATGAACGGTCACACATAGCCCTATTCTTCCTAGTCCTGGTTTCCAAAAGCACTCCATCCCCCATGTATCTGAACCCATTTGACTCTGAGTAACAGGACATATAAAGTGTCAAAAGCCTGTATCTCTTGGGAATTGCATCATACCCCAGGGGTTTTGTGAATCTCCAAAGTCTTCATTACGTAGGGAAGGATGACTCTTCTTCCTTTTAGTAATTAGTCAGACTGTTTTTTCCCTGCTGTGGAAATTAATCTGTGATTATTCATGAAATATATTTCTCTTCAAGGTGTTTTGTTTTGGTTTTATTTGGATAAAAATAACACTTTATCCATTACAGCCTTTCCTTTAAATGAATAGTTTTCCTATTATCTTCTAAACATGCTTTTGAATTCATACTATGTTTATGTAGACAGCAGCCCTGTTGGATTTTTTAGGTCCTTTAGGTATATGCCTCTCAAAGAGGAGTATCAAAGCAGCACTAGTTTTTTTAACTTAAACTTATATTTCTGGTTATTACAGTTAGATTCTTTACTGTTTAAACACACAGGACTGAGTTATAATAACCTATTATTTCCATAGAGATTATGAGGCAGATTTGACCCATAATGCTCCATTGTTTAAAAAACAATTAAAAGTTAAATGTATGTTTACTTAGTAATAATATGAGTAAAATGTACTTGGCATAAAGCGATATGATTTTTAATATATGCAGTTACCTGGAACTTCTGGCAAAAAGGATCATAGAATTGTAGAGTTGGAATGGAGCCATCAGGGTTACTGAGTCCAACTCCTGGCCTTACACAGAACATCCCCAAGAGTCACAGCATGTGACTGAGAGCATTGTTCAAACAGTTATAGATCTCTGTCAGGCTTGGTGCTGGGACCACTTCCCTGGGGAGCCTGATCAACCACCCAAAAAACTCTTTCCTGGTATCCAGCTTAAACCTCCCCTATTCAGTCTCATTCCATGAAGAAGAAATAACAGTTCTTGGGAAGATGCTAGAAAAAAATGAATTCCTGACTATGCAAAAAATGAACCTGTGGAGATGACAGAAGTTAGCCTGAGGAAGCAGGTTATCCATCTATTACCTAGCTTGGCTCTACTGGTTGATAATAATTTAATGCTTTTTTTAATGGTTGCACTTGATGGTTTTAGTGGTCTTTTCCAACCTTAATGACTGTCTGATTCTACAATTTGGCAGTATTGGGTAAAACCTATGGTAAACTCTAATAAAGGCATTGTAGGTCTTTTTCCCTTTTTCTTGTACATAAAGGTAGCAAAGTCTTTTTGCTAATGAAAATATTTACAAGCTCTTTTTATTTATTTGCCACTCTTTATTTGCCACGTGTCCAAATAATTTTTACTTGGTCTTTTGGTTGTTTTTTCTCCATATTGCCCTTTGTTTTGAGTCTGGACTTTGTGCAACATTTAATATCTTCTTTAAAGCAATATGAATTTTAGTAGCATATACAGACATAAATTTTAAAAGTGCATAGATAATTCTGAAATAATTCTTAATAATATTTTCAATAAACTTAAAATCTCACACTAGATTTTTCTATGGTAGCTGGCTTCTATTTATATGTGTTACTTGTTGAGTTTTTTATTTCATTAATTATTTAAGGACAGTATGTAAATAAACATAAATTATGTTTGTGTTAAGTAAAATGGGCTTAAAATGTAAAAATCAAGCCAGAAGTATCTGTAAATAATATGAGAAACTTAATAATTGAATTGCCTTTTAAGTGCAATCTTCAGCAGACACACATTAGGGGTTTAACTCGGCAAAGTTACTAAGTCACTTGAACACCATCACAGAATATAAAATACACTCTAATGATAGCAATATGGAATTTTGTTAGCAACATAAGACCTGTAATTAAACAGCAAAAGTCATGGGTATTTTGTGGTACAGAAAGAAAGCAGCAAGGGCTGAGAACATCCTGGATGTACCTGAATGCACAAAGTTCATGCACTGCCAGATTTGTTAAATGTAAGAGAAAGTAAAAATCATCCACAAATTTCCACAAATTACATCTAAAATAGAAATTCTTTTGTAGCATCTAGTTGTCAGAGTTGATGTTTAACTTTAGGAGGTAAGAAATAAGGGAACAAAACACTATTTATTTGTTGTTAACAGTACCATTAGGAGCTAAATTGACTCATTAGAGAGTAAATTTCGTTCCAGATTAAAAGATAAAGTGAGAGAAGCTGTGCATTTTTCACTAATACAGGATATTATTTACAACATTCAATTCAGCAATTGGACATTTTTTTTTCTCTTAAGTTTTTGGTAGGTGAATAGTACAATTTGAACCTCATTAAGAAGAAATGATACAGTGCTCACCTGTTTGCTTTCATTCTAATTATCAGATACAATTAACCTGAAATTCCCATCTACGTTTATTTAGGCATATAGGTGAAGATAAGAAAATAAGAAAACAAATCTCAGGTGGGTTTTTTTTATACTTTTGGCAGGGGATGGGAACTGTTTGTGACTTTTTTTTCCACAATGGTGAGAATCCCGACTTAAAATATCTTTCAATAATAATCCTAAAAGTACTCAGTGAGAAATTCTATCTTACTTGAAAGTTACGCCAGCATTTTTGGCATATTTTTTGCATGAGAAGTTTGTTGTAGGCAGTGTGTGATGCAATTTTTTCTAGCATATATAGTACTTAAACCTGATGTCATTCCTTTCTAGAGGTGAGAGTTCTCCTTTATGAGTTATGCATTCTGTGGGGGACTCAAATAATTATGGGTTAAAAACTCTCAGATTGACAGTGAGTGTAACTCATTGGTGATTTTCCTTTTTAATACAACGTGACAGCTATTTTATACACCATAGTGATGATTTTTTGACTTTTCTGATTTCTAATAATATTTTGTAAAGACAGAAAGGATTACTATTGGTAATAGTTGGATTGTAGCCTTTTATGTTCAGTCTGCAAAGTCTCTAGGCTAGGAACTGCAGGCTTTCTTTGCCTAGAGTTGCTCTAGGTTTGCCTGAATATTGGTTTACTATGTTAGATATTGCCTAATAGTCAGGAAACTGTACCTAATTTTTTCACTTAGACTCAAATGATCATATGGTGTAAAATGTACTGTTAATAATGTCATTAAATTTCTGTAGTTGATAAATAATAGTAACAAAAGTTATTTAATGAAGATTATTTTTTCTATGACCTGTGAATAAAAATTCAGGAAAAATGAATACGGGTATGGAATTGAGCGTCCAAAGCTCTGAAACACTCACCAGTGGGCCATTAACGGCCATTTAAGGAATGTAGCCTTGGAAGAAACAGGTTTGGAAACCGGAAATGTAACGTAGGGAAGTAATGAGTGTATGTAAAATATGCTTTGAAGTGTATATTTGGATGTCATAGAGAAATGTGGATCAGTGAATAAATCAAGGTGTATAGAATGTTAGAAGTTATACAGAAATAATCCCTAGAGGGTCCTGGAGTGAGGAGGAAGAAGCTATTTTCATAATTTCAAAAGGGCCAGGGGAAGAATGATCTTAATGTCAAAGACTAAGGGATAGAATGCAAGGATGTATCTGCATATGAAGCTTCACTGTGTCACTATTTCATTATTTAGGGGTCTTTATAAGTAACAGCAGTCTTTTCTGCATAATAATATTAAAATCTGGGGTAATCATAGTTGGTCAGAGTCTAAAGGTTTAAGTTCATCCACTATTAAATTCCTGCCTTTGCAGGAAGTGGGTTTCTTTGGGCCACATAGACTGCAAAAGTCAGAGTGCAACAAATCTGCAGAAAGCAGGAAAATTAGACCATAAAATTTATATGAAAAAAGCACCATGCTTTAAACAGCTGAAAGCAATTTAGAGATCATACACCTGAACACAGTGAGAATGGTATTTAAAAAACTATCAGTTGCTAAGAAGAAGATGGAAGACTTGCATTTGTTCAGTGTAAAACAAAAAACTTTTAAAGCTGAACATAATAGGGATGTTTAGAAATGTAGGTATGAAATTAATATTTCCAACTCTGGTGTTTCTGGTAGTCACAGCATGTTGGTGCACAGCAACCTACTGAGAACTGCTGGTACAAAAAAATTAATTATCAGTAATCTACATATTTACTCATAACAGGACAAAAGAATATGGACTAAAATTTCAAGGGAAAAATTATTTTTGTATTAGGGAAAACTTTCAGTATGATAATAATGAACATTCACTCACATTACATAGAAGCTGGCTAGAATCCTCTTTGCTGGACATCAAAATCTACCCAGTAGGTCCTCTTGTCCTAAGTAGCATGGCAGCTGCTTAAATTCACTTTTGGTAATATATTTTTTTAAGTTTAATGGATACATCTCTTTTGTCTCAGTTTCATTGAAATTTATAATTGATTACAAGTAACATAGGGCTATATGGGCACTTTGCTTTTAAAAAAATATATTTTAAATACTAGACTTGTTTTTTGTTGTTATTCAAGATGTTGCTTTTACAGACAGTATCTAGGTCTTCTTGGAAAAGAGATTTAAAACTCAAATCAGATGAGCATTTAGGTAACCAGTAAAAATGTTTCTTTTTCCTTTTATCATTTGATTATAGATTTCTGATGTGTACTAGTTTGAAAGCAAACCAGTGGGAGATCCCAAATTAGAAATACAATTTAATAGGGAAATTAAAATAATTGCAATAATACAGAAACACTGACAGGGTCAGAATACACCCTCACACCCTGATGGTCAGGGTCAGTAGCGGTCCAATTAAATGGTGGCAACAGTCCTCCTGGAGTGACAGATGTGGTTCTGTTGAAGCAATGAGCCTGTAGAAGGTTTTGATCTTCCTCTGAAGATCCAGTGGTGGTTATAGAGCTCTTGTTCTCTGGGAGTTCAGTGGATAAGGTTGTTTGTGGTGTCCTAAAGCTCAGATTATATCCAGGTAGGAATGCTTGGTTCCTCCCCTGAGTGGTGCATCTCACAATGGGATAATGCAATTTTGGAGTTGCGCAGTGAGGCTTGATTAACATCCTATTAACAGAAGATACTCTCTTGGAGGGAGTTATGAGGGATGGGTCATGGAAGCGATTAAGAACGCTGCCTCACCTGGTTTTAAGAGACAGCGGTCTAATACATACTTTTGGTTACATCTTACATTGTAACCCAAGACATGGTGGCAGACATTCATATGCTTTAACTTACTTGCAATTTGCAGACCTTTTGAATCTCAAAAAATAAAAATTATCTTTCCCCTATAACCTTGTCCTTCAATAAGTCAACTTGAAGACACAGATAATACTGCCTGAGGCAGTAATATTTTCAAAACGGTCCACTGTTGACCTCTACTTACCTGAGAAAAAAAAGAAAGGAAAATTGTTTTTTCTACTGTCTTCAATGTGATTCTGTCATGCTGGTGAATTCTGTTCATGAATTCAGAGCTTTCAGACTGTTCTGCAATCCACTCCTGAAGTCTGTTCAAGAATTTCCTGTTGGTACATAAGTTTTCAAAACAGCTTATTACACAACTACATAGAACATTATGTAATTCAACATCTATCAGGTGAAAAACTTCAGACTCATGTGAAATACTGCCATATATATGCATGTTTGAGTATTTGGACTTCACTTTCCCTACTAATATGCCTCCAAAAAACTTTTGTTGCCTTCTTAGTCAGTTTTTTTCCCTTTTCTATATTTGCCAGAATTATTTCTGCTGACAAAAGTTCAACTGAATTTTTTTTAATGTAGATGATTTTGTTTAATTTCCATTGAAACCAAAGGTACTATGCAGCCTAAGTAGCCTGTTATGTCCTGATCTGTTTAACTACAGTGGTTTTTAAAATGTAAGCAAAAAGAAATACAGCATCAGAACATAAAAAATTTATCAGTAGCATCCAGTGGTCTCATTCAATGACACAATAAAATTACAGTGGCAATATTCACATGGACAGAACTTAATTGTTCTGATGCTTTAAAAGGTTTTCTTATTTGGGATTTGTTTTCATTGTGGGTTTGGGGTTTGTTTGTTAGCTTTGCTTTTTTTTCCATAAAAATGGGTAGTGACTCATCACAGTATTCATATTATCAGAGAGGTTTGTGCAGTTACAAGACAGACATTATAGAGAAATACACGTCATAAGTAGAATAGGTTGGTTCAAGTGTATGAGAATGAAGTGGTCACAGTCTACCTCCTTTAAGACATACTATTTATGTATCAGTAAATCTAGCTTATGCTTTGCTTCCTTTCTTGCTGTGTATATGGTTTAAATAATTTATGTATATAAGAATAAAATTTTGAACTAAAAGTTATCACCCATTCTTTTACAAAAAGTAAAAATATTTCTTTCACAGCTTTGGCTTCTCACATAGCTGTCTGTGGCAGACAGACTTACATAGAGTTTGCACCAGAAGCATGCATCAACTCCCACACAGTAGTTTTTAGACTTGCTTGTGTTGTTTTTTTAAAAAAAAAACTGCTACATAGAAATGTCAGAATTCATGCCACATTGAATTGTCACTTTTTTATTAAGATTGTGTTCTGAGACAGGGAGAAAACAGTTTGCATTATATATATATATATAAAATTTCTCTTTTTAGTCCCTAAAAGTTCCCTCTTTTAATTATTTATCTGAACATTTGTTCCCCTTCATAAGTATTAATGTTATTCCTGATAGCGTTACCTCTTGAGACATGCTGTGGTGCAACCAAGATTCTTTGATACTGTGAAATCTTCCATGTGTATTTCTGAAATGGCTGAAAACCTTCCTATAAGATGTGGGTGGGGGGAGACTTTATCCAAAATAAAAGCTGATTATTCCTAGCACTTAGGGTCCAACTGTGATATATACCAAGGATCTACTTCTACAAATGAGAGCACCAAGTTTAAATAAGATTTGTTGGGTAAAAAATGATAAATTTATGCATAGGGATATATATATAGAGGATGTGAATGAATGTTTAAATTATATATTGTTTTTATGCTTGTTCTTGAACAAATTAAAAAGAGACTGTTTCCTCAGAATTTCTGTAAGATTCCAGTAAAAAAGTATCCCAGTAATCAATCATTGATTGATACATATGGACAATGTATCTTGCCTAGAAAGAAATACATTTTGTTGAAAACAAAATTAAACCCACATAAACTGACATTATCACCATCCTTGAAAATCAACTGCACCATTAATTCAAAATTTTCTCCTTTTGTTTAAATTAAAACTTTAGTCTAAATTCATATTTTGTTGAGCATTTTTAGCCAAAAGTACCAATATGCTGTGGGGAGATGGTAGATGAGAATCAGATAAACAGAATAGAAAAATTCTCCATTTGCTAAATCTAGGAAAAATATAAATGGGTGTGTATTATAGAATCACTAAGTAATTTTGTAAAGATGGCTGAGTTTTTTTTTAATATAAAGATATTATTTCTATAAAAATTATAACTAGATAAATGAATAATTTAAAAATAAAATATGCTTTTGGTACATCTGTGCTTTCAGGGATTCTTACCCTCTTTAGTTATGTATTCTGTGGCAATAGAACATTGTGAGGTTATTATCTCTGTCAGAAGTGTATCTTTTAATCTGATTCTGAAATATCAGGCAGATAAAAAAAAAACATAAGTGTTCATTGGGGTCTCCATTTATATACATGCATTCGTTAATATTAAAAATGTAGTGGTTGCAGGTGTATAACAAAAAAAATATGACTTTGTCTTTAAGAAAAAGATTAATGATACTCCTTTTTCATCTGTAAACACACACCCAACAATATCAATTGTCCTTTTGAGTATTGAGACTGGTATGTAATCATAAGATAAGGAGTGAAAATGATGCTGTTCCCATAGTGAGTAGGATGGCAATATGACTGGAAACAGTCAATTCCACACACTTCATTTCAATGTGTGATTGCAACATACAGAAGAAAGTTAGTTGCAGTGGGTCATTGGCTGTATAAAAACCGTAAAATTGTTCAAACTCTCTGGTCCTTAAAATCAAACGCAGACCCAGCTTCACTTTTTTCAAATGGATAAGAATATCTGTGGTTATATAGAGCAGTAGTAGATCCTACAAACAGGAGAAAGTGACAGGGACCACTAATTTATTAAACATATATTGGGAATACTAAAGAAAGATTTTCATGACCACACGAAATAAATACTAATAAATACCAGAAGCAAAAAGACCATCTTGCAATCACTGCAGTCTTCATGACTCCAGGCATTATTTGACAACAGATATTCAGATCCCATTTAGAGGTAACTCAGATATATGTGCCTGCTTTCTGGAATGCTGCCTTGATATACCAGGTCCATGATAGGAAAAAAAGTGTATTTACAGTCTCTCCTGTAGTTAAGTCTCTCTGCCATGAAGTCCATATTTTGCAAATACTACAGGAAGTCAGTAACAACAGATGAACTTTCTTGCATTATTACAGTCTCCATTGCTTCAGATTGTGGAATTCCTGTGCACTGGACTTTTTTTTTCCCTTGTTTCATTTATATGGACAAATTTGTAATTAATTACTGGAAAGGTAATTTATTATCATAAAGACATCAGTACATACTTTCAAGTTGTATCCACTCAATATTGATGAATATTATATTTTGTTTTATTCGAGTCAAGTATTTATCTTCACTTATTCAAAATTCATGGGTTTTATGCTATTTTACAGTGATTTGTAGCTCTAGATAGTAATAACATTTGCACTTGAATTATATACATGGAATTTATTTTCTTCTAGCTTTTATACCATTTTACTGTTTGGGCTTTCCCTTGGAAGACAAGGATTAGCTATACGTCTCTACTGTTGGTAGAAGTAATTGAATATTTTTTCAAGTCTTAGATGGAGTTTGCCTTGGCAAATTGAGAGAAAATTACATCTTGTTATGATTTTAAACACCTCCAACATGGTCAGGTGCTGAATGAATGCTTCTTTTCTGGATGGTCATTACTTAGCAGGGGTTTGATTGTTAGTTTTAATGTTGAGTATATTTTTCTTTTGAAATATTTATAATGTTGTACTTAGATCTTGTGTATCAGTTCTGTCAATGCTACATTCCCTGAGTGGCAATAGTTTGTCTGCTGGATCTGGTATTTTCTGATAATTTCTTCACATTATGATTTTCAAGTGCTTCTGATACCTAAAATGAAATTCTAGAGATCTATGTCTCTATGTCAGCAATGCACTTGATGCAATGTACTGTGGGAAACAATTAGTAGGAAAAAAAATCCTAATGTTATAAAATAGATAGAAGTTGATAAAAGTAAGGTAAAATGCTTTAAGAATAACTACTCTGGAATGAAGTTAATAGTATTGTTCTTTTTTAGGAGATCATTATTATTTTATTTAATGACTGCCTCCAAAACAAGAAGTGTGAACAAATGTTCATAAAGTATTTTCAGATATTTTGCCTAGAATTGTGGCCTGGGATATCATTTGAAAAGTGATAGCCCAGCCCTGGCATTTGAAACAATTGTAGTGTAATGAATAGGAGAAAACGAAGTTCTGCTTTTTAAAAGTAGAAACAATCACGTTTTTAAAAAAGTCAACCATATCAGCAGAAAAGATAGAGTAAGACCATGCTTTCCTTTCTGTCCAAGTTTGGTGTTACTATCTCTATATTCCGTTGTAAAGTGATTATCAGATTAATTTAACTTCTGTCTTTCCATTTGAGTCTTATATTATTCAGCCTAGCAAAATGATGGCAAAGGGTCAAAATATTTTCTCTCCTTTGAGACCTCGAGTGTAACCAACTTTTTCTCGTGTTATTTTCTACCCCTGTTCTGTTGAGCAAGAGGCGTGAGAGAGTGACTAGGTGAGTGTCTGGTAGCAAGCCAAGGTCAATTTATCACAGGCCATCAAGCTAGAAAAATACTGATTTTGATTGTAACTTTGGCAATACTCTCAAATACAATTAAATTCAGTACTATATATATAACATAAATCTAAGTATTCAGGAGAAACTTAAATATTTGGCACTGTGATATCTTTAATGATCACCAAAGTTAGAATTTGGTCCTCTTTGTTGAATAATTGAAGGAAGCACAACAGTTGTTTTAGTTTTTTCCAGCTACCTTTTTCTCTGAAACTCAGCCTCTTAAATCTTTATCAATACTAATGATGACAGAGTATATTAAATCTTCCAGCCTTTTACAACATATTTGTCTGAGAATAGCATACAACTTCAGAAGTTACTCTTTCTAAAGAAAGTAGAGTGAATAACCGATTGTGAACCTCTGGAAAGTCTTCTGAGTGAAGCAGCGCTGCCCAGCTGTCCATAGAACAATGCCAATTTGTAATCTGTGCTGGTTTTTCTAATTTATCTGAATGGTCTATTGTAGCTTTGCAACCAAGGAAGAAGATATGTGGGAATCTACTACTAGAAATGACTTTTATACATAAATAACAAAAGACTGTTCACATAAGAAGGAAAAGCAACAGTTATGACCTCTGATATGTCCTAGGTAATTCTCTTTGAGTAGAAATGAATTCAGACTAACTTTTACAGAGGACAGAAGTTAATCCTGAAGATGACAAGTTTATGAGCTGTGCAAATGAAAATGGAGATACTATTCTTTGCTTAAAGTAAGCAGAAGGAATCCAGCAGTACTCATGACTTGCTATGTGATTTTACTCCTGTTTTATGAAAATACTTTAGTCAAAGGCTGAAAGAACTTTGCAAGCAAATGTCCACATTGATTGAGATGTATCATAACCTACCATTACACAAGAAAGGCATGGACCTGTTGGAGTGAGTCCAGAGGGGGGCCATGAAGACGAGCGCAGGACTGGAGCACCCCTCCTATGAGGACAGGCTGAGGGAGCTGAGCTTGTACAGCCTGGAGAAGAGAAGGCTCCAAGGAAACCTTACTGCACCCTTCCAGTACTTATAGGAGCTCTACAGGAGAGCTGAGGAGGGACTTTTGACAATGGTGGGTATGCCAGGACAAAGGACAATGTCTTTAAACTGAAACAGGGTAGATTTAAATTAAATATCAGAAATATTCATTAATGTGAGAGTGGTGATGCACTGGAACAGGTTACACTAGAGAAGTTGTGGATGCCCCATCCCTGGAAGTGTTCAGTGCCGGCTTGGATGTGGTTCTGAGTGACCTGGTCTAGTGGAAGCTGCCCCTCTACATGGTAGGGCTGTTGGAACTAGATAATCTTTAAAGTTCCTTCCAATCCAAACCATTGCCTAATTCTATGGTTACTTTAATTACTATTTAATGACTATTTTAGCATGCAAATTCCCTTTTTATTTAATTCAAAAAGAGTTACTTTGCATACCAGGTCCTGTAGCAGATTTGCCCTGTAAACCTACAATACGCTACATCTGTACGAGCATATCCTTACCAGGATAGTGTAACAAAACTGGTTTTGGGACGTTATTTTCACTTTAAAATAATGTAAACACTTTTAAAAAAAAGTTTCCTAGTATCGTAGCAAGGGCCACAAAAAATATCTCTTGCCATAATTTCAACTCTGAAAGAGTTAGATTTTATTTAGCTGTCAGCTCTAATTGTTGAGGAGCAAGAATATTCTAAAAGAAGCTGGTCAAATCCCAGCTCACACAAAAGAATACAAAATCAATAAAACAAAATATGGACATAAATGAGACATGGCATAGTGAGGTGAGAATATCTGGCCTGTTGGCCTTTGGAAAAGAAGAAATAATTTGTATTGGACAAGACTGACATCAGAAAAGGAGTTGCATCTGATGTATTTGGGAAACAGTACAGAATTCTAAATGCCATCAATAAGTTGGGTCAACTGGGAAGAAGAAAGACTGAGAACTCATTAAGTAGATTTTTTTAAATGAGAACATCAGTGTAAGGCTTTTGTCGTGGGTTTACAGGAAGCAGGTTTTCTGGGAATGGAGTGGCCAGAGGCCAATAGGTGTCCAGATTTTAAATTGACACCAGGCTTGGCCACTGAGGGTGGATGCGCCTCTGAGAACACAGGGGTTAGAAGCAGAGCACTCCCTTGGGCTCTCTCTTTGATTTCCGGCCAGCAAAGAGGCAAGGCCTCCCCTGCCCGGCTTCGAGCTGGGCGGGGGAGGAAAAACCTGCAGCCTGGCAGAGGTAGGCCTGACCCCTCAGGATGGAAGGGTGGTGGGGGCACCAGGAGGCGTTGGGCAGACCCCCCCCAGGAGAGACAGAGGGAGAGAGGCCCCGAGAAGATTTGGGCAGCCCCCAGCCAGAAGACGAGAGAGGGAAAGCTGGTACAGGCCTGTGGCCTTGAAGTGATATCGGCCTGTGAAGAAGGAGGGGGAAGGGGGGAGTGCAGCAAGGAAGGAGCCTGGCTGCATGCAGAAGTTTGTTAACCCCTTTCTGGACAATGAAGACCTCACAGAGCATTTGGACCTTTCCCGGAGGGGAGATGGAGTGAATGATAAAGAGGAAATGGGCAAGAGAATGACAGTCGGAGCAGTGAGTGAGGCTGGGAGAGTACAGAAGAGGCCGGAAAGAGATGATGGAGTAGCTGGTTGCTGGACTCTTTTTGGTACAGCCATGGACAGAACCATGCTTCCTCGCGACACAGAGGCTGCATGCAGGGGGGAGGCGATGGCTCAGAACTGAGAGGGTTCAGTTTTGAAGACCCCCCGGCCCCAGGGGGTAGACAAGTATGGGGGGGACAAGAGGTCCCGAGATGAGAGAAAACTGTGCTTTTTTTTGGAACTGGTCAAAGCACCCTTAAAAGGATAACCCTTGAAGCAGCTCTGTTCCTTGTCCAGTGGTGAGAGCGCTGGGCATGCAAGGAAGAGGTCACCATGGCCCCAAGAAGGACTCCTCTCCTCTTGATGGACTGGAATTGAGTATTTACAGGGTGATGGATGGAGATTTGAAATTTGGAAGATGTATTGGAAATGTGGTGGGGGGGGAGGAGGAAATGCTTTTTGTGGAGTTTTCATTTTCCAGGTGTGTGTGTGTGTGTGTGTGTGTGTGGTTTGTTTTCCTTTTGTAGTTTAGTTAATAAACTTTTTTTTCTAAGGTAGAGGCCTGCTTTGCTTATTTCCTGGTCACATCTCACAGCAAACACCAGGGAAGTATATTTTCATGGGGCACTGGCATTGTGCCAGTGTCAAACCATGACACAGCTTTATATGTGAGAAGACAGGAAAAATGAAGAGCTGAGTAATTTTTTTTTGCTTTCTTTTATTAGTGAAGGAACACTTTCTGATATTTTTATTTCATCCCAGATCTAAGATCCACTGAAAGAATACTTTTCTTTCTGATATCTGAGATGGGCACTAAATTCTCCAATTCTATTAGGAGTCTTTCATTTTAGAAAACAAAACTTACTTGCTTACATCCATTTCACAAATAAGGGAAAACTGTATTGATTATCAAATCTTTGAAGAGTGACAGTGAACACTGTAATTGTTGATTGAAAAAGGTTATTCTGCATGTAATTATGTCTGAAGTAACTGCTTTTTAACAAAACATACAACTCACAAAGTGCAAAGAGGGGAAAAAAAGGGAGAAAATGTTCTCATTTAACATTCCCAAAACCAAACATTTTTTATATTGCAAATAAAATTGTAGCAGTGTCTTCATGTTTTATTCTTTACTCTTAATATGTGTGTTTTCCTCTGAGTGCCTTATTTTGCCTGAGAAGCACACGGCAAGCCAAAAAATATTCTTTTGTAAAATTAATTCATTTGTAATCAATAAATACTTTTCTACATAAGGACACTAAGCTAAGTGAATAGAGTGCTCATGAGTGGAATTTTTAATGTGGGTAGCAACTCAACTTTGCATAGCAGACCCTGGAATTTTCCGGGTGAAGGTCTTATCAGAGTTCTTTGTGAAATTTCTTTCAGGTTCAGGAGAATATCAATGCAGAAGGATGTTACCCTGCATCACTCTTACGTGATCTGAATGTTTTCTGGGTTCTTTACGTAGGAGGGGGTTAAAGCCATAGAGTAGAACTGGGAAAATAAGTTACCTTGCTTTCAGCTTAAGAATTGGTGAAAGCATGAAAGAATGAGTTCAAGGACTTTCTCAAAGACTGGTAGAGATTGATTCATGCTCTAAATAGGACACATTGCTTGTAAACTGAAAAAAGCTACATTGTGATGTAAAGAAATAGGAACACTGAGGAAAAATGCTGTAATTTTTTGCCACTTCTGGAGGACTTTTGAATAAATGAGTACGAGGCAGTTTGCTCTTTTCCAAGAATTTCTTGCTGATGTTTAGATCACCTTCTGTCTTAGACCTCAAACAGTGATTACAAAGTAGTTTTAAAACCAAAAATTCCTTTGTATCATCAGAAACTTCAAGAGGAAGTGTTTTCAATCCTTAAATGAAATGAAAAATTAATTTGAAGTGAGCTTTCCAGTAAATTTATTCCATCTAGAAGAATAGTAATTAACATTGCTTTTTATGATCAGGCTTTTTATTTCATACTGCATGTTTTTCACAGATAAGCATTTGTGTGGTGGAATGCAAACAAACAAAATGCTTTGTATTATCCTACTACATGAAAGATGTTTAGTGCTGTGATCCTAAACTGAAGTTGAGACTAAAATTTATTCATTTTTAGTTGGTTAAGTCGCATTTTCACGTGAACCATTCTGCCCTCATCTTCCTTTCCATCTGTTTTCCCACTCTTTCATCTACTTCTATCACCTAAAATGTAGCAATGGGAAATTTTCTTTAAGGAAAAAGAAAAAAAATCCACAAACTGAACCATAAAAAAAGTGGAAAAGTAGATAAGTTAAGAGTAGATCAGATAGCTACTTTAAGGCTTTTTCTGTGCTTTGTCCAGAAGAAGTCAGCATTTTGGAATCTAAGATGGCATTAGGTAATAGAAATAGTTCTGGTGTATCTTTAAAATTGACCAATAGCTGTTTCTAAGAAATGTGAAAATGCAGAAAATAATGTGTCTTCTGCAGACACAATTAAACCATACAACAGTGTGATCCATGGTCACAGATCCACACAAGATGTTTGATTAAGGTGGAAAGACAACTAGTTTTGTTTGCTGATATTTACCTATGAAGACACACCTTCTGGTGGTGCTGGATGTGAAAGAAATGGCTTTGTGTATTACCAACAGAATCTTAGCACCTCTTTTAGTTGCAAAAAAATACGACAGTTCTCACTGAAAAAGAGTATAATTTTGTTTAATTTGTCACTGATGCCTCCTAAAAACCTATGAAAATATTAGAGACTATTTTATGTTGAAATGCAGGTTAAAAATTTCAAGCCAGCAATGAAAACACAGAGAGAATATGAATAAGATTTGTGATCATAGCCTAAAACTGGTATGTTTGACTTTGTGAGAAATTACTCCATATATAACCAGAGAACTATAATGAATATTTGCTTACAGTTAATTGCTCAATTTCTATAATACACAATAGAGGGAAGTACAAAAGAGATTAATCATTTGATCTTCAAGGTTGTGTAATCAAAGTTTTCAATAATTTTTTCCCTTCCTGCTTAAACAGTTACAAATTTACAGGGGATATTTCATTTTGAAAGCATTGAATGCCACAAAATAATGAGACATGCCCCTACATGATGGTTATACTTTGGAGATGAAGATATCTTAAACTATTATTCATGTAATAGAAGTTATACTCTTTCATGGAAAGGTAGTTGCCCAGAAACTATTTTGTCAATGAAATAATTTTCTTCTTTTTATTTCTTTTTTTTCCCAGACTTTTAAAATTAGGAAAATTTTACTTTTACAGTTATTACTGGAATATTAAATACTGTGGGTTTCATACAGAAGTTATGGTCGTGTTTCAAAAGGTCACTTGTAACCAAAAAAACCCTTCACAAAGCAACCCCCTTTTTTATACTTTATTGGCAGGGTACTTTCCAAGAAATATATTTCAAGTAAATGAAAATATTTAATTAGGCAGCATGTAAACTGGTCTGTGTGGGTGGGTCACTGTCACAGGTGATAACACCTAGTAGACTTCTAAGTAGATATGAGAACATGTGTGAGTGAAAGTAAAAAAAGCTCTGCCAGTCTTTGTGTGGAGAGTGATAAATTTGTGCATCACTGATATCTGGAAGGGATTACAGCTGTAGAACTATGTGTGGCTGTTGGATGCATTATGGGCTCCTCCCTGGCATTATCTTCTGAAACTATTCTGTATTATTAATTTTTTCAGTACTATATGCATTACTGATCTTTCCCATACTGCACGTCTCACATCCCAGCTTTTATGGAAATTATGGAAATGTTAGAATTGCTGTTACTACTGACTGAGTTAGATGATATATTTATGATATGGGTTGTTGCTCTTTTGATTTATTAATAGATTGATATTCTTATAAATAGAATAGAAAACGCCTCCTAAACCAGACTTTGCACATCTGATGCTGGTTTTTCCTTGCCCTATTCTTCCACAGATGTAAAACATTATATTTTTAAGAGGATTATCTAATTTTTGCTCTGTAACAGATAATTTGACAGTCACAACAGAAAATTTAAGAATGAGAGTTGAACACAATATGATACAAAAAATATTGGAGTATATATTTTGTATTTTAAGAATTCTACATCATATTGTCATCTTTGTCCTTGTTTTGAAGTTTGTCAGATAGAGAAACTCAAAAAGATGCAGAATTTATTTCATCCCATATTGTAAATTACCAAAACTGATGACTTTTTGAATATTGGATTGATATTTAGTGAATTTGAGGTTTACACTTGATTAAAAGATATGTATTTACCAAATAGGTCTCTATAGTTAATTTGTTTTGGAAAGATTTGCTCCCTGCCCATCATTAATTTATTTAAGTGAAAGATGTATAGGACACCTGATTAGTTGATTTCATTTAATGGTTGAGGTTGCACTGGAGAGGACATAAATAGTTTGTTAGATAAAATTTTACACTCTCCAGATTTTGAGGCGCCCCACTATTTTTTGGTCTGCAACTATGTGAAATGTAGAGACTATCTGGCAGTACTGACTACAAAAGGCTTGATTGCAGTTCTCCTTGTAGCTGGAAATAGGGTTCTCAAATCTCCTCCAAATAGTCATAGAATAGAGACTGTGAGAGACATTACCAGTTTATGGATAAAAATGTGGTCTGCTTCAATCCTATCACTATTTCAGTTGAAAATTTGTGAAAAGTCTTATTTCTTCTAGATTTAACACTATGGTGTATAGCTTGATTTTCATGCCTGTTGTCCTTTTCTTTCATTCAGCAATAGAGTGGTAGACAAATAAAAAAACACTGTTAAAAAATGGAAGTTAATCTCTAGGTGTTTATCTTGGATGTTCAGTATGTACCTGACTGTCTTCTGGTGAAACAGCTCTCCCAACAGTTCAGTTTACACTGCTGTGGGATTTGCCTGCTC
Source organism: Camarhynchus parvulus (assembly GCF_901933205.1). Classification (NCBI taxonomy): domain Eukaryota; kingdom Metazoa; phylum Chordata; class Aves; order Passeriformes; family Thraupidae; genus Camarhynchus; species Camarhynchus parvulus. Next base: position 75,955,673 of record NC_044572.1, read on the forward strand.
TTCCAGAGTGTTTTTTGTATATTGGCCTTATTGTGTCTCTATGAACATTTCCATTTGCTGTTGCCCTCAATCTCCAGCACTGCCTGCTCACCTGTCTGCAGCTGGACTTGGTTTTCCTCACTTCTACAGTCACGCTGCTCTCGCTTTACAAAACAGTTCTGTCTCTGTGGACCATGACCTGTTTGCACCATACATGCCATTCGGCCAAGGAAAATTTTTCATGTATGTAAACCTTTGGAAATATTATCTTTACTATTTTCTCAGAGATCTTTGAGAGTGTGCTATGTTCTGAATCAATTTTTGAAATGTAAACTGAGTAATGAATGTGTTTCTCAATATCACAATGCAATAATATTCCAACATCTTTTTTACATAACAGCATTTTATTAAATTTTAAAAAGTTAAATTTTCGCTTCTTTTGCTTAATAAAAGTAATACCAGAATAGTTTATTTTATTAGACTTCAAAGGATTTTACTCAGAGCTTCAAATAATTATAATTTAAAATATGAATGTAAGCCTTTAAAACAATTTTGTGATGTTAGTATTTAGATACAATTATGAAAACATTTTGTTGGCCATTATTATAGCATAATAATAAAGAGAACAATAGATTCATAGTGAGCATGTGAGCATGTCAAGCCTGAAAGTCATCATGAAGCTTTTGATAGACAGAAAAGTAATTTCTTTTTTTTTTTTTTCTAATTAGAGGGTTGGTATTGATGTCATAACTGTATATTGTTCTCTCTGATTATTAACATTTTTACTGCTGTGTTTAAAATGATAATAATAGTGTTAAAAGGAAAACCTCTCAAGTGATTGCAAGGAGGACTAGGAGAAAGCCACCTTCAAATTAGAAGTACTGAAACGTAAGTTCAGTTGATTTACCCTTCAGCTAAAATAAGAAGGTAGCTCTAGATTTGACATTAAGTCCTGTGTAGAATACATGATAAAACTAAATATAGAGGCAGAATTCTCATTTACATAATCTGCGTCCAGGTTCCTTTTTCCTTCCTATATATCAATAGAAAGAGAATGTATGTTTTGGTTTAGAGCAAAATTTTGGGAGAGAGAGAGAGAGAGTCTCTAGAGGGGCTCTAGTAGGAGGATAAATTCAATCGGCTTTTCTCTCTCTCAACTAGTCTGGGAGAAAATACTTCTTTGAAGAAAAGTGGAAAAAAGCTGTTTATTAAACAATAGAACTTAACAATATTAAAACAATAAAACTCTTTGCTGCTCTAAAAGAGATGACTAATTGAGAAAACCCCCCCCCGGTTGCAGCCTAGCTCACTCAGTCTCTTATCAGTCTTTTTGGTGCTGGAATTCTCACAGGCCAGGCCCGGCCTGGCCCGGTGGCCACAGGTGTGAGCTGCCGGTGCTTCCCTGGGTGTTCAGTCTAGAGCAGGTTCTAAGAGGTTTAAAGAAAAGGAAAAGAAAAAACTACAGTCTAGGGACTCTTCTTTGCTTCAGCTAGCTAAAACTAACTAAAAGCAAAAGGAGAGCTCTCTGTCTTGCCGTCTGTCTGTCCGCAGACAACACAGTCCTGGAGCAGGAATGCGGGGGAGTATGTGCAATGTCTGAGCGAAGAAAAAAAAGAACTGTGCGATTCTTCTCTCTCCTTTTTCACTCTCTGCAACAAGTCTTAAAGGTGCAAAACTTATTATTATTCAGCATAAACTAATGAGACGATTTGGGGATAAAAGCATCATATAGTCAACTCAGGACATTCTACTCCTTATCTCTATATCGCCTGCTTACTACTAAAACTAATACAAATTTAACTCTACAAACACATACATTATACATCTATTATACAGCTATACACAGACGATGGTAACAGCATTCAGCAAACAGTGATATTTACACATAGGTCTCACTCAACAATCAGATCTCTCTGAGGTACACATCGTGTTCTCTCATCTCTTTGCATTATCTACTATGTGTAACTTGGTCTCTGAGCAAAAACAACTCTACGAATGGGTTTGTCTGTATTCGAGGCAGAATTAATCTAAACTGTCTTCTTTAACAAACTTCTGACATTACTACTGGACTTTGTCTCTATTTACTCTATGCAAAACCAGATTGGGCAGGGCTCACTCGGTTAGTAGAGCCGGGTATACTAACTAGGTGGCCTTTGCCAGATGCTGCTCTCGTTTTTGAAAGATCTCTCACTTAATCTTCAATGTGGTTTTAACAGTCTGTTTACTCTCTACTTTGCTTGCAGCTGGTGCGTGGTAGGGGATGTGGTACACTCACTCAATACTATGTTCTTTTAGCCCAAGTGCTGATAAGGCTGTTCTTAAAATGAGTCTCGTTGTCTGACTCAATCCTTTCAGGGGTACTATGTCTCTACAGAATTTGCTTTTCCAGGCCCAGGATAGTGTTACGGGCAGTGGCATGAGGCACAGGGTAGGTTTCCAGCCATCTAGTGGTGGCTTTTACTATTGTGAGCACGTAGCGCTTGCCTTGCTGTCTGGGGCAGTGTGATGTAGTCAATCTGCAGGCTTCTCCATACTTTACTTAGACTACCGCTCACTATACTACGGGGCTTCAATCGCTTGGCGTGTTTGATGGCAGCACATGTTTCACAGTCATGGATAACTTGAGAAATACTGTCTATGGTTAGATCTACTCTTCGGTCTCGTGCTTACTTATAGGTGGCATTTCTACTCTGATGGCTTGAGGCATCATGGGCTCATCGAGCTAGGAATAACTCTCTCTTATGTTGCCAATCTAAGTCTATCTTTGACACTTCTATCTTTGCAGCTTGGTCTACTTGCTCATTATTTTGGTGTTCTTCATTAGCTCGACTCTTGGGGACATGGGCATCAACATGACGGACTTTTACAGGTAGCTTCTCTAACTGAGCGGCAATGTCTTTCTATTCATCAGCAGCTTAGATCGGTTTTCTTTTACGCTGCCAGTTGGCCTTTTTCTACCTTTCTAGCTATCTCTACAGTGCGTTGGCTACCATCCATGAATCAGTGTAAAGGTAGAGCTTTGGCCATTTCTCTCTCTCAGCAATGTCTAGGGCTAGTTGAACAGCTTTGAGTTCAGCAAGCTGGCTTGATCTACTTTCTCTTTCGGTAGCTTGTGCAACTTGTCGTGTGGGGCTCTATACGGCTGCTTTCTACTTCTGGTTCATTCTCACAATGCGGCAAGAACTATCAGTAAAAAGAGCGTATCGTGTATCTTCTGCTGGCAGCTGGTTATATGGTGGAGCTTCTTCAGCTCGTGTCACTTCTTGTTCTTCTTTATCAGTGAGACTAAAATTTTCACCTTCCGGCCAGTTTGTAATTATTTCTAGAATCTTAGGGCGATTCGGGTTTCTAATATGGGCGCGCTGTGTGATAACAGCAATCTATTTGCTCTATGTGGTGCTGGTGGCATGGTGCGTAGAGGGAACGCACCTGAGATGTCCCTGTCACGCTAACAATAGAAACAGACTCTATCTCTACATGTCTTGATGGAATTAATGTACATTGTGCACCAGTATCAACTAAAGCTTTATACTCTTGTGGTTTTGATGTGCCAGGCTAACGAATCTACACAGACTAGAAAACACGATTTTCTTTAGCTTCTACTTGGCTAGAGGCAGGGCTCTTCTAAGCTTGGTTATCTTTCTTTCTCTGGGCATATGCTTTGGAGGTTCTTTCAAGGGGATCGGACATGTCATCATCATCATACTTGGCAGTTCGGCTACGGGCAACTGGAGCTGCTTTTCTTTTAGTGGAATTCCCTCTCTCAGCCTTGTCTTCTTTCAATTCACGCACCCGTCGTGCTAGAACAGCAGTAGGTTGTCTATCTCACTTCTTCATGTTTTTTCTACAATCACGCAGGTAGAACCACAACTCAGCTCGTGGGGTGTACTTTCTCTCGCTATCTGGGAAACGTCTGCTTTGGATACTAGAACTTCTGATCTGTACTGCCGAGATCTGGAGAAGGTCTTCTTTAATCTCTTCTCTGAGCTTTTTGTGGTTCTCTTCTATCTTGTCTTCTAATTTCTGCAGACGTGATTCTACTGCTGAGATTCTGGCATGTGTTGGGCCATGCACAGCGTCTGCATATGCTCGGAGCTTCCTTGCCATATCTAGTACAGTCTCATCTCTCTCATCTCTCTTCATTATGGCTAAGGCAGAAGCATATTCATGTGGCCCAAGTCGCACAAGTTTTCGCCACATCACAGACGTGCATGGTACTAAGTCTGGGTTCTTAGTTGTTACATCATCTGAGAAGATAATCTCTGCTACTGCCATTTCTTTTAGGCGTTGGATCTCTTGCTCTATGGTCTTCTACTGTGTTTGTTGCATATAAAGATCATCTGCACACAGGTATCTTTGTGCAACACTTTCTAAGACTCGTGCCCAGAGGCTCTGTGGATTAGCCCCCCTCATCATTCTTTGATCGATGACAGGGTCTTGTGACAGGGATCTCAAATGCTTCGCTTTAGTGCCGTCTAGAATTGTGGCTTCACCTGCAGCATCCCAGAGACGGACTAACTAACTAATTATGGATTCATCAGGTCGTCGGGTGTAATCTTTCTGTAGTCTACGAAGGTCTTTCAGGGAAAAGGACTCAATATTTGCATCAGATCTTGCACTTGCTGCTTTGACTCTTGATTTTATGTCGGGAGGTGTTGAGGTTCTTTCTCTTGTATCATCATCTTCATCATCTGCTGGTCGGTTGGTTTTGTCTGTGCATTTCCCACTTCTAGTACTGGTAGCAACAGCCATTGGTTTGGCTGCTGGCTTTGGCTCACTATCTGGTTTGGCAGCTGGCTTTGAGCTTGGCGTGCTGGCTGCAGCCTGACTGACTGGGATAGCTGATTTATCTCCCTGCTCTCCTGCTTCTGTCTGCTGCTTTACAGTATCTAACAGAGTGCGATAAGCATAGGCTAGGGCCCAGCTTATTGCAATTAGCTTTTTCTCGTTCGAATCGTCATGGCACTTCTCTTTTAGGTATTTCTCTACTTCAGCTGGGTTCTGAATTTGTTCTCGTGGAAAATCTCAGCTTAGAGGATCAGAAAATTCTTTCAGGGTTTGGCCTATATTTTCTCATTCTCTACACCACTCAGGATTTTCTACGCTTGCATCTGCTTCTGGGTCAGGGGTCTCACTAACTCTTCTGGATATCTCAGCTTTCATTTTAGAGAAGCTCCAGACTATATAGAGGAAGCTTACTAGATTAAATACTAGAAAGATGGTCTCTTTAACATTCAGGGGAAACTGAACATTCTCAAACAGTGACATAACAGCTTCAAAGGAGAAGAAGGAAAAGAAAGGCTGGAAAGCCTTATTCTCAGCTCTTCTTCTAACAAACTCGGTGCAATTACTAATAAATTCCCAAAACATACTACTGGAACTGGGAGGCAGGGTAGGACGAAACATATCGTAAACAGACGCCAGCATTTTTATAAATGCCCTATAAATCATTATCACCAAGGCCAGCACAAGAGCTACTCTAATCTGTGCCTGTCTACCGTAAGAATTACGTATTATGGACAATAATCTGAGTGACTAGAATGGTATCGAAACTTCAGAAAGGTCTAGAGACCAGAACCACATGAAGGTCTCCACTGCAAGAGATGTTACGAATTCTAGCAGCATGGCTATTGACTGCTTTAACTCACTAGCTAGTGAGCACAACTAACGCACACAATAAGCTTTTTTCCACTTTCTCTGGCCCCACGAGTTGGGCGCCAAGAAGTGTATCTGTCTTGGTTTAGAGCAAAATTTTGGGAGAGAGAGAGAGAGAGTCCCCAGAGGGGCTCTAGTAGGAGGATAAATTCAATCGGCCCTTCCCCCCCTCAACTAGTCTGGGAGAAAATACTTCTTTGAAGAAAAGTGGAAAAAAGCTGTTTATTAAACAATAGAACTTAACAATATTAAAACAATAAAACTCCTTGCTGCTCTAAAAGAGATGACTAATTGAGAAAACCCCCCCCGGTTGCAGCCCAGCTCACTCAGTCTCTTATCAGTCTTTTTGGTGCTGGAATTCTCACAGGCCAGGCCCGGCCTGGCCCGGTGGCCACAGGTGTGAGCTGCCGGTGCTTCCCTGGGTGTTCAGTCTAGAGCAGGTTCTAAGAGGTTTAAAGAAAAGGAAAAGAAAAAACTACAGTCTAGGGACTCTTCTTTGCCTCAGCCAGCTAAAACTAACTAAAAGCAAAAGGAGAGCTCTCTGTCCTGCCGTCTGTCTGTCCGCAGACAACACAGTCCTGGAGCAGGAATGCGGGGGAGTATGTGCAATGTCTGAGCGAAGAAAAAAAAGAACTGTGCGATTCTTCTCTCCCCTTTTTCACTCTCTGCAACAAGTCTTAAAGGTGCAAAACTTATTATTATTCAGCATAAACCAATGAGACGATTTGGGGATAAAAGCATCATATAGTCAACTCAGGACAATGTAATATAGCCAAAATTTGTTTCTATACTACTATTTCTGCAGTATAGATATTACCTTTCAATTGAGTGTAATGTTTAAAGTCATTTGAAACTTGGTTGATTGTGTGGGGTTTTAAAATTTTTCAGATGAACACTTGGATATTTAGAATTATAACTTGTATCTTATTGCAAGAATTCTTGTGTAAAATTTGTTTTTTAAAAACCCCTAAACATATTTTGTTTTACATTATACCTAACATTTTGGGTTTGACCTTGTTTCGGGTTTCTTTGTTTTTTGTTTTCTTTTTCCTCCTTTTTGCCTTTCTTCAGAAGAAAACTTTGGGGAAAAAGGCAGATAAAATAAATAGATGGAAAAAGATATTTAAAAGTATAAAAAAGCAGAGAGATAAAAATGGTTTTGTTGGACATCACCTTTCAGGTTGTAGATGGAAATCACACAGACACAAAACCAGTCAGTAATCAAGGCAGCAACCTCAGAAAGAGTCTCAGATTCTCTACTGAGTCAGTGAGAATGAGGATCGGAACTGGGATTTTTTTCAAATTCTTATCAATTTTGGTTTTCATAGTCTTGTTTTCATACAAGACTATGTTTGCTCTTTCCATCAAAGTTGTTTTTGCTTCTGACCTTTTCATTTTATATAGCATAATAATAATTATACTGAGCAATAATCAGGAAAAAGACACAACTTTATTTAAAGTGATTAAGAAATTCCCAAAGTAATTGAGATGCCTATTGAATTTGGCATACCAAAAGAGGCAGGCAACTGTTTGAAACAGTCATCTTTTGCAGGACACTCTGCTGCTTCAACTCCTGTCAGTTTCTGGAGTTGTTTCACTTTTGTGCTTATTGCAAATATAAAGTTCAGAAGCTCTTTTTTTGTTGCTGTTTTTTTTTTGAGGGGGGAGGGAGCGGTTCTTGGGTTTTTTGTTTATTTTGGTTTGTGTTTTATTTTTCCTTTTTGAAAAAAAAAAGGCTTGAATTTTAGAGCTACCTCAGGATATGGCCAACAATTGGATGTACTAGTTGCTTGCTGTGGTCATAAGCTTTATGTTACAACATACTGTACTTTAAATAGAAAAAAAGCCTCCACCAAACCCTATTTTGAGTGCTCTTCCTATCTAGCAAAAATTGCTCTTGCTGCATGGAAGGTTTTCTGTTTTGTATTGGAAATATGTCTAAAATGATAATCTGAGTCACTAAGAACACTTCCTTCTCAATATTTTTATCTTCTCATGCAAGTTCTTCTCTGACTTGCACAGTGTACTTGACAAAGACTGTGAAGGCAAAACCAGTGTAGGAGCAATCACAGCTTCCCTGTGATTCTGCTGTTAACTAGATAGTGTGCTACACTTACCACCTATATTTTTCTAACTACTGAATTGTTTTATTCATCCCTAAAGAGCAAAGAACAATAAATTAGCTACTTTACTAATCGTGACTACGACCTGCAAATGAGGCCTCAGTGAAATAAGTCACTGCTAATAATCAGCTCATCTCAAATTCTTAGACATTTCCTTTTTTTTATTATGACACTTCAGTAATAAGAACAACAAATATTAGAAAATTTTATCTTAATCCTCATTAAGTTACATCATTGTGCCTGCCCTCCAGCGAAGCAAGAAAACAAGCATATGAGGAGCATGAAAACCAGCTTCCAGCCCAACAGAAAATGAAAAAAGTATGGTTTACACTGCCAGAGGGAAGTGTTTGGATTGCTTGGTTCTTCACTGTGGAGAGCTGGGGATTTTTTGCTTGAGTTTTGTTTTGTTTTGCTTTTAAGGAAAGTACTTACGCTTGAGAATGAACAAATTGTATGACTATAGAACCTGCTGGCAAGCTGACAATGGGTAGCAGCTCTACAGGCAGAGCTCAGATAAGTAGAAAAAAATTCAATAAGCCTTTCCATTGAGATGTTTGTGTTTGCTTGGAATTCTGTGCATGTCTGGTTTTGTTTCAGTTTCCAGGAGGCTTATTTTATGTAACAGAAGTTCTGCCTGAGGATTCAAAGATCATAGAGTAATGAAACTTATAGATCATTTGTGATAGGAAGAAAAATCACTGAGTTCAGAGTCTCAAATTGCCTTGTTTTCCAAGCTGTGGGTGGAAAACAATGGGCATTGCTGCTCTTTCTTTATCAGTAAAATGAAGAGATGAAAATCAGCTTCTGCCAACATTGGGGAAAGCCAATTTAGTGCTTCAGCTCTCCAGTTCCTGTAGGGTATTTCATTTTGCCGTAGCTGTGAAGCCCCAGTCTTTCTGAAAAATCATAAATGGTTTTGTAGTTGTTGATTTTAGGCTACTGAATTAAATTTTCTTTTTAATTTTTACTTTCTGCAATGCTTGATCTGCTACTAAAACTAGTATAAAACCATTTTATATCATTGTCTTGCATCCTGACTCATCTGGACTGTTCCTTGCTTTTTTTAATTCATGTAGTTCAAAGTAGCTTTTAAGCATTCTTTTTGTACCTGTTCACTCAGATCAGCAAAACATTTAATCTCTAAATGGAATTTACTATCAGACCAGAGACCAAAAATTGGGATGGTTGAAGTCATCATCATCAATATGCAGAACTAGCTGGGCACGCAGAAGGGGTGTCTGTGGTGAGTGGGACACATCAGTAACATGGAGGGCTGTGATAGTAAATAATTCTGCAAGGAAATTGAGATGTTCCTGTAAGCTGCTCCAGTGCAGCCTCCTGAGAGTGGGTTCCTGATGCATGAAATGAGGGCAGATTTTGCACAATTCTGGGGCTGAGTGATCAATCAAGGTCACCAGGGTACATGTTGTAGAGCTGTAAGAAGATAGCTGCTTGTATAACTAATTTCAGCTTCCTGTTCATAGTAATGGAATTTAAAGCCAGTGAAGGCCATTTAGGAGGCTGTTGCAGAGTGATGGTGTGTTGTAGCAGTATGCAGGATTATTTCTATAAAGGGACGTATTGTGAAATTCAGGGCTTCATGAAAATAATAGTATCATGTTTAAACATGTCAGTGTTCCCTCGAGTCAGCATTGACATAGTTTGCTAGCTATTTAGACACTCAAGCTCACATAAGTAGACTTTCAAAGCAACACAGATCCCTGAAATTCTGGAAGAATCCATATATAAACCAGGCAGAAGGTACTCTTACTCTCTATAGTGCACTTGGATTTAGAATAAATCTCTGAAATTGAATGAAAAATACCCAGTGTTCCTTGTCTAAAAAAAAGAAAAAAGATACATACGTATTTAATGGATTTTTTTCTGGATTTTTGCTGTCATCTATGTTTTCTACACCAGCCAAGGTAACTAAAGAAAAGAAGTGGGGAGGGGAAAAAAGGCAATGTTTTTGAGATAAATGTTGTTTTTATCCTTGTTTGGAAAAAGCACTTATGCTTAGGAACCACTGAAATTGTAATAATGGAGGTTGTTCCTTCAGAAGAAAAACTTTCCATTCAGTTTTGCAATCTCCTTTTCTTCCAATAGACTGACAATATTTTGCATGACCTTTGCTTAGAAAACAAAGCTGGTTTTTAGTCAGAACTAATTAATTTCATTTGATCATGTTGTCTCCTGGCCCTTTCTCATGATAAAATATTGGATCTTTACGCATAACTTCTTTAGCTTGAATTGTAGATGTTTAGTGTTCTGTGACAATGACTGACTTATTCCCAGTGATGATTTGTGGACTAAGTGGTAATAAAAGCAGACACAGTATTCTGAAAGTTTGCTGGAGACATTTGTAGAAGCAAATCTTACTCGTGTTCCTCATATGATTCAGCTTGCACTTTATGTTCTTTTCTTGAGGAAACAAAAAGAGTGTGTTATGGAGGTACAAATATTTTTTTAGACATTGCATTAAATTTTTAAGTCAGCACACTTCTGGGAGTTTGTATCGACTAGCAACGAGATGGCAACAACTTTTATTATGCCTTTATAATCAATGTAATGTGTATTTTTGTAATGTATACAACACATTGTTCCAGAGTTCTTGTTCCATTTTCCTGAATCATAATGTCTCTTAAAATAACTTTTCTCTTAGGAAATGCTCTTTCTCCAACAGGGTGATTATCCTTGCCAATCTTTGAGGTTTTACTGTCTACAATAAGGGTTGTTTGGCATATAACCAAGCTTTGGTATTTCCATACTGCAATGAGTGAGTTTTAAATGTAGATGCTCAATCTTTGTGTGTAGCTCTTCACAATATTAAGCCGTGAATGTTTATAACTGTTAATTATGTTTTTGTCCTTAAAAAAAAAAATAGTAATCTAGACATTTTCCTCCCTCTGCTCTATCAGTAACGACACGGTTATTGTAGTGTATCTGAAGCAAAAACCACAGCATTTAAACAGCACAGTGAAAGTGCTTCATTTGAGCAAACAATATGTTCACGATGCTAATACATTGTTTTCTGTGTTTCAGATTGTTAATTACATTAATTACTCAAAATGAGTTTGCTGTTGAAATCCTGACTGTCAAATCTAATTTGATTTTAATTGCTAACTCCTCTGACAGGATAGACTAGAAACTTCAAATAATATTGTTATTTTCTCTCTGTAATGGGAAGTTTTAGAAGCCTCTTTGGATATCCATTTTAAAGTATATAGATTAAGTATTTCAGAAGTAATATTAACTTTTCTGTTCTGCTGACAAAATCTGTGGCTTTATTCCGGAAACTTTAGTTAAATTAATAATGAGGACCCCTAACAATCATAAAACATCTAAGGCTGACAATTTTAACGGACTGATAATCCTATTTGTATAGAGTTTGATTATGATTAACTTTTCAATATTGTTGATGAGCACTGAAGAAGGTTTTTCAGGGAAAAAACACATATTCCTTGATTGAATCATAGTCTGACTCCCTGTAAATATGTCCTTCTGCAAAGTTAAAATATGATTTTGACTGTCTTGTGTAATGAGCTTCCTTTGGAGAATTCTGTAACACTGGTGATACACAAACTTATTAACCTGGGGAGGAGCTAAACTGGTTTATATTGAAATGTGTCTGTGGTGGTCTCCCATTTGAAAGGTTTAAATTGTGCAAGGCTGTGATTTTGCTGAATAACATTTGTAAGAAAGTGACATGACATGATATGACATGACATATGAGCACAGGAGTAGAAATGTAGTTTAAGATTTGTCAGACACTGTCAAACTAATATTACATGTGGGCAACTATCATATCTCTGGCAGTGACAAGTTGCTAGTGATTATAGAAGAATATAAGAAAAGAACATGGACTAAGGGATCCTCATATATTGTCTTCTACTAATTAGCTTCTACTAACTTCTGTAGTTCATACACTCTTAGGCTTAGGCTTCAAGTGAAAAAGATCCATCTCATTAAGATAGTGTTGTCCTTATGAAGCTGCACACATCTGTGCTTTTGACCTCCTAAATATCTTGTGGCAAGGAGACCTATATTAGCAATCTCAGATTTAATCTGTTTCTTCTTCGTTGTTTCAGTGCCTTCTGTTGCAGCTTGATATCTAGAATAAACCCAGTATGAGATTCTCAAATATATTTTGTAAATTCCAGGACTTCATATATATGCTTTAGAGTATGGGTTATAAAATATCACAAGAATTTGTGATGCTTTCATACTTAATAAAACAGAGGCATAAAATAAATAAATATTCTGAGGTTGAACAATCATTAAAACAACCGGGGAATAGGTTTAAAAACAGGTGTAGAACTTAGGATTTTAGATTCTCATGAAGTGCTGCTTCTAAATCTTGATATGTGTTCTATGAGCATCTTACAAAATTTGTATATACTTTGTTTCAGTTTTAGATAAATAGTTCTAATGAATGAAAATTTAATGAGTATGAAAAAAAAAAAGGAGGAAAATTGGTAGAGTATTGCATAACTTCCATGCTGTATGGCTGGAAAGGTGTTACTGAATGAAAACAAATCTGAGGAAAAGAATGTCTTACATCTTAAAGTAAACATTGGTTAAAAGAGAGGCAAGAAATCTAGATGAAAGTGAAACCATCTATATTCTTTCATTCAAGGTTTCATACTGAAAAGAAAAAAAATTATTTTTCATTGTCTTTTAATTAAGAATTTGTAAAATTTCATTGCTTTTGCCATACAGCAACTGTATGCTGTATACTTGTCCTTACAGGGAGTAAATAAATCCAGAATATGTGGACACATCCTTAAGGGTCTGGCACATGTATTTTAGGTTAAATTGACTCTCTTGATTGTGTGGTTCGTTTTATTTCACAGTGAGTTTAATGGGGCAGCACGGCACCTACACCAATTCTTGAGTTATCTGCTGTCATTGTGAACAGAAGAAATGCAGTTCAGCTTGTCAAATGTGTACCTGGCTCTGCACAAGGGAACATTTTCATAAAACATCAATGTGTATGTGTGTAACACTATCCTACTCTGAATTTCAAACAAAGCATATAAAATACATCAGCTCTAGTACTTGGTCATTCTCTTATAATTAGTGTGTTTTCTACCAAGCACATTTCTTGGATCTTGAATCATAATAGATGAATTTAAAAAGTGTTTAGAGAGCTTCTTATGGACTCATACAAAGAAAGCATAAAACTTCATCTAGTCAGTTCAGGGAGGAATTAATCAAAAAAGTGTTTAGGACCTCATGCTCATGCCTATGTTCATTTACTCCTCTCTGAGTGTTTCACAGATCAGTGTTGTATTTTGTGTTCCTGGAATATATCTTCATAGTTTTTATTACATTTAGATTGTGATTATAGTTAGAGATAGCAACAAGAGAAGAATTCGAACAATTCCTGATTTTATTGCTTTTAGGACAGATTATCAGATTTTTAAATGGAAAGCCATTTAAATGAGTGAGCGGTTCAAAGAGAGATAAAATATTAATTTCAATACAGAATGGGTGCTTTTTTGTTTTCCCAATAAAGACAAGATCTTTTAAAATTAATATTTAACTTTAAATAACTTTCAAAATACATGTAAAATATTCTGTCATATAAAGGACATGATTGCTGTCATAGAAAAAATATTTTGTCCACCTCTCATCAGGCTCTTTGGCATCCTATCAATTTAGGCTGAAAACCATCCTGGTACAGGCTCAAAAGAATACTTAAGCTCAGTGAAATGTGAGTTTTGATTTCATGTCTTATATATTGTCTTATTTCATGTCTTACTGTACTTATGTACTGGCACTGCATATTGGATTGGAATTCTTGTGGAATGTGAGTAAGTGTGTAGGAAAACAAAACAAACACTGCAGAAGCACAACCGAGCTGTGCTTCACTTTCCATTTTTTAAACATCATATATAAGCCATTAAATGGCTGCAATGCCACTCTGTGGATGCTGTTTTCAACAATCAGGGATTTTTTTCCTGCATTTTACGTGTTCTTTTTCTTTTTACTCTTGCAGTTATATTTTTAACATGGAGAGTTGTTGATTGAATACTTTCCACCAAAAAACCCAATAAAATTCTAATACTAAATTATCCTAAAATGAAACCACTGTAAAGAAAAGAACTTTCATCTGAACTAGCTCATATCACAGAATGGCTCTTCTCTGGAGCAGAGAAAATGTAATAAGCACTATTGTTTTCTAGTACAGAAAACAACCCAAAGATGACTATTTCAAAGGAACCATAAATGGAGAATAATAGGAATATTATTAACCATAAAAGTACCTATTACTGATGATACTTCAAGCAGCATAGGCTATTTTAAAGATTAATTCCCAAATCTGCATGCATTCCTTTTTAACTAACTCCATTAGGGCATTCAAACATACTCCTGAGGGTTTGGAACAAGGAGTTAAAACTGAAACAGTTATGGCATGTTGCAGAAAAAAAAAATATTGAGAAGCTTTTTAAGGAATTTTACTGAAAACAACCCCTCTAAATAAATAAGGTTTGCATTTATTTTCTAAAAGCTAAATTTAATTGTAAAAGTAATTGTTTTATACCAAACATGTAGGTTTTAAAGTACTTATTTTAAATGTATGTGCACATAATTTACTGGAAATGGGTTTTAAAAACAAAAAATCATATTTTTATTGCTATTTTTTTTCTCCTATAAATTGTGAACTTCTGTGCCTAGATATGATTTGTTCTCTTTGAAAGAGTTATGGAGCAAATCTGACTTTATAATTGTAATAAAAATATTAATACATTTAAAAGGCAAAATAAACGGCCATCTGTTCTGATCAATAATGCAATCTCCATTTATATCTTATATACTTCAAAAAAAAAAAAAAAGAAACGTTGGATTTGAGCACACAATTTAGCTTTGTACATTTCAGACACACAGTCAAGGAAGAGTCAAAATCTAGACTTTAGAATCCAACTATTTAAATCTGTTAAAGGAATCTCTCAGGACAGAAGTACATCCCTGAAGAAAAGAAATCATGCAACACTTAAATGAGAAACATATTTCTATTGGGACAGGGGGAAAAATCAACATTGAAACCCAAACTGCTTTTAAATCTCATGCCTACATGTGCATACAATAAAATATTATTGCCTTGTTCACCAGATGTGAAAGAGTCACAATTCTTCAGGGGCACTGATCATTTCTTTAGTTGCAGATTTATTGAAGTTTCTGATGAGAGGCTAATCTCAAATGGAAAAGAAGCATTATGGTGTACCAGTTTTGAAGACGTTTAGACATATAGGGTTTCATTGAGTAGAAGATGTAAGAAAAGATTAGTTGTTTTTCACTTTGGGGTTTTTTAGGGTTGTTTTCAATCCATAAAAGGAAACCAGCAAATTTTATTCCCCTATGAAAAAGTCTGATTTTCTGAGTTCAGAGCAGCCAAACTCCTTATCATGTTATTATTTCAAGGGGCTGCAGCATTTGCTGCCAAAGAAGCAGGTTGCACAATCTTCGTTTTGTCCCTGTTCATACAGAGTGAAACCATTACAAATTCTATTTGAAGATGATGACCTTTAATATTGCCTTGCAAACCTAAAGCTCAGTGTTGTCTTGGTGTGATGGTTTTCTGTTGCTTAAATAGTTTTCCTCCTAAATTTTAAAAGTAGTTTTAGAGGATTTGAGATAAACACTTGGTTAACATCTGGGTTTCTCACCATAAAGATAGGGACTGAGGGTGGAAAACCTGTACCCTCAGTAGGGTCTTTCACCCTGTTAGTGAAGGATTAACTACTGACATGACACATCCATTGGCTTCAACTGCCTTTGTTAGTGATCTCAGAGGGGTACCTTACTGTAATTTGAACAGCCCAGTTCTCGCATTAAAGTTCCTTATTTTACAGCACTGAATTAATCTCTTGTGTTTTAGTAAAGAGGAGCTATTTCTAAAAGTTAATCATGTCTTCAGGCTGTGAAATTTTATGAACTTTTATCCCTTGGCACTGAAATTTGCCTGAAATATTCATGAGCATTTCCATAATTTCATTTGAAACAATGTGTTTGGTGTTTTTGCTGTTAGATATTGCTGAGTTAGTTTGGGGTTTTTTAATTAGTATGAAGATACAGCAATCTCCCCAGTGAAAAATTATGACATTTATTGAGAAAAAATTGTCTCTTTGCAGTAGCCTTATTATTTCTGAATGTAAAAAACAAAGAGAGATTTTTTGCTTATATGGAGTTATGAGGTAAATTAAACAAGATATACCAGATAAAAAGTTCAATCTCAGTGAACTCTGATACTTTTTAAAATATAATAACAGCAGATGAAATGAAAGTTGACTATATATGTAGTATATATGTGCTCATCCTTACAGTATTTGAATTTTGGCCACATAATCCTTTTTCCCAAGTTTGCTTTGTGTGTGTTTGTTTTCTTGTTTTGGGGTTTGGTTTGTTTGTTTTGGTGGGGTTTTTCTTTGTGGGTTTTTTTGTTTGTTTGTTTGATTTGTTTTTTTCATTGTGACAATGACTGAAAATTGGTCTGTGTGCGACTTTATTCCTTTCCATGATGGAAAATTGCTCACTCATTGTGACTATGAAAAATATGAAGTGTTGCTTCCACAAAGTTCCTGAAAATGCAGTCACCTCACTAAGAATTTCTTGCGTCTGTCAGGGAGCGGTCCTTGGCAGCACATTGCTCAGATGATTTCTGAATACAGAAATGTTTGGATGCCTCTACCCCATTTTCAAGCCTTTGCTTCAGCTCCTATCATTCAGCTTATTAGTGGTATCCTTCCTCTATGAGAGTCAGTTTTGAAATGGAACCCTGACTTTCTCTACCTCCCAGTATAACCAGATACTTAGTCCCCTAAGCGATTGGAGCAGCATAGGAACAAATATGCAGGAGTGACTGTATGATAAGACAGTTAGTAATGATCAACATTTTAGAAGTATTTAAATAAATTGCTTATTTCAAGCTATAACAAATCAACTATGTCCTTAGCTTATCAGTAGGAAAGGGTCTTCATTAGGATAGTGTTGATATAGGAAAGAAATGTAAGACAAAAAGAGAAGTTATCAGATATAGATAAACCATTTCAGTATCATCATGTTATTGCTTAGGTTAATTATTTTTTTATCTCTATAAGAAGACAATTGAGAGGGAAGTGAAAATGATAAGTATAAAATTGTTGCCAATTCAAGCTTCAATTTCCATCTATTGGAGACAGTATTGTTGAGTGTTATAATTTTTAAACTAACAAGACTATTACTCCAGTTATGATAATGCAAAAACTTGTGGTTCAGTTCAGTATATTCTGTTAAAATGAGATACATACAAAATTTGCAATATCATATCCCTTTTTCTGATGTTCTCATTGTCCTTGCCCTGCCCTTTGGTGCCCCAAAGCTCACTCTGCAGGGCTGAAGAAGGACTGCAGACCAAGAGGACACCCTTTGTGATTTCTCCCAGGCATGAGATTGGGGTTCACGAGCCCATAGGTTTCAAGGATTGTTCTTTTTGACACTTTTTAAGATGATTGCAAGACCTATCTGTCTTTTATCTTTTCTGCCGATCTGTGTCCAGGGCTCTTGTGGGCAGCCTTGGAGAGGCTTAAGGCCTTGCCTTGAGCACACTGCGTGGATTCCACAGTTATCCCAGTGCACTTCATGCATGGCAAGGCAGGGCAGGCGTTTCACTGTGGAGCTGGAGGCAGCACACAGCAATCTTTGTATGCCAAGGCCGGTGAGAAGAGAGAGCAGAAATGCCAAGGAAAAGTGTGTTTCATTATTGTGCAGACATGGGCAAGTTGCCAATGGGTGAGCAACACACAGTGAGAGCTGTGAAGTCAATACTCAAGTCTGAGCTAGATGTGGCTTCAGGTGGATATGGGAATATATCAGTTTAATCAAGAACACTAATATGTTGTTCGTAGGTGTCCAAGGAGTTTACCTAGACAGTGGATTACTGGAAGTGTACTTTAATGGTGACATCCTTAACATTAAGGACTACGGCTGCTGGCCAGAAATGGAAGATTATCTTTCTAAGACATTGGGAGTTTTAAAACCTATTTTTCAAGTTACCTTTAACTATCTTTAATTTTTTTACTTTGACTAATTTTCTGCTGTCCCAAATCTGTAACATTTAACACATTTCTGAAGAGCAATAAGGCAATTCTGGAGAGCAAACAAGGCCTCTTGGCCTTGATTATATTACGTTCTGTTAGTTTTCTTGTAAGAAAAGTCTCTGCAATTCCATTAATATGTTACTAGGTTTTCTAGGCTTTTCCTTGAGTTCAAATGCATTCGGCAGCTAGACCAACATTTTATAGGTAATTCTAGACAAAACACTGGTGAAAGATCAACAGTGTTTTGCATAGAGAAAAAGTAATTTTCACCCTTTTTTCTTTTTGCTGGTATGCTTTGTTCTTTCTTTAAGGAAAAGTATCTTTGAATAAAATGAAGCAAATTTCTTCTGGAAAAAGCTGCATATAAGATGAGAACCGACCATGAGCCCAGTAGAATGATATTGCAAACTGACTAGTGAGAGTACTGTCAGGTTATGCTCAGATAGAATAATATGTTATTCCTTTATACACAGCGAAAATTACACATTTTTGCTTCTCTTCCAAATCATTACTAAAATGTGTCTTGAAATAATTCTAGATATTCAGTGGCAGTTTTTAATTTATATCAGTAAAGAATGACCTTCACTGGAGAGGTTATCTCTCTGCTTTTGTGTATGCAGAACTTCAGCTTATTCATCAGGGCAAGCAATGTGATTACTGATTTGATGCTCTGCTGATACATAGCTGTGTTGTCATTACAACAGCTTTGCATATGTGAATCTCAAAAGACTAGATTTCAAGAGACAGTTTGTTGTGAATCAAAATAATGTGTATCAGCTTGAGAGAAGATTAATCATTTCAGCAAAGGATTTGTTTTCTACCGTCAGACCACTAGGTTACTTTATACATACACTTAAATATTCAGACGTATTTGAATAATTATGTCTGAAAGTCTGCATATAGGAGGAAGTGGAAAGCTTTAAGTTGTATTTTCATGATTTTTCCTCTTTTCTCAGAAATTTCTACACTACTTTATCTGACTGTATATCAACTGCAAAAACCTCTGTATTTGGTTAAGGAGAGTCATGCAAGACAATTTTTTTTTTCTGTCTACATAACTGACCTATAAGTTTATTCAAAGTCTTGGGCCTGGCTCTTTATGTAACCTTTTGTTTCAATTTGGCAGCTTTGTGAAGTTTAAATAAAATAGAGACCTTTCCTTCTCTCTCAATAGCGGCATTTCTTTTAAGAAAAGAAATCAGGATCCTTTGAAATCCATGCCAATCTGTTCTATGAACCTTGTAAAGTTTAACTGTAGCTCTTCTCTTTCTGTTAATAGTTGCTTACTTGTAACGTGATAGGTAAAAATGTAGGAGGAGGAATGCTTGTCCCACCAGAAACTTGTGTGGTACAACACTGTGGATTTAAAACAACTTCAGTATCACTGCCTTCAGTAAACGAAGCAGCTGCAATAAGCATACACCTATTTGAAGAGAAATGGGACCTAATGAATTGAACAGATTGCTTAGGGCATCTTCAAAAAGTCTACAGGTGGCAAATTTAGAATTAATTAAAGTGTGAACTAATATCTAAAGAAATTCTTTGGATTTTTTTTCTAATCAAATGATAACTAATCTAATTCTCTTATGGTTCACAAGTTACTTTTAACAGCTTTAAAATTTCAGTCTCCAAAAAAAAAGAAAAAGACATTTAGGTGTTATAAACTGTCAGGTGAGATTCGCTTGAAGATTGGGAGATGTCATGTTTATTTGGGCTACAGAAATAATTTTTTTCCACACTTTTATTGTCTTCAAATATCTATGAATGCGTAAAATGGATATTTTACTAATTTACTTGGCAGGGAATTAATTTATATTCATAAAATGGGTTGTATAGAGTTTTTTCTAGTTTTATCTTTTCTTTACCTTTTAAAATTATTGTCTAGATTATTTCAAAGGTTGTTTACCAGCCATGTAAATTAACCTGTAATTTAAAAGGCACTAGGTTTGGCGTTCAGAGAGTCACAAAACCTACAGATTCAGGGACACTAGGGCAAAAGTCTTCAGCCCCAGAATCCCTGGAGCTGTAGAGTTTGTGGATCTCTTAACTGTAATGGCACCATGGATGCAAGATTGAGGTGCATTTGAGGCTGAGTTCCTGTGGGTGGCCCAGATGAAAAAGGTTTGGAGAGAGCAATGTTTGTACAGTGGCACACTCCCCTTGGCCTGCCTTCTTCAGCCCCAGTGTCCCGTGATAGCAAAACAAGCTGCTACAACATCCCCTCCCTTTCATCCCACATAGAAAGCATCAAAAAGTGCAGTTCAGGAGTGTTTCTTGTTTTGGAGATGCCCTGGCTTCTGGGAGAATTCTGTGTTAACTTTCTGCTTGCTGGATGAGGTTATGGATATTTATTAAAATAACTGTTTGTATCTATGATGAGCAGGAAAAAATATGCTGGTCTTCATATTAGCCTGGAGATGTAGACTCCCAGTATCTTTGAATTTGTGTAAGAAATTTTGATATTAAACAAAGGCTGTTCTATAATGCCAAGTTTCTGAGGTTATACAATTTTTATAACTAGAGAAAAATTAATGACAAAAAAGATATAAATTTGGGATCACATAACAGTGTCAAGCACATGCTACTTCTTCAAAACTTGAGATTTTATCTGGAATGGTAAGAATTTTCTTAGGTAAGTAGAATGTTAAGCTAAGCTTCAGCTAGAAAATAGATAAAAAAACTAAAGTCATAGTTCCAAAAACAGGTTTAGGATTATATTTTTTTAAAAAATCCATCTTAGGTATAAAGAATTTCAATAAGCTACATGGGATTGTTTGTTTATTTCTTAGTTTCCTAAGAGGAAAAATAAATTAGTAAAAATTAAAATTATCAATTGATTTAACTGTGCAATAGCCAGTATGTGTTACATAAGATTATATGAAGAATAAATCTTATGTCTGAGGAACTTTAGAGTGACAATAATCAGCTGTGTGTACAAACTAGTTCTATGTTTAGTCAAGCAGCTAAAAACTGCCAGTGAAACCTGTTAATTGGAAGTTAAGAATAGAAATAGTCACCAAAACTTGTCATTTGGGGTTTTTTCCCCTTGTCTCAAAATTTGGAATAAAATACAAGAATAAGCATAAATTACTAAATCTCAATAAATATTCTTCAGTGATATGTTATTAAATTTAAAAGTGATCAGAACTGAGTAGAGCAACAGTAAGAAATGCAAAAGCAACTTTTGCTGTTATTGAGGAAAAATTGAGACTTTGATGCTATTCCATTTAATTTCTTAAGTTTTTGGGTTTTCTTATATATATATATTTTTTTTTTAAATTGTGTTTTCTAGTGAAGAACATGTTTAATAAAAAAGTATCATGCCTGACACACTACCTTTTTTCCAAGTAATGATCCAAAGAAAGTAGTCTATTAGTACTGCTCTGACTCAGCCTTATACTTATCAGATGAATCATAGGTATCGATGAGAATGTTTTGCTTGTCTTTTTCAAAGGCCATGATGTTACTTGACTTCCAATCATTCACTAACTACAATCATCAATGTTTCCTTCATGAGACTACAGAATGTAGAATGCAAGCTATTGATGTTAGTGCCCTGGCTTCATTCACTTAATTATTGTTGTATTTTATGCTGATAAATTTCAGCCAAGCATACAGGAACACATACTCCTTACTAAAAAACTTTAGAAATTGAGATTTAGGTGGTGTGTAGTACAAAATAAAGAATCTAACTGTTGCAGCTGGTTAGACTATCAGTATGATTCATCTGGAAGATAAAATAAAATCATGGTCTGTACCAGTTTGGTTGCAGCTGTTACTAATACTACTGCCAGCTGTGTATCATTTGTAGCGTAATTGAGGGTGTGCTTTCGACACCTTGAATGAAGTTATTTACCTAAGCCATAGATTTGAAGCTCAGTCTAGGCTTGAATTGACACGTGTATCACATCTTAGAAAAGGGAGTACTTGCCTGGATAATGAAATGGTCTAATTGCATTCATTATCCTATTCATAGTTTGTCTCTAGGGAAAGCGCTACTCCATTTTCTGGGTTGGTTTCAAGATACAAGTGAGTTTTCTTTGTGGGTTTGTGTTTGGTGGGGTTTATTTTGATCTTCTCTCATTCTTAATAGCTGTGCTCCTTCTTTTACTTAATTTTCCCTTCACCACTGTGAATTGCTTATTTATTTTAAGGTTGTGAGATAATGGTGTATGAAGTACTCCTCCCAACAGAAAAGATAATTATCTTTGACCAAGAAGCACCTGAAGTTGGAAGGATGCTGCAATAGTGATGTCTAACAAGTTTGATATAAGTGTGTCTGGACCTGGAAGAGAACATCTGCTTAGCTTATAAAGTCAAGAATATCAAGACTGTTTGGCAAACTATATTTTTCTTCTTACAGCATCAGAAGGCTACCTAGGATGTTTTGTTTCTTTCAACGAATTGATTAATCAGTCTAGTGAGATAAACAGCTATCTTTCAGAAGAGCTGTAAACTCAAAGGAGAAGAAAATAAGTCAGTATTTCATCTTTGGTCTAATGACAAGAAGTTGGAGACAGTTTGGAGAAATTTCCTCCCACAAGAAGAGACCAAGAAGAAGCAAATGCAGAGCTGCCTTATTTTTTCAGCCTAGGATTGCTGTCATCACACAGAAATGAAATCTATGTTCTTACTGTTTTCTGAAACAAGCTGATTACTCACTGGTTCTGAAGAGTAATTTTCATTATCTGTTATAAATTATTTATTTATATAAGCTCCTTAAGGAAAGAAACCAGTACATTTTAAATTGTGTGTAGTTTTTAATACATTTTGCTAGGATGTTCCCACAGTCTGCAAACATTATTGACAATTAATTTGAATTTATTTGATTGCTATAAATTGATATATTTGTATTGATCTAAAAAGTTTTTAATTCAGAAATATATTTAAAAAAGCATGTTGTTTTCAAGTTTCTAATATGTGTTAGAAATGTATTTTTGCATTTATACATGTTATACTCCGGTATGCAGCTCAAAATATTTCTTCCTATATTTCTATTTTATTTCAGTCAGCCAATTCTTTAATTTCAGTTTTATTATTTTAAGCTTGTGATGATAATTATCTTCTCTGAATAAATTAGCATATTATCAAATATTATTAGCATTTTTTGTTTCATAATTTTTAATTAAAAGCTCAACTTCCAACGCCATTATTTAGATTTTGTCCAGTTTTCTGCAAGGATGGATCAAATATATAAAAAACTTTTTTATTGCTAGGAAAAAAAGTGATATATATTAATTATTGAAGAATTCAGATCAGGTAAACCTGCAGTCAATTAAAAGTGTGCACTTCATATTGGCTTAAATAGAAAAATAATTTGTAAACTCTTCAAGTGAAAGAAAATTGTTTGTTACTAATTGATATATTTTTATTACCTTGTACATTCAATTATAAAATGAGAATGCTGATACAATAAATTCATCTTAGATTATTTGAAATAACTTATTTGCTTTAAAAGTTTATGGATAAAATTCAGCTACAGTTGGTGGTGGGGAAGAATAAATTTAAAATAGATGACTTAAGAAGAATTGTAATGAGTTCTTAAGTAGAAAAATAGAAGTTTTTTTCTTTTAAACTTTTATGATTTATTAGATTTTCTTTGAACAATGCTAAGATCTGTAGTTGGGGTTTTTTTAGGTTTTTTTTTTTCTGTTACTTAAGACACACCGTATTGATTTTTTATGTTACTCATGTGTCATTTCATTAAAAAGATACTGAATGATTAAAATTCAAGTGAGAAATTATTAAGCTTATTTTTTAAACTAATGTCCGAGTTCTGCAAAAAATTTTGGATTACCTATTGCATTCATCCCCTATAAATTCTATAGTTATGGCCATATGGTCATACGGATGCAATCGTAGGCTTTGAATTTTCATTCTGTTTTCAAATGTGCTAAAATTGTACTGACACCTCATATAGCTTATTTAAGCAAAAGGCATGCACACATGGCAAGCATAGTGTGAAGAACAATTTTGTAACTGTTTCTCATGCACAGTGCTGTGCTGGGCTCAGTCAATCAACACCATCTCGGCAGAGTGGCAGAACAGGATCTGCATAGCGATTATACTCCATCAGCGTGTATTGTCCTACAGTTTGTGACAACTATTTTACAACTTCTATAGAAAATGAATTCTTCATCCACACTTCCACTGCATGCTTCGTTTGCTGCTGGCCTGTTTTCCTTCCATCATGTGGCTTAGCAAGGCTGCCTGCTTCTGCTTGCCAGTCCCTGCTGAATTGATTTGCCAGTATGTAGCGAAGGTCACAGTAAGGAAGTCTCGAGGGTCATTAGGTTTGTACATGGTTTGTGGGGAAACTCATTAATGGGTTGAATGTGGGAGTAGTTTTGCTGTTCCCTTGAGGGGAGGACAGACAGGACAGGACCTGAGCATCACACTTTGTATTTGTTGCAGCTAATCAACCGGTCACTGTAGTTTTTCTAACTACCCTTTCAGTGCACAAATAGCTGCAGGCACAGCATATGCAATCTTTTGTTTAGAAGGGATGCAGTAGGGATGCTGGGGAGCTGATGGCATTGTCATAAAAATAAGAACAAATGCAAATCTGAAGGAAGAATAATTTAGATGTTTTTCTGTGTGAAACAACTTGTTCATGCTGTGTTTTTAGTGATGACTGCTAATGTACAGGTATCAAAAAGCTGCTCTGCTTTCACTGGATGCACCATGTAATTTTTAAAGAAAATGGACCTACAGAACTGGCATGCTGTAGCAAATTTTTATTTCTATCTTAAATAATGGGCAGGTGACCTAAATTTTCTTCTGAAAGATCTTTTAAGTATGCATGCAGAGTTTTAGAATGAGATGTGTTTTGTAAAAAACCCTAAAATATACATAACACAATATAATTCTAGGGAGAGAAAAATTGAAGAAGGGGGAATCACTACCTAGTGAAAACTTCTATAAATATGTGTCATTCAGAGGCAGGGAAAGATATGTGATATTAGAGGAGGAATTTGTCTATGTTTGCCTTCCAAGACTTCCAAGAATTCAGCTGCAGTAAAACACATATGAGAGAATATGCCTCAGCTATTCAGTTCTGGACCTTTTCCACCTGTTGTGAAGCAACACAGAATATCAGAACTGTAGGGGTAACATTGTTCTGAAATTCCTGGGAGGCAGAGCTAGAATTTCAGTTTCACAAGTTAAAAAGGTGCTCAGGGTCCAGCATGAGGATGTTTAAAATATTTACCTAAAAACCATTTTTGCTGGAGAGGCTGACTATAGCCTTTATATTTGATAGAAAGATGTAAACAGTTTTTCTGACCTTTTAGAGATATCTGTTTCCCTCTGCTGACTGTAAAGGGGGGTCCAAATGACTAGCTGCTTAAGGCATTTTAGAGATCTAAATTTTGTCAGATTAATCCATCTTCAATCTATTCAGCTACTTCAGGGAGACTGAAAGAGTGTGTGTAAACATAACCCTTATCAGACTCTATTTTCCAAACTCTTTGAATGTGCTAGTAATTATAAGAATATTACAAGTAAATGCAGGTACTTAGTAAGGTTATATTTAAGAAGCGCCTTACCAAGATGAACACAGTACAAAATGTAGGAGCTATAATGGCAAGAAAATTAATCACTAGAAAAATTCACTCTAAATTTTTGTTAAGAGTTGTATAGACATTTTCCATTATTTCAGCGCCAGTGAGAATTTTGAGACATTGACTCTAATAAATCTTTATGGTGCTGAGTTATGTGAACTCACAGGGGATACTGTAATGTAGCCTGGGAGTTCTACACCCTTAGTAAAACGAGAATGAATTTAGACTTTGATCTTGCTTTTTTTTAACAGATGCACATTATTTTTTGAGTTCTCATGTACTTTTTGTTTACATTCTCCTTTGATGGTTCTTACATTCTCTTTTGATAGTTTTCAGTGTCATGGGGTAAGAGAAGGACTTATGTTACTAGTTTTCAGATGGTGTTCACTATCTTGACAGTCCTTAAGATGAAAAGCATCCCCTTTACCATGCAGATGAAAGTTACACTGCATTGCTGTATTTTTTTCAATAAGTTCTTACTCCATTATTAAAAAACCAGCAAAACAGTAGCAAGTTCTTGGCCTATAATTTTTGCATTCATCCATAGAAAATTAAGAAGTTTTCAGCAAGAATATTGTGCTTAATAACTAACCTAATCTTTATTCCTACTTGCTAGTGGTATTCCAGAAGCACATGAGTAGAAATGCAGGAGATATCCTAAATAGCAGTTCTTACAATATCTCAGACTGCTAATTAAAAAAAAAAAAGATAACTAAATATGTTCTCTCCCTACGGTCATCATACCTGCAGAATTATTTGGAATCACTGTCCTTGGAATTTGTAAGATCTTATTTCAGAGAAGATAACACCAGCTTCCAGAGTGCATAAGGATTTTAGGGAGACTTTGCAAAAACGGCCTTTGGGATGTACAAATAGCAAATAAATTTGGAACTAGATAGAAAAAGTGTAATATTCATTTAAATGTCTGTTTGAAGGCATCATTGTTTAAGTGGGAGAGTTCAATGCAGCAGGTGGTGGTGATGAATTTTTTTGCCATGCTTTTTCCCAAGATTAAATGATTTTTATTTTACATAAGACTTTTAGTGAAAGTGGATGCCAGACCCATGCTACCTACAGAAATGAAAGGATGCTAAGAACATAACTGTTTCATTCAAAATTATCAGCATGCTATCTACGTAGTGTGGGAGTATATGTTTTAAAATGTGTGTGGATGCAAACAGAAAACAGTTTGTTTGGATTATTCATGTTTGTAGTGTGATTTCAAAAGATGAAATAGTAAAATGAGAAGTTTCCTCTGTCAGAAGACTTTCACTGGCTCTATTCTGTGCCCCTCTTGTACACATATCTTTCACAAATCAGACTTAGTACCCTGGCTGAGGTAATAATTCATTGCTCTGCTGCTATGTTGAATATCCCTGACGAGGGGGTCACAAACTCTGCTCACAACTGAATAATATTATGGGTAACTGCAGTTGTTGCAAAACTTAATGCATAATCAAAAATATTACATGAGTACTGAAGGTTTGGTGGTTTATTTCATCCTTACCTTGTGCAGTTCGCACATTTTTGCAAAATATGAGTACAACATCACAGTAATTGAAAAGTGTCAGTAGCTTGCTGGGTACAGAAAAAGTTCTTTATGCTTTGAAGTTCCCTGAGTGCTGGTGCAGCACTTTGAAAAATTCCTTAATGACTGAGTAGTAGTTCTTGAACTAGTGATTTGGGAGTCCCCTGCAAGCACACTAATGATTCAGACAGCAGCCTTAAATCACTTGCTTTAGTTTAAGTACTTCTTGAATGTACATAAAGTCTCACTTTATTGGGAATTGAACTAACTACCTGCAGTCTGAAAAGCAATAAGTTGTGTACTTAAGCAAAGGTGAATTACTAATAAGAGAGAGTTTTTTCAGTACGTGTTTTTTGAAAGCTCTTAGCTGTTTGTGTAGAAGGATTGTACAGCAGTTGTCGAAGCTTCACATGTTGGACTCTACCTGTCCTTGGAGAGATCTTTTTAACAATTTTCAGGAAAAAAAGTGACAGAGAAATACCATGACAAAGGCTTTTGGAAGACGCAAGAAGAAACACTTCAATGGTATTTCACAGAACATTAAATTTCCCTAATCTCTTCAGCAGCTGCACTACTTTTCTTAATTTTTTTTGTTTGTTTGTTTGTTTTGGTTTTTTTGCTCTGACGGTGACTTGAGAATAAAATTAAGATGGTGCTACTGGTAGAGTCTACCTTCTGCCTATGTTGATTTCCTGCATGTTTTACTTAAATAATATTAAAAGGTGTCTGCAAAATTTTGTGAATTTATCACCCATGGGTTACACTGCTGAGTAACAATTTGATAAATGCTTTATCTGTTTTAGATTTCATTGTTCTCAGTCCAGACCTAAATCAGAAGGTCAGCCAAAAATATCAGCAACAGTTCATAAATGAGCTAGGATCTTCTGAGCAAACTCAAACACAAAAAGGAAGCATACAGAAGGTAGAAGCAGGGACGGATGATCTGGGAGGAATATAGAGGCAACATTTGAGCAGAGATGCAGTTAGGAGGGACAAAGCCTGGATTGAACAGAATCTGTTCAGGGATATCAAAAGACAATGAGAAGGATTGCAATGTGTACATAGGTGATGAAACGAAGAATAGGGAATATGTGGGCCCACTGCTGAATGAACCTGCTGACACAGGACATGGAAAAGGCTGAGGTTCTGAATTCCTCTTAGTTTTAACTGGCAAAATCATTCTTCAGAAATCTTAATTACTGAAGTCAGAGAAAACGCTGGTGCAAGGAAAATGTATTCATGGAAGACGATCGGGTCAGGGAACAGTTAAGCAAATGGACCTACATAAGTCCATGGACTGTGATGGGAGGTCATGTTTGACCAAACTGACAACCTTACATGAGAAAATGACAGTCTCAGTAGATGAGTGTAGAGCACTGGGCAGTCATTAAGGCTACCTAGGTGTCAACAACATTTTTACGCTCTTTCCTGTAAGATCCTCATAGAGAAGCTGACAAAGAATGGGTTGGATGAACAGACGTTGAGATGGACTGTAAACTGGCTACAGGCCCAGGCTGTGGTGGCCAGTGGTATTAAGTCAAGCTGGGGGTCAGTAGCTGGCAGTGGACCCCAGAGGTCAACACTGGGTTCAGCTGTTCTTACAATTTTCATTAAAGATCTGGATGATGGGGCAAAGTGTACCCTCAGCTGGTTTGTTGACGTCACAACACAGGGAGCAGTGCATGACCAGAGGCAGTGATGACTTCCAGAGGAACCTGGACAGGCTGGAGAAATGGCCTGACAGGAACCTCATTAAGTGCAACAAAGGAAAATGTGAGGTCATGCACAGGGGCAGGAATAAACCAAGGCAGTGTAGTGAGGAAGACTATGTGAGGGGGCTGATTAGCTGGAAAGCAGCTTGGAAGGAACTACGGGTGGATATAAAGTGAAACACAAAGGCCGAAGTTGCCCTGGGCTGTTTTAGGAGTGTTGTTACAGATAAATGGTGTAACCTGCACAGCAGAGTTGGACAACCCAAATAAACAGATCAATAAAAAGAACTCTGTACAAATAGATATAAAGCAATACAAAGCCAGCAGATGAAAGGATTCAGAGCTAACAGATAAAACCTATCTGGGAGAAAGGAGCACACAGAAGATTCCACTGGTCACAGAAGCATAGAATAAGGGAATGTTTCATTAGGAGTAAATACAAAACTGTCTTAAATATACAAATAAGAATTTTTTCTCTTGAAAATATTTAATTATGTTTGGGGTTTTTTCCTTTTTCTTTTTTTTTTTTTTTTTTTTTTTTTTATTTACATTGATTTAAGTGACTTTGTTTCAATAGTTTACTTGTATAGACGTACCTTTTTCTATTGGTATAAAACTAGTAGCCTCCTGAAATTTAAATATTTCTTCTTACATTTCTGACTGTTCTAAAATGTCCATAGTGATATTGAGAGTGCTCTCTTGACAATCAATGTAATTTTTTTTTGAGAAGAACTCAGGACAAAGTCTGATTTTGTGCGTATAGATACTTATGTATGCTGTCTCAAATTAAAAAGAGAAAAGATAGGCTGGAACATGCAGAGCCTTCGTATATTTTCCATTTCCTTGGTCAGCTGGAGAAATAACAATGTTCAATAATATTAGCAGAAAATGGAGAAATCTTTCTTTTCAGGTGTGTTTTCTTCAGTAAATGTTATGTTCCAGGTTTATGGAAGGATGTATTTGTAAACTTGAGAAATCAGAAACCATCCAAGACCATTCAGATTTTCTGAATAGTGTACGTTCATTTGCTGTAGAGGAGAGAAAATGCCAAGCAAAATAAGTGAAGCAAGTGAGCTCGTACTTTCTTAGAGGAAATTTTGTCTTTTTTTTTTCAAATAAGACATGAGCATTTCCCAATATAGGTGGGATGGCATGCTTATTATATAATACAAGAATCTCACTGCTTCTGATTCTATTTCTCACAGTTTTAGGCATTATGTGATGTCTCTAATGGAACAATGTCTTGCCTCAGGCTTGCAGTTCTTTTCTTCTTTGAATACGTCAGATTGAAGGAGAACATTATTTTTAATCAATTTTCAGATTTGACTTAATAAACATTTAAGCCTTGAGTACAGTCTTTTTATCTGCCACAATAGGCAATCATCTTTTGTTTGTTACATTTCTGACTGTGGTATGCTGCAATCCCAAGGATAGTCTTTTAGTATCATCCTACGCAAGCCTCAGCAAGAGTCTGAGCACCTCATCGGCCAAAAAAAGGGAATACAAGACAAGGGAAAAAGAAATTGTTATTCACATTTGATAGGTTAGAAAACCAAAGCAAAATCTATGAAAAATACTCATGATCATACAGCAGTAAATTATTAATCAGGCTACTCATCCCTGAGTTTTCTCACCTCAAAATTTTGTTTCAGTTGACAGAGAAGTCTAGATTTTTTTCTTTACAGTTTTAATTTTTACTTTACTGTATTTTTGAAATTTAAAAAACCTGCCTGAGGAAAACAAACATTTTTTTAATGTTCTCCTAGTACAAGGACTGCTATATTTAAATCTTTTTGGTTTTGCTCCTAAGACAGGCACAGGCTGCTATGCTCTCCTGAAATGCAGACAACTACAGTCAGCACCATACACTAAATAAAGTCTTCAGCTGTTTCAAGTTCAAAGTTCAAAGCTGTTTCCTTTCCTTCAAGTCACAGATGGTTTTCAGCCTAGAGTCAATTTGTGGGAAATCAAAAATTGGTTTTTAACCTCACTGAACAGACCAAGACCCAATTACGCTTTATGAAGATGAGATGTATGTCAGTGTGTAATTTAAAATATGCTGTGAGGCCTCCTGTGAGCTCAGAAATTATCTTCTAAGTCATGGCTTAAAAAAAGTGTTTGCTTCCTTTATCTTGGGATGTTTCTTTCTATGCAATGAACACTAACAGACTTCAAGCAGTCTGAAGGAAAGAACAGCTTTTGCCTCTATATGTCCAAGGGAAATTATATGCTATAACTCTTGATTGTTTGACAGGAATATAAGCCTATACCAGTTTTTGCTTTCATTACCATTATCTGAAGAAAATTTATGGTGCTGATATGGTGAACCTAAAGCTGCTCCTCTGCTTTCTATTTTGTTGCGTTTCTGCATAATACAATTATATTCCACTTTCTTGTGTATTTGCCTTTTAGTAAGTCTGGTTTTCTGTTCATGCTAGATATTTAGTTGTATCCTTTTGGTACTGTAAATTAAAATGTCACTGCAGACAGACGTTTCAGAGTGAACAGGGAGTAAGCAAATCTTGAATTTTAACAACGAAGTATATTTGTTTGTGCATTTGAGAAAATGTAACTTTCTGTATGCAAGCTTCACTAAATTTGATCAAATTTTGTTTTGGGAAGCTGTTCAATGTTCTGATAATAGCAGTATTGAATGCTTTTACTTTGATCTGATTTTGTTTTTAAGGACTTAAGGTACATAAAAATGACGGTGGTTATCTGCAAATGTGTGAGTGAAATTAGATTTAAAATAGTAAAATCATTTTTCTTTTTTCTCTTTTCCATCTCATTAAGGGAAGAAGTTTTTTTAAATGACTTGAGATCACTAGTTGAGTTGTACTGAATGTTTGAGAACACTTTCCATTTACAATGAACTGGAAACAAAATTGTGCGAAATCACTTGGGGTTTTGTACATTGAAAGGTTAATTGGTAAGACACAGCTATGATCTATTTCAGCCAGAGATTTAGATAACTAATTTTGTATGGCTTCCTTGTAAATTAGATGTAAAGCTTTAGTAAGTGAAGGGTCACTTTTTCCAATGGAATTCTAATGTGATCTCTAAGTGCTGTTTTTCAGTTTCTACATATATGAGTAAGTACTGGTGAAAATGACCTTAGGACTGTTCCAGTATATTTTGTCATCATTACAGACACCTGAACCCTGCTGCCTATGCCCACATTATGCTTCCAGTTTTTCACTTCCAGGGCATGTTTGCACAGACCATGAGGAATTGTTTTTGATAGTATGGACTTCAACAGTTAATTGCTTTTGTAAGCAAAGTGTTTAAGTGAAAATGGGGTATTTCATTCAGGTCTTGAAATCATATTAAATGAGGAACAAAGCATAATACAGATGTATTTAAATCTATAGGTGGCATTTTACATTCAATGTTGAGAATTAATGTAAACAGTAAAATGCCACTAAGCACTAAAAATTTAAGAAGACATTTGCTTAGAAGGAAAAGTGTTACAACAGTCATATTTAATTTCTAACTTCATAGAGTAATAGAATCATTAGAAGCATCAAGTGCACCTCTGAGTATCATATCTACACATCCCTGCGCATCACATCTACACATCTCTTAAATATCTCCAGGGACGGTGACTCAACAATTCATTTGCATTTTTTCCCTTCACCCTTCAATTCCTTTCTCCTTTGCAAACCTCTGAATACAAATTTGAGTTTTAGTATGGGAACAAGATAGAAAAATCAATGCTGCTGTCCTCTCCACAGTGGTGACAGAGACAGAATTCAGGCTGGAATCTGTTCTCCTTTCACTAAATAACTGAATTGCTCTTTAATCAAGGAAGATTTTCTGATGCTACACTGGTTACAAATAATTGAGATAATATATTAATACATTATAAAGAGAAATAATTATATCAAAAATTGGAAAAAAAGCAAGGCTATGTTCTTGACAAGAAAAGATCTGGGTTCTAAAAATTTAGCTGAAAAGAACACCTTAGTATTGTAGTACTTCTCTAATTTCTGTGAATCAATATGTACATAAGCCTGTAGAGCCTAAAACTAAATACATTAAAAATAATATTTTTAATAATTTCAGGATCTGATTTCTACTCAAAATGCTTTTATTTTATTGGTCCACTTGACATCCACACAGCTTTTCTCTTGAACTACTCTATACATGATTTTCAAGAACCTCTTATGCTTACATATCCATTTCAGTGATACAGTTGCATTTATATCCACCAACATTATGTCCCTGATCTCATATAGTTAAATTTAATTGATGTAGCGGTAGAGTTATTTTCCACATTTTATGAGTATTTCTATGGATCTTTAGAGAAGCAGACATATGAGAAAAAATTTTTAAGAATGTCTTTTCAGAAGTGAATACAAGATTAGATATGAGTACTCGTTTGCTTCATTTGTTTTTCTTAATGATGAGAAATCTGCTAAACGTTCAATGATTCATTAGTAGTTCTAAGTAAAAATTCTGAATACTTCATTCCTTTTCAGTAAAGAAATAAAATTAATGTCAGTATTCCATTGTAGACCTTCCATGCCCACACAGATGTTAATGCCTTATGAATATCAAATGATAGACAGGTAGGATTTTCCCTATTAAATGCATGTCCTTAATTATAAAATCTAAATAACATTTTATTAATAGAAAGGAAGTTTATATTTATAACATAAATATTATATTATTAATTATATAATATTTATAATATTTATTTATAATTTCGATGTAATAAAATTTTCTAAAATAAGAGGGAAATTTTAAAAAATACATCATAGGTTATTTAACTTGCAGCAAGACAGGAGCTTTCATCAGGAAAGATAAGTATAAAGTAAGCTTATATTTTATAGTTACTAATGCTCTGTGGAACTAGCATTGTAAGAAATAATTGTAAATGTGTTCTTAGATCAAAAGAGGTGATTAGTTCATTGTATTCAGCATTAGTGCAGTCTCCTCTTGAGTAATGTGTGCAGTTCTGGGCCCCACAATTTCTGAAATTTTTGAAGGGCCTTGGATGTATTCAGAAAAGTGCAAAAAAGCTGGTAAAAGGGATGGAAGAAAGGAAATGCTGAGGACTTTGGACTTGTCCAGTTTGGAGAAAAGAAGGCTGAGTGGCTCTTTCCAGCTTTCTGAGGTGGGAAATAGAAGAAGGAAGTGCTGATCTCTTCTCCCTGGGACTCATGGGAAGGCCAGGGTATGTTTGCTCTGGACATTGGGAAACATTTCTTTGCTTAGGTGGTGGTCAACCACGGGAACAGGCTTCCTAGAGAAGTGGTTGATACCCCAATACTGTCAGTGTTGAAGAGATGTTTGGGCAATGCCCTTGTTAATGTGCTTTAACATTTGGCCAGCTATGAAGTGGTCAGGACTCGGTCATTGCTGGTCCCTTCCAACTGAAATACTCTGTCATGTTTTTTTTTTTTTTCCTAAAGCTGTGTTCATTAGTTCTTTTATTGTCAAATAAATTAGTAAAATAAAGTCAATTTTAAAATCAGGCAAGTTTTTATCTTAGGTATGTTTAGATGTTTCATTATAGTGGGAATTAAAATGAACATACCCGCTGAAAAGTGGCAAGCAAAGTTCAGAACTCATTACTGTTCAGGATCTCAGGTATCTGCCACCTCATTGTGCATTTGAGTGTAAAAAAGTGTTCATTAGGTTGGCTGAAAATATGCATCTAGAGTGCAAATTGAAATATTTTTGAAGTCCTTCTAACAGCATCAAGTTACTCTTTGCTATAAGTGGAAACAAATGGAAAGAATCAGTTGCACCTCCCTGAACTTTGGAAAATGAAGGATTTTATGTTTCTTCACACTCGTTTGTGTTTAATTCAGCTCTGTGTTTAGTGAAAAGAAAATTATAAGAGAAAATAAGAGAAGGAAAATTAAGCTGATAGCAGTAAAAATATAGGTATGAAGAACCTTGATCCTCATTTTCCCAGGGAACGTTTTCATATGAACTTTGCGCTGTCTGGCATTAATAAAACAATTTAGGAGTTCAACTAGAAATCTATCTTAACAGATGTAAAGGAAAAATAATGTAAGAAACTAAGAAAAACCCCGTATACATAGTCAACCATTGAATATTTCACATCACTTCAGCTTAAAATCCTTTACAGATCTGTGAGGGTACTGTTTTGAACATAGGCTATAGTTCAAGAGATTATCCTGTAAATTCATTTAGATTGATAAAGTGTGCAAACTATCTCTACCTGTCATTGTCTTGGTTAGCACACATTACTGATCAAGAGTTATTTGAAGGGATTTTTATTCTTTTTTTTATTATTTTGCCTTTAATGACATCAAACTGTTTTGGTTTTAAGATATTTGCCCTTTTTTTTGTTAGTTTAGTTTAGTTTTGTTATATAGACATCTAAGTGATGTCAATGCCACCATGTAAACATAGTTCTTCTGTGTTGGTGCTTAAGATCTTCCTCTCTTTCCTTTGCCAGGTGATAATAAACCAAATATTTGGCAGCAAAATTATTTAGCTTCTTGCCTCGAGAAAGTGAATTTTCTTGTGGTTTCAGTTGTACCTTGAATTGTTTGAGAAGAAGTAATTGATTATTGATTTTAGTTTATAGGTAAGCAATAGCTGAAGATTTTAGTTATTGTCTCTGTTATTTCCAAGTTTGCTTTTTTCTGTAGGTAAAGATATGCTAAGACATTTATGACTTTTGATCTCTTTAGGAGCACCAAGAGAAAACTGAGACTTTATAGCTGTCTTTTCTAGTTTTTGTTAGCTTCGGGATATCCTTTTCATCTGTGTACTGCAATGCTACACATTCACAGTGGTTAAACAAACTGAGCTCTAATGAAAGGGGGGATGACACTACTAGCTAGTAAGATCTCATAAAATCAAGATAATAAAAAAAATAGTAAATTGTACTCCCATAGTCTGATTAATATTGTTACCTTCTAGCTGTTTTGTTGGGAGGGAACTTTTTCTTTGTAGACATAAATTCATTGTGAGTTTAATCAGTCTCTTTTTACTCGTAGTGGTTTTTCTAACTTAGAAGCCATAACTTGACATTTCACATGATACAAGACATTGGAGAATTTGTAAAAGAAAGTATTTAATTTTTCTTTTTACTGAAACCAGTAAATTATGTTTTCCAAGAACATAGTACCACAATGATGCTTGAAATTATGTTTCTGTACTTCATAACACAACTGATCCAGTTCTGTATTTTTGTTGTTTTTTCCTTTTTTCTTTCCTTTTTATTTTATTTTTAAAATCATTTTTCTTAGTATGTGTATTTGGCAGAAATTTCCCTTAGGGGAACTCCAGATGTCACTAAAATTCAAGTTTTCTAAATGTTAGGGTACAAATTGCTCAGTAATTCTTTATTTTAATCTTGCACACAATTGTGCACTACAGTAAAAAATGACTGGAGAAAGGAAACCAAAAGGTTTTGTAAGGGTAAAACCTTTCTGACAATAAATATGGATCTCCAAATGTCAAGAGGGAGTAGATTAAATCCATGGGTTTCTTTCAATCTAATATCATTAAGAATAATTACTTTATATTTTTCTTTAAATGTTTGGCTAATACAGATGCATGTAGTACTGAACTTATATCTCTGAACACACAGCAGGTAGAAAACATCAGCTTTTAAAATTTTTACCAAATTCAGTGTCATGATTTGGCACTGGCCAAACACCAGGCACCCACAAAAGCCACTCACTCACCCTCCCCTGCCACAGCTAGACAGAGGAGAGAAAAAAATTTCATGAAGGGTTCATGAGTTGAGATAAGGACTAGGAGCAAACACTTCAGGGCTAAAACAGTGTAATAGTTGCCTCCTCAAGCCAGATCTCATAAGCTCTTGGAGGTCTATAACACACCCAAGATAGCTCAGTTACCCTTGGAGGCATAAAAATCAGCAGGATGACTTCTGTTGCAGTGGTGGAAACAAAAGGGTTTAATAAAAGGCAAAATAACAAACAGAGAAAAACCGAGCCAGATGAAAGAGATTCTTGCTTCTGGTAAAACACCTCAAAAAAATGATTCGTTTATTTGTTCTCTTCTTTTTCTAGTAAATTTCCCAGGTGGGACATTTTGGCTCCTGTCCAATTAACTATCCTTAAGTTTGAGGTGAAGTCCCCCAGGCCCTATGGGATGTCTTTTCACCTAATTGAGGAGGGAAACTTCTGGGCTTCTTTCCTTTTTGACGGAACAAAAGATAGTTTTGTCACTCTATCAACAGAGGGCACATTTCCTATAAAACAGGCTTAACTTAAAGGTATAAAGTGAATTTATTACTAACAGAATCAGAGGATGATAATGAAAAGTAAAATAAGCCCTTAAAACCATGTTTTTTCCCCAAACCCTCCCTCCTTCCCGACAGGTAGACAGAGTGTGGGGGTTTTGATCAGTTAATCACCCAAGGTTTTCTTTCACTGCCCAGGCAGAGGAGTCCTTCCCCTGTGAGACTGTGGTGTCCCGCCCATGGGAGGTAGTTCTTCTCCCACATGGTTTCAATCTTATGAGCAGCAGTCCTGACAAAATTGCTGCAACGTGAGTCTGTCCCAGAGGCACAGAGTCCTCCCAAAACTGCTGTGGTGTGGGTCACTCTTTCCACAGTGTGCAGTCCTCCAAGGATGCGCTGTTCCAGCCTGGAAGCAGGGCCCCTCTCTCCACCCAGTCTCCCACTGGATCACAGCCTTCTCCAGGCATCCACTGCTCCAGCATGGGTATCTCCCCCACAGGCTGTGGGTGGATCCCTGCATCCCCCATGGATCCCCATGGGCTGCAGGGACACAGCTGCTTCACCATGGTCTCACCACAGCCTGCAGAGGAACCTCAGCTCTAGTACCTGGTGCACCTCCTGCCCCTCCTTCTCAACCGACCTTGGGGCCTCCATGTGGTTTACCTCACATGTTCTCACCTCCTCCTCCTCTTCTCTGACTAGTAGAACAAAAACTGTGTGCACTTTGCTTTGATTTTCTTCTTAAATATGCAATCACAGAGGCATTACCAACATCAAATCTTAGCAAACACCATAAATCATATAGATCTGATGAAAATACTCCAACTACTGTAACAATACAAAGATAGGAGGATTTTTATGAGACTAGAAACTGCTTTTAAATATGTGCTCTTTTTCCATGAAACAACATTTTGAATCCTTTTAGTATTTAAAAAATAAAGATGTAAATATGAAGAAATCTGCTTTGTTGACATTTTTCACCTAAATATTGATTAAAAGTAATATTCAAGCAATATTTGTCCTTCAAGTAAGCATTATTTTTACCACTGTCCCTCCATTATCTTGTTTTCAATGTATCATGGAAATGTTCTAGCACTCAGATGAAAATAGACTTTGACTGAAGAGACATCAGTTAATCTTGAAGCTTGCAAGACTCAAAAATTGTTATCAAAGGAGGAATAAGAAAAATTGTATGAGACTCCATTATATTACCATTGAAAAAGTAATACAAAACCCTCAAGTCATGGCCACTCTGACATAAAAATAGTTATAAATCAAGATTTGCTTTAACAGTAGCAGTGTGATTATTTAATTTTGCAAACTATAAGTACATATTTCCTAGCTCTTAGAGAACCTTGAATTATAGCATAATATACACTATTTCTATTATTGTGAATGCTGGATGCCTTGTTTTACCTTCTGTATCATGCATTGGCTTTCGTGTATTCAAATGAATGTGTGACTATATATTTTGTTCTTGAGAAACACTGAAGTAAAAGACTTTGAAGCAGCTATTGACAGAAAATAGTTTCCTGACTTCTTTCTGCCTAACTACATTGTTTGCTTGTGGGTACAAATGAAACCCTTATTAACCCTTTTTAGTTGTTTTTCATTTCTGTCTTGGCTTTTTTTTATCTTTTATTACTTTCATTTAAATACTTTCTTCATTAGTTTCTTCCTCATATATGACAATCAATCTCCAAAGCTGAGTTCACTTAGATTTGTTATATACACATTCCCTTCAAGCAAGCTGTCTTCTGTGTTGTTTTTATTTAACATAACTTGTTTGTATTGGTACAGATAAATGAAATCATTTGAAGAAAGGAGTAACTCTCAGGATGATCAGGATAAGAGCCAAATTTTAAAGTGAAACTGAGAAGTTGAATACAAATTAAGCTAAAAATGCAAATGGAAATTTTATTTTATTAATGTCGGTTGTTTTCTTTTAAGTTAGTAATAAAGCTATCACAGAATCACAGACTGGTTTCTTCTTAATGAAAAATTAATTTTTGTAATGGTATTGATGTTTTTTCTTAGGACTATGATAACCCATGATTTCTATTTCTAACTTAAATATATCAAAAAGACCTTAAAACTGGTAATTTTTTTCTAAGAATACCTAAAACATTCTAACAATGATAATACTTCAGTAGTTTGATTTCTTTTGATACTGTCTGCTGCGTCTTCGCTGCTTATATACTCCATGTGCATTTCTAAAAATGTGTAATGAGTATTAAGATGCACCTAGTGTCTAGGTACCTGAATTTCACATGGTTATTGGAATAAAGTAAAAACATAACAACCCTGCTTTTTGTTTGGGTTTTTTATAATTCTCTTCAGTAAATCAAAAATTATAATGGTGTGCAGGAGTGGGAAATGTGACAGTTAAATAGCTGCTCTTGCTGTGTTTTGCACAAAATCATAGAATGTTAAAGGGTTGGGAGGTGCCTTAAAGATCATCAAGTCTCAACAACTCCCATTACACCAGGCTGCTCCAGGCCTTGTCCAACCTGACTTTGAATGTTGCCGGTGTTGGGATATCCACAACATCCCTGGGCAACATGCTCCTGTGCCTCACCAGTCTCACAGTAAAACATTTCTTCCTAATATCTAATCTAAATTTCACCCCTTTCAGTTTGTACCCATTACCCCTTATCCCATCAATACAGTTCCTGACAAATAGTCCCTCTCCAGCTTCACTGTAAGGAAAGATATTGGAATGTTGCTGTGAGGTTCCCACATAATTTTCTGTTCTCCAGGCTGAACAGCCCCAGCTTTCTCATCCTGGCTTCGTGGTGGAGCTTCTCCTGTCCTCTTGTCAACTTGGTGGCCATGCTCTAGATTGGATCCAACAGTTGCATGTCCTTCCTAATTTGCGGACACCAAAACTGTACACAGTTCTAGAGGTGGGGCATCCCAAGAGCAGGGTAGGGGGTGAGAATCACCTACTTCAGTCTACTGGCAATACTCCCTTTCATGCAGTCCAAGATTCCATTGGGTTTCTGTGCTGTAAGCACAAATCTGACTGCCACATTTTTTTTCAGAAGTAATGGAAAATTACTTAGCAGCTTTGTCTGTCAGCTCCCTCAAGACCTGCAAATAAATCTCATTGTGTCCCATGGACTTGTGAACATTGACATTCCTTGGTCTTGAACCTGATCCTCTTCTACAGTGGCCTTAGGGCTTTCATTCTCCCAGTCAGTCCCTGCATTTACCATTCTTGACATGGGGGGAGCGGCAAGAGCACTTGCAGTTAAAGATACATAAAGAACATATCTTTATGATATTGCTCTTTCTCTAGAATCTAAATGAGTACATTTTTTTTAGCCTCTTGAATGTTTGTGGTAAACGATGTAGACACATTTTATTTTAGGATTTTGTGAAATCATAGTTACATACACATCTGTTGAAAATCTGCTAAGGATTGCCTGATATGAATATTTTTATATAGTGGCCCATTTATGAGCTTCCTTGCTGATTGCATTTTAAAAGAATGTCTCCCTGCACAGATGACATTCAGTTTTCTAATTTGCTTTTAAAAAGGTAATCCTTTTTAGAGATTTATTTGCTTAAGATAATGAGGTAGGATTACAGCAGAATTAACTGAAATGCTATTAAGTGTTGTTTTTTTTTTTTTCTTTGGGTCTAGCCTTATGCTTTCTGTTTGAAAGTAAGCTGAGATTTATTTTTCTAGGCCACAAAACAAATTCAAGACAAGAAGACAAAAAGGCAGCTGAAGTAGTAATTCTCCTGAAGAATTAAGACACTGGTGTCTTTGAGGTATGTTTGTTTTGGAAATGTTGTTAATTATTTATTAATCTTTACGCTATGTATGAGATTAATGGTGAATGCTTTTGAACAGTAGTGACTATTTCACGTCTTCCAATGTAGTTCATTTGAAAGGGAAATCCTAAATACATAAATATATATATATGGGGGTTTTTTAATAAGTGTAGGAAATTAGTTGTAAATGTGTTTCTGTTATACCTGACACTATCTTTCTGTCTAGAAAATTAGATATACCCACCTGCAATATTAAAAATCTAGAAGCTTTCTGTGATCTTTCTGACTTAACAATGCTGCTTTCTTTATGTGCCGTAGGTACTGAGAAAAATTTCCAAATAAGAGTGTTCAGGAAAAAGGTGTAAAAATTTTATATGCAATACATATTACTATGATTTAAATAGCTACAATAAGCATTTCTATCAGTTAGATGTTAAAGAGAATGTATAGAAAGAAATTATGAAAAACTCTATAAGGAAGACAATAGAAAGTCATCAGTAAGTAGACAGATTAATGGAAGATAAACTGAAGAAATTCATCACAGCCTTTTCACAAGTTTAAAAATAGCCTATTTAACACTGTTTTTCAGTTACAAAATGTTTGAACTCAGTAAATTGGATTCCAGTTTTGTAAATGTACCAGCAAAGCTTGCAGGGAACTAAGGAAATGGAGCTGATGCTAATTTCATTTTAGGTCTAGCTATCATTTAGCATGTTCAGGATCTTAAACAGAGAAAATTGCAGTCTTCATACATTCAAAAAGTACTAGGGCCTGGAAAGCATTCTTATTATTACATTTGGGAAATATTCTTTTGTAGTTTATTTTTCTTGGAATGCCTTCTATCCCTAGTTTTCTCTTTCATTCAATACATTACATTTCAAAGGATTTTTTTTTTTTTGTCCTAGAGAGGTATTTTCTCATAACAGTAAAACCACAATTCCTCTATCTTTTGTTACTTCAATCCTCACCTGAAGCTTCTTCTTTTTGCGGGAGATATATTTCACCAGCATAGACTCTTGTCTCTTCTACATTCCCACCAGATCTGTATAATTTTGTTCACATTCTACCTGTTAGAAGGAGCATGTAGAAGTTTGACTAGTGAGACGAACATCTCATGGTTGTTAAGTTCTGCAAGTCTATCATGTGATGCACAGATTTTGTCCAAAAATAATTTTCTACTAAGGAAAACCAAAAAACCCCAAAAAATCACAAACACAAACTCAGTCTCCTCTTCCCTCAAAGACAATATTATTTCAGCTCCCTTTAAAACCACATACCTGCTCAAGACTGTTGACCTCCAGGATTATTTCCTTTTTCTTTGCTTTAGGTGTTTAGATGTTCAATAACAGGTTTGAAGCCTTTGGAATTGAGAAGTTGAGTTCTGTACACTATCTTTGTGTAACATCATTCACAGTGAATAGATTCAGACTTTTTGCCTCCTAGCATTTGTAACCACAAGTATCTCTCTTTTATTGTCAGTTTTCTTTTCCTGGAGAAAAATATTTAAAATACGGTAATATACGGCAAGAGGGAAATCAGCAAATATTCACATATTTTACTCCACTATTCTTTTATCACTCAGCATACCTAAATTTTGTATTGGAGAAAGGAATTCAAAACTGTTGTTGAAAATTTCATGAGACTCTGCACACGTGCCAGTGACATCTGGGAAAAGTGGTTTTTAATAAATTAAAAATCTCCTTGGCCTTTTCTTGACTCTCATTGAGATACATACTTATTCCTCAGCAACAATTTTTCTTCCAGATTGTATTTGATTTGTAGTCTAAGGATAGAAGCTCATCATATCTGTGTTAAATACATGTAGCTTTCAGAAACATGGTAAGGCAATATTTTTATATTGAGTCATGAGGAAAAATGTGTAAGAAAAGATAGATCTCACTTCACTAGGTCTGTCTGAAACAAGATACCAAATAAAATATTTATTAATTTTTAATCAGTCTGCTTTAGCTTCAGATCTATTTGTGATATTTATGTTTTTGTCTAGCTTGATCCCTGAGTGTTCCCATGCATACAGTGTTTGTTATTATATGTTTGTTAAGCCTTTATAAAATCTTCACTTTCTCTCAGTTATAGAGAAATAATTGTAAAACAGCAGACAAAAAATAGTACAGTATGGGGGAAAACAAAAGGAAAAATCATGTCTGCCCTTTCTCATTCCATCTGCCAGATTATTTAATCTTACTCAGTTTAGTATTTGTCATTTTAGATATTATGTGATAGACAGGTTACCATCTGATTTCAAATGGATTTTGAGTGTATTATTTAATCTGCAGTTCAACATTTATGACTCTTTATAGAAGTGTAAACATTGTTCTTGGTGGCAGAGAAGTCTCTGACTTTCCCACACAAGAGTCTTTCTGTGTATAATATTCAGAATAAGGGAAAGGTAGATTTAGTAGCAAACAATTGATGTACATATGTGTATATATATATATGTATATATATAAAATCTCTCTCTGAGACACCATGTTAGAGTTTAAAAAATGAGTTTATGGTTATCTGAAGCTATACTTTCAAATCTTCTGATGATACAGGCCTTGAGCAAGCAGCATGAGGAGCTACTAACAGAGTTCATACAGGAGCTTTTGAAAGCGTCAGCCTTACTGATTTAACAAAACAATGATCTGAGTAAATAGAAACTTGCAAATGCCACAGAGGCTCTCTACCAGATGATTGATATTTCTGTTTGTAGCTTATACATATCAGTTATGTTGCTCCATGCCTAATAGTCCAACTTAGATTTGTCTTTTCCAAACCCAGATATCTAATTGTACTTCGCTGATTTAGAATGAAGTTACCTGATCTTCCCATTGCTCTTATTTTGCCTGTTTATATGGTTATAAACACATGTACAATTTTGCTAAAGTACTGAATGCCTACTGTATTCTTTTGATATATTCACCTTTCAAAATTACTACATGAAAATAGTTTATACATGGAGTAGCCTATATTTTCATGTCTGTTTAAAAGCCTGACTTGATAAATGCAAATGAAAGTATCAGAGCTACCTTGTGACAGATGTGTAATTAGGATGGGGCTAAAGGAACTCAGCCTTCTTGCAGGTGTTGCTAGATGTTTGCCTTACTTTTCAAGATAGAAATGAAGAATTAATTGCCTAGAGTAATGTACTTTGCATCAACCTTGGATTTTAGCCTACTGCAAGGCTGGTTGGTATATTACCTCCTGGAAAATCCATAAATGCTGCAAAATGTCTTGAGTCTTTTGTGAAATGGAGCTGAAAAATATTTTAAATCAAGAAGTTTACTGAAGTGTACAAAATACCGCCAACCTCAATTTTGACAATATGAGCTTTTCAAGGTTTTCCACTCTGAAAGTAATTTAAACACTGAAATTATGTTGCAAAAAAATTTCTGTCTCTCTTCAAAATTATTTATGGCTTCAAAATCTATATAAATTGATCCATATTATTCTCAGGTTTGAAAGGATTTAATTTCATTTGAGATAATAATGTAAAAGGCTGAGGAATTATTAAAAAAAATTTCACACTGTATGTCTTGAGAAAAGACAAAATATTTTGAGACCATTTCATATTG
The DNA here is from genome assembly GCF_901933205.1 of Camarhynchus parvulus. Taxonomy (NCBI): domain Eukaryota; kingdom Metazoa; phylum Chordata; class Aves; order Passeriformes; family Thraupidae; genus Camarhynchus; species Camarhynchus parvulus. Next base: position 75,999,866 of record NC_044572.1, read on the forward strand.
CTTATGTGTGTCAGAAAATATTATTAATTTGGTTGTGTAACAACCACAATATGTAAGTGTTCTTGAAAAATCATTAAAATAGTAGATATTCAACCATCTCATCCAAATATGTGAGAAGGATTTCAAGGCAAATTTCTAAACACTAGATCACTGAGTGATCACTAGATCACTCAGTCATTACTATGACTAGTCTGAACAAGAAGCTGGATTATTTGGAACTTGTCTGCAGTTTTCTTTTGTGCAACCATTCTTGTTTAAAAGTAGAAAAGCTAGCTATTTTGTGAAATCAGTCACAGCTCAAAGTAGCCTATGTGCTCCCTTTCGGAGTCATAGAGAAAATCATTATATACTCATCAGATAGCTTTCCTCTGTAAATCTAGTGGCAGGTGCTTCCATTCTAGGACTAAAGCAGCAGAAGTACAGGTGAGGATTGAACGTGAAATGTAACAGCAGGAGAAATCAGGAAGGGGAAGAATTAATTATATTATTTCCTCAGCTGACGTAAGTAGCATATGATTCCAACCTGAAATGGCCAGGATGTCACCCTGCCTGTGTAGAAGAGGTGTATCTTCGAGCAAAGGCAGAGGGGTGCAGCTCCACCACACCAGGGCTGAAGCAGCTGCCAAGGGCAGCCAGTGGTGATCCAGGGTCCCATCCTGGCCCTTGGCAATGGGGCACTGCTTTGGCTGTGCTCTGCTGCAGAAGCTCTACCCTTGGGAGCAGCTTGAGACTGAAAGGCAGGCTTGTTTCTCACCTGCAAAGTGTGCACAGGGTGTGATCTGATCAGCAGGGGTCAGTTTGTATACAGGAGTTTGATTCTAATTGGCTACCACTGGCACTGGTCTGCTTTCTGTGCTTTCACAGTCTTTGGTTTAAAGAATTTATTTAAAATCTATTTTATTATTAATTTAATTTATTTAAAATTTGTTTAAACAAATCAAAAAAGACACAGACATTCAGATTTCTATTACCAGTTTTTCTTTGACCTATATAACTCAAAGTGTTTATTGGTTTTCAGTTGCTCCAGGGAAATTGCTGGGAGAGAAAAAACTACAGATATGAGGTCTTATTCTTTCAGAATATATAGGAGCTGCTTAGCAAATGCCACTAAGAACACTTGAATTCTAGTATATACAAATCCACAAACATCCATTTTTACCCAAAATTTTTATTATTTCTGTGTTCTAGTTTTATGGATTTACTAGCAGTATGATTTTTTTTCCAGCAAATAATTGCTTGTGGTTTTTGATGCTTGCTTCTTACAGTTATGGTTGGGGTTTCTTACACTGCTTTCTTATGAAACAGCTTAATAGTGTAGTATAACTCTTTCAAAATATGAAATTATTTTAAAAAGAATGTCTTTTCTGATGGAAAGAATATTTTGTCTTTCTCTTACTGTGAAGTGCATTTAATTCTAAAAGACATTCAAGTTCAAACAAAACAGTGTTTAAATTAAGTTGTAAGGTTGGCTGAAAAGGAATATGGACTAGCTTTATGTTTTCCTAATCCTCTAAAATCACAGTGTCCGGATTTGGCCCATGCTTTGGGGAATTTTTTCTATTTATTTTTAATGGATCAGTTTTTGAATGCTGAAGCTGATCAGTCCCTGCTCTTGAGATAATGTTCCAGCCATCTATAGATAGCACACAATTAACTTGAGGTAAAAGAGGGAAAACCAGAAAGGAAATATATACTAGAGACAGAGCATCTCTCTATGTTCTGTATTCTGTGTCAGTTTTAATGGGTCTGTAATTAGGTCACAGGACTGATTGATATCAGCACTTAGCTTCCTAGGTGACATCACCCTCAGCTTCATTACTTAATAGAGATTAAAATGTTGACACATAGAAAATTCTGCTTCCTGGACTGGGAAAAGTAACTAATCAAACAAGCTGTAGGCTTGACATTGTCTGAATTATTTAGCAATATACTCACATAAATATATCTCCAACTGGAGACTAATAGGAAGGAAGAACACAGAGCACATAAGGAAACAGACATGCTTGCAGTCCATGTGTCTAATTTAAAGAAATTATTTTAGAACTAGTCTGGAACAGGACCCGGTGTGAGTAAAATGATGGTGCATTTAAAATTTTTAGGCAGAAAAAGTAAATCTAAATACAGACAAGATGCTTTGAGATTAAGCAAGAAGAGAGATGTTATAATGCATGGTCAAATGCATGGACAGAGATCTTAGCATGATCCAAAGACCATGTGAGTCAAAGAGATCAACGGAAAGAAATAGTGAGATGAGATGAGTTCCTTATGTATCTATACATAGAAAGCTCATAAATCCAGCAAAGGACACAGCTTAGAATGGTCCTTTGTTTAAAAATATTTGCTGTAATTTAAACGGAACATACAAGGCTGCCTCTGTGTAACACTGCAAAACACAGCAAGAATCTTTCACTCATCTTTATAAAATCTATGATTGAGGTGCTGTATGTTGCAGTTGAAAGAGATTGATGCAATCATTAGTGGTTTATTTTATTTTGTTGCTAGAGAGCCTCTTCCTTTTTTTCTTCTTACTTCTTTTTGCTTTTTGGAGACAGTATTTACTCAAAATTGATTTAAATTTATAGGATGAAATATTTAAAACATGACTTCTGAGATTCAAGGAATTTTGTTATTAAGAATGAAAACGAAGGAAGTATATTATGTCTTAAGATATATTTGTGCTTCAGAGAGACTGTTGAGTGATATAAGATTACCTTTACTCTTGAGAGGACTACAAGGAGTAAGGTTGGACAAGTCTGTAAGAACTCAGACCTGATCGTAGCAGCAGGCTGCAGCATGAAAATAAATATCTGGGTGTGAGAATAGAATAAAGATTTGTAAAATTTTTTGGTAAGTGATACTTATGAATGAGATTATTCTCAGAGACTTCTATTACAATTGTGAGTAAGAACTTAGTTCATGTGTGCCATGTATAAAAATTTGCTTATCCTTTTGATATCCTGCAAGAGTCCTCAGACATACATCTGCAAGAAGTAAAAATTGACTGTTATATATATGCACACATATATATATAAATGCGTGCACACACACATATATATATATAGAGATTTGCTTTCAAATAAATTAGGAAACATTGTGTAAATAAAATTTTGATGCTGTACCATACTTACAGGTTTTAATCTCCTATTTGCCATTTGTAAATCCTGAGTATCATAAAATGCACTGACAAATTTATGCCTGTGTAAGTTTTGAAGTTGTTTCTGTTGAGAGGTCTTAGTGTCATGTTTGATGACACGTAGAAAGTAGTAGGGATACCCTATGAAATTCTGCTACAGTATTGCTCCTGAGAAAAAGAAAATCAAATACACTGATTGAGAAGCACTAAGAATAGGCTTAATCCAAGTCTGAAAGCTCTAATCCAAAATTATACAGAAGCTGTAATGAACAAGATGAATGGCTTACTGGCACCTGATCTGACAGGGGAAGAAGCAGAAATTAGATACAATGCATATTTCAAAGTGTTTTTTTAAAAAATACCTGCATACATTTGATTTTTAAGGCTAGAATATTTGAAATATTTTTTACAAAGTGTCTTCTTCTCTGCTCAACTCTAAAGACTGAATTCCTTGTTAGTTTGTGGCTCAGTAATAGATCTGAATGCATCAAATCTCATGAGATGCCATTCATCAGGTAGAGGGAGAGACAGTAGAAATTAATTTAGGCAAACACCCATGCTTCAAAAAATAGTCTATTCTAAAATTGCTTGTGTTTCTTTGCAACATGTGTCTCTAGAAATTAGTTATAATTTAAAAAAGAAAGCTAGTGGATACTAATAACCCTTCACAGGTCATCTTACTAGTCATTAGCCTGGGGTTTTATCTCATTTGCTTCCAGAGTTTAAATTGTGAGTAGAAATTGAAGGTGAGTGAAAACACAGCTGCTGTCCAAAATTTCCAGCCATACATTAGTTTGAATGGGTGAAAGAGAGATAAGCTTGATACTTCATGCAGTGTAATGAGATGAATATAAATATTCGGACATTTCTATTTTATGCTGTGAAGACATTCACATGAAGAGCTAGCTAGGTCTATGTCATCATTAGTTCTATTCCTGTGGCTTTCAGAAGTATGTAGGATCACTTTAACAAAAATAACAACAAAAGACCCAACCAGCTAACCAACGAAAAAAAAAAACAAAGAATAAAACCACCTTCAAAAACAAAACAAAACAAATGCAAAAAAGACATTTCCATGTTTTTCCTCAGATTTTAAAACATGTGGATGGGAGATTTCTCACTCTCCTTTCTCACCTTCCCCCACTCCTGAAGCACATGTGTCAGCTAAGAGAAAAATCATTGATCTTTGACAATTACCAGTAAATATCTGCTGATTGGCTCCCGCAAGCTTTTATTTGTCTATTTAAAACCTTTTATTCAGGAAAACTTGTACCAACATTTCAGAAATAAATTAAGCAGTCAGTTACTTTTAGGTTTGCTGCAGCCTCATATAGGTGAGTCTTTGTCTGTATATGCTTGTTATTTTTTAACCCGTTTTCTATAGCAGTGCCTAAAGTTTTCTTAAAGGGATCCCAATGTCTTTTCATCACCGCTGACTTCGGCTGGTGTCAGTACAGCTCTCCAAAGAACAAGTCCCAGCACAGAGTTTTATTTTGTTAGAAACCCTTAGTTTTTCTAGACTATCCTTGACTGACAGACTGCTTTGCAATGGTAGTGACTATTTCTTCATACTGGTTTTCTCTTCTTTGTTTTCCTCTTTTTCCTTGTAAGTGTTTATCTTGAGATAATTATGTGACTCCTCAGGCCTTGTTTCTGTTAAGTTTCTGCTATAGGTTAATCCATTTCTCCTTGATGTAATGAAGAATTTTGAGTTGAAAAATTACATGCCAAACTTTTCACAGAATATTTTAGTAATTTTTCTAATCGTATTAGAAACTAGATGTGCACAGGGCTGGAGACACCCTCGTGGAAACCAGTGGTCTATTCATGAACAGTTTGGTTTAAATTTTGTGTACATAGTTGCAGTAAGGAGTTTTTTATTTTCATTAATATCAAACTTTTTCAGAACACATGGAGGACTAATATATGGAGAACTAAAAGTTCTTCCTGGTTTAGATCCCAAAATTCGTCAAGGTGTCTGAATTAAGAGGCTTTGTGCATCCCTGGAATGTGCTATATTACACTAGTGATATAGTTATTGATACTTGGAAAATAGAAGACAACTGTGTAGATTTTAGCCCCTCTTAGTCCCACTGAATTCAACTGGACCTCATGTTTCAATATACGAAAATAAGGGGATACACAAAAGTAACTTTTTCGAAAGCAGACTTATACATCATCCAAATTTGAAAAAGAAATGCATTATACATGAAGGGTTTAACAATTGATAGACCTGTATAACCCCTATTAAAAAAATTTATACCGAACATTAACAGCGGCAGGATATGATCCTTTAGTGTAAATCTGAATTGCTAAGTTTCACAATACATACTTATTCTTAGGATCTTTCCTTATGTGATGCAATTTTTTTTTTTACACTGAATGTTTATAGTAAATTAAAAAAATAAAATTAATCCAATCTATCAGTGGGTAAAGCAGATGTGTTTTATTTATTGTCCAAGGTGATTTATATATCATCTTAAAATTGTGACCATTGTGGGGCAAAGGTTGAGTGACTATTTTTGAGGAGGCTGACTAATCTTAATTTTAAAAGGTAATAAAGAAGTAAGTTTCTAAAATAAGAATCACAGATAATAACAACACATTACTAGAGGTTTTAAAAGTAGACATGCAGGAATTGAGAAACGGAAGGTCACTGGTACAGACGAGGGTAGAATATAAACATTTTCAGGCAAGCACTCACTCAAAGCTCTATATGCACATGAATTTGCTGTTGAAATATACCTAAACCCCCTCTGCAATCAAGCTAGCTTATGTTTTTAATAATATATAATTGATAGAGGACTGAACATTGTAGCTAAAGCATGTAAAGGGAGGAAAAGCTCACCCATCCCAGAAATCTTTCACTAATATATTATTTCCGATTTCCAAGTAACACTGAACTAACTCTTTTAAAGTGACAATATATTTTAGTTGTTTCCTTCCAGTGAGTGATGGTTAAAAAGAGAGGGTCATTTATATCTTCATTGGCTTTTGTTGTTTTGTTTTTTTTTTTTTTTTTTTCCTTTAGTTTGAGAACGTGTGGTTTGGTAATATTCCAGGCACGACACAAAGTCCTTCCTAGTCCCATTTCCCCAAAAATTGCAGAATGGTATTTCATTTAGAAGGGATCAGAATTTGAAGGAAACATGTTGCCATATGTTTTTCTATATTAAATTGGAACTGTGTGGAATGTTATGTGTATAAATAGCTTCTACTTGAGAAATACAACAGATATATTGTACTGAAACCTTTTTGTTAGTGTTTGTGTATTTCAGGAAGTTTTTCTTTAAAAGGTCATTTGGTTTAGAATTTGACAGTGAGTATGATGTTTCATTGAATGAGATTTGACTTTTTTTTGTGTAACAATTCAGGGGTGTCTGATTTGGTCTCTGCTTTTTTTTTTATGGCTTTTCGTTTCTCTTTTTTTTTTTTTTTTTTAAGACTGGAAGGCCTATAAATTGCAATCAGAACATGATACAGAGCTAAACAAATATCTTAAAGAAGATAAAACAAATCAAATAATGAAAACCCTGGTATTGACCAGCATTGTTTCATTCTGCCTTTTCTGGGGTACATTGAATTTCTTAAATTCTGTCTTTTACTATATTTACTGCTAAGGCAAATAAAAGAGGAAATGCATATGTACTAAGGACAGCCTCTGAAGGTTAAATCAACTTAGTGAAATCACTTCTTAAAAATTCTGTGTTATTCTCTTGATGGAGAGTTTTCTAATTAGCATATAATGTCCAGGCTTCCATTTAATGGATCGAATTAAAATTATCCTTCCACAAGGTCTTCCTCAGGTGATCTGAAAATTCTCTGATGTGATACTTTTCAAATGCTTGTATAATTTACACTTTGTTACATTACATGATCAATGATCTACGGAACAAGAAGTAACTTGGTCATAGTTGCATAGCCTGCCAAATCTTTACAGTCTAATTGTGTTTCTTCTTGATAGAGTGACTCTAGCAGTTCCAGAGGAAGAAGGTTTAAGCTTTGAACACTTATTATTCATCTTTGACATCTATGGTTTTCAAGTGGTGTTAAGGTTAAATGAGAGTTCATTTATCCTCTATTTCAATTAGCAAGCTCTTTCATAATTAAATGCAGATCCATGTAATTTAGTGGTAGAAGGAGGAATTCATTAAGACTCCTGAGTAAGAAAAAGTGTTAACAGAACTGCAAAGGTTATAGAAATTTAGCCTCTGCTTAAGGTAAATTAAGCACAAACCACATTCCTGTAACATGAATCAGATTGCTTTAACTGTAACTGACAAGAAAATTCAAAATTCATTTTCATCATCTGTGCACACCAAGAGCAACAGAAAGCATGCATTTAATAAATCAATAGAGTTTATATAGCTTTCATGCATTTTGTAATGTGTTTTCTTTTATTTGGTATAACAGTTAATATTATTGCAAACACTTATGAAACTGTCATGGACTTTGATTCAAATTTTATTTTTTGAAGGACAATTCTAAAAGTGAACTAAATTTAAAGATAATTGCTCAGTATCTCAGGAAAAACTGGTGGCCTTTTATTACTTCTAGTGCCAAATTTTGCATTTCATCCAAACTGTCACTTTCAAAAAGTTCTAAAAATCAAAGGGCCAGCAAGCTTTGCCCTCAACATCAGTAGAGATGAAATTCAACAAAAATGTTAGTAATATTTGGGTAATATAATGATATTATAATAAGGAAACATGGAAGGTCTGTTTTCTATCATAAAAATAAAATTTTTATTTTGGTTTATATATTTACTTAGATACATCTCTGCATGAGAGAAGCATGTTTTTCACCTAATCCTTGAAAGTATTTTCTTACTATTCCCATAGCATTTTTCTCATTATGGCATTCAAACATATTTTGACAAAGAATTAATTCCTAAAATATCTGATGTAAGTGAAAATGTTGAAAATCTGTAATAGAATTCCTCTTGGATGCTATAAACTTTCTTAGTTCAATAATGCCAGTCTAAATCTAGGATACTTTTTATATGCTCTTCATACATGCCAATTATCTATCCATTCAATTACTGTTTTTTCTTGGTAATTTTCACATTGGTAAAAAAAACAAAAAAAACAAAAACAAAAACAAAAAAAAAAAAAAAACAAAAACAAAACAAAACAAAAAAAAAAAAACAAAAAAAAAACCCAAAAAACCCACAGAGTTAAAATTTTATTTCTGCTCTTGATTTTTCAAATTTCTGCCAGAAAATGGAAAGTATTCCAGATCAACAAGATATTTTCCTTTGCAGCATTCTACACTCTCCTGTGTTGCTTGGTCTGTAAGGCACCTTCCATTTTGGATATGTTAATCTCATTAGCATGGTCTTTATACTTTTTTTTCCACATTGTTAATGAGGAATTTTATTAAAACATGACCTAGCACTCATTCCAGCAGCATTCAACAGACACATCCTTTTGACATGATACATTGCTGTTTTCACAGATCCACATTTTAAATATTAGCCAGTTTTCAAAGCAGTGGTGAGCAGAGGTGGCATACCCTGATATTAGGGACAAGTTATTGAATCTTAAAAATAATGAAAGTTAAAAAGGTCTTCAGGAAGAAAGTTCCACCTTTCTTTGAGCTGTAGCCTTCTTAATAAACCTTAGTAACTCTTAATAAAAACTTAGTAATTTAGTGACTCTTGGCTTTTTGTATCAAGGAGAAAAAGAATAAAGGCAATTATTAACTGACAAGAACTTTTCATATTTTTCAAAGAATTTTGCCATCAGGCCTAAATTTAAAGCTCTTCAATCTGAAGGATGTTATGTGGTAGTGGTGTTGCAAGATTTGTGCAGAAGTGCTAAAATATTTTTTCACTAGTTTGACCAGGTCCTTTGGTAATGTAACTACACTGGCTATTGTTAACCTACTGCTTCAGGAGTTGTTATTATGCAAGGAATTCTCTCCCTCCCTATAATTTTTTTTTTATATTTGCTGGTGCCCAAAGCTCTTGAGATATTTGGATTTCTATAAAGAATATAAAGGATAAGGAGGAGAAAAAAGTGTAGTAGAAAGTGTAGAGCTGGATTAACTAAGTCAGGTTTTTCTGGGGCTGCGTCTACTCAGATCCTGAATATCTCCAAGGATATTGATATTTTCAGAATCTGTAATGGTGTTTAATAACCTCCATAGTGAATTTTTTTTTATTTCTTAGGTTTAAATATATTTTATTGCAATTTAATTTGTGCCCATTATCTGCTGGCCTGTCACTGGGCACCACAGAGATGAGCCAGGCTCTGTCTTCTTCACTGCCCTCTTCACCAGTATTTAAGTGCATTCACCACTTGGTACTCCATTCAGCTACTGATGTGTGCCATTCAGGGCACCCTTGATTGTCCACCTCCACAAAGGGGAGGAAGATACCAAAAGTCCCAAAGTCCAGTGTGTGATTTTTCCCCTGTCGGAACAGCTGCTGTAGGACACACTGAATAGTTCAAATGGCGATAATGCCTGTGTTTTCAAAATTTAACTAATCCTGAAATACTGGCATGAAAGATTCCATTAAATATTCAGAAATTTATTGCATAAAGTTGACCAGTGGGCTTATACTCTAATTATTGCACCTAAACATATATGTATAGTAAAGGATGAGTTACATCAGAACATGTCTGAGGAGTTTATTTTTTAATCTTCTGGAAAAGCCGTCTTCATCATATGTGCTGGATTTTGTATTCTATTACATTGTGGGAGACTTCGGGGAATATTAAAATTGACTTTCAGGGATCTTAAAGAATGGGTGGACCTGTTTTACCATGTCTCATTAAAGCTCTACTTACTATGTGTTTCCAGTGACAGCAGTCAATTGTCTTAAGCATGAATGATATAAATAGGGATGATTTTAGGCATTTATATTTGGATAACTGACTGTTAACAAGCACTAATTTGAATACAAGATGCAACATTCAGGACTCCTGAAATGATAAATTGTCACTAACTACTGAGGCACACTGCAGTAATAGGAGATACAAAGCTAAATATCAAGAAATGCTTCCCCAAAGCAGGGGTTGCTATAGTGTGTGAGATAATTGAAGCCCTTTTACTTGGGAAGCAGAACAATTGGACAGATAATTTGTTTTATGGAACATTTGAAGCTCTTCAATGTGTTTGCAGAACTTGAATTTTATGTTATATTAAAAGCCTGTATTATTAACATTATCCATTAAAATACACACAAAAAATCCTATGTGAAGATGATAAAGTGAGATGAGCAAGACATTGGAACCTTTACAAAAATGTGAATGATAACACTGCATGAATCCCATTTTAGAGGGGCACTTGAACATCAGCTAGAGCTCCAATTTGCTTTCCTTTAGTGAATAAAATTATATAATAGGAGAGTAGTTTAAATACATCACTGTGAAGAACATTTAGCTCTTTACATCTTTTGTTACAGTCTATACTTTGGAGCTTCCAGTCTCTTTTATTCTAATGTAAAAGTTGAATCACTTCCCGGAGCCCCCCCCCGCCATTAATACCTTGCTTAAGGTTTTGCGGTTCACATTTCTGCCTTTCCATTAAAAAAATACCTTTTGAGAAGATACTCCTCTGGTACTGTTCTTCAGAAATGTGCTGTGATGAATCTAGAATTAAGTTTGAATTCTCTGCTTGTAGAGAAACATATTTCATGAGATTAGAGAAACTGGTTCAGTTTCATAATTGCGCAAGATATAGATTAGGCAGTAAGGGTAGAAATTCTTTGGGTTTAGTTCAGTTATATTTATATGAGACAAAAAAAATTGTGTTCACAAATGTATTTAGAAATGCTATGGTTTCTCCCTCTCTTCATGTTTCTAAAATAAGTAGGTCATTATCTTAATTGTAAGATCTAAACAGCAATTTCCTTATGAAATACAAAGTTAATGATAGTAACTATGATATACTGTTTCTATATATATTCAGTGACATAACACACCAGTCTGGGTTGAAGATATTTGAAGTCGACAGCAATGCTGGTCTTAGCTGTTTATGTTTTCTATTTCCTCTGCCATGAATATTTTAAATATTTAATTGCCTAGAGATTTATTGCTTTTTTTTCCAGATGTTCTTCCAATAATCAGCATATTTGTCCTAATTGTATGTGTGTTTGTTATGAGAACTAATTTGATCTCAAGTATTTCACTTATGTGTGTAGTGCTGCGCAATCTTTGCACATGATATGTAGTGAATGGTAGATGAGGAGACTGGAAATACTGGCTCAGTTATGTTTATCATCTGCAGTGTCTAAGCTTTACTGCATCTCATTAGAATCTCCTTAAAATGCCAGATCAAACGCACCATAGCAATGGCTGATAATTGTGTTATCAAAACACAGATAAAAAGAGAAAATTAGGTTGACATACATATTCGTCAGCATTTTGAAAGATATTTATGTGGAACACTGGCTAATGGATATAAGAGGAGTTTGACATTATCATAAACTCAGTGTTGTCCTCTTCGCCAAAATGTAGTGGACTACTTGAGGTGAGTGCTCTTTAGGAAGGCTGTGAAAGTCCAGTCATGTCCCTGCACCAGCAAAGCACTGCAAGTGCTACCAGTCTTTCCCTCTGGAGCTCTAGAAATCACAATGATTGATCATTCTTCAAGTGGGGCTTCCTGGTATTCAGGTGTCGTGTTCACTTGGCTTTCACACACTTAGTCTTCATTGACAAGTAACATAGTGAGAACAGACAGCTTATTCCATATTTTACTTTGATAAACAAATGTTTATACTGGTTTATACTGGAGTTGTGACAACAATTTGATCATTATTCCTTAAGGAAAATATAATAAAAGAGCACAAAATGTGAGGGCTGAACTTTCATTCAAACCAGAATATCTCTGTTCAGTTTCTTAGAATTTTGTTTTCTTTGGAATGTTTGTTTGTTTGTTTGTTTGTTTGTTTGTTTGTTTTGGGTACTTCTGTAGGTGAATTATTACTGTCCTGTAACACTTTTCCCAATTCAAGCAGAGTTCTTGGCAACCATTTCTGAGAACAGAACTACCTAATACTGGTCCCTCTCTGCCCTGTTCTGCACGGAAGCAGCCTCACATAGAGTTCTGTGTGCAGTTTTGGGTGCCACAACACAAAATGACATTAAGCTGCTAAGGAGCTTCCAAAGGAGGGCAGTGAGGATGGTGAGGAGCTTGGAGGTGAAGATGTACGAGGAGTGGCTGAGGACACTTGGTCTGTTCAGCCTGGAGAAGAGGAGACTGAGGGGAGACCTCACTCTGGTCTTCAACAGCCTGGCAAGGGGAAGTAGAGGAGCAGGTACTGATCTTTTCACTCTTGTGACCTGTGACAGAACTCAAAGAAACACCATGAAACTGAGTTGAAGGAGGTTTAGGTTAGATGTCAGGGAAAAGTTTTTCACCTAGAGATGGCTGGGTACTGGAACAGGCCCCCCAGGGAAGTGGTCACAGCACCAAACCTGACAGAGTTCAAGCAGTATTTGGACAGTGCTCTCAGGTGTGATTTTTGGGGTGTCCCATGCAGGGCCAGGAATTGGACTTGGTGATCCTTGTGGATCCCTTCAAACTCATCTGATTCTGTTATTAATTAAAAAAACACATTAATTCTGAATGATGAGCTAAATTTAAAGGTGTTATGATCTGATGTTATGTGAGATGGTGACACATTTTAAGGATGGGTAATGAAATGGGGCAAACTGATATAATCTGGTGCAGCAGCATCATTATTGAGTCAACAGTATTAGTTCACATAAGGTTTTCACGCAAGATTTTAATTCTTTCTTGCTGCTTTATGATATGTAAAGGGGAAAAAAATTAAATATTGAAGAAACATATATAAGAAGCTAGATTCCAGTTCTATTGTAATTTTAGAAGTCCTCTCAATGGTTATTTTATCTGACAAAATATTGAAATAATAAATGAGCATATTCGTTAGATGTGCATTATTTATTACAACTATGTGAGTTGCCCTCATTTTATAGGCTACAAAATAGTTTTAAGACATGGTTTATACACAATATTGGTAAATAATATAATTAGAAAAGTTATTAGTAAATAATTAACCAAACCTAAAAGTCAAAGCTGAAGCTTACTAATCAGTCACACTAGGATATGACCCACTTCTCTATCTACTGGCAGGTGAGATTACAGGCAATATTTCTCTCTTCTAAATCTAGTGAGTTTTAATGTTATTATACCTTTTCCTCTGAAGTGTGTGGCTCATTGATAGCCTGCTCTGAAATCTGTTTTCACAATATCTGCAGTATTATTTTGTTAACCAAGCTCTTACCTGCCGTGACTGAAAGACTACATTTCCATTACATGGAAAAATTATTTTACCGTTCCCTCTTAATAACCTCCTGCCCAAACCTGACTTTTAAAAAATTTGTTTTTACTGGAGGTTAGACTTAGAAAATGTGTGAAAGAGCATCTGTCTGCCTTAGGCAATGAACACAGTGGATGTATGCAGATAGTAAATTAGTTGGAAGTAAAGAATTTCTCCTGACAGTTATCATACTTAAACTGTATTTTTCCAATAATTTACTACTCAAATAAGGACAAAGGACATGATCTGTTAGCTGGTGAAGCCTCATTTGCTTCTCTATTGCCACAATCTTACCTTAGTATCATAGAATAATGGAATTGTTTAGATTGGAAGAGACCTCTAAGATCAAGTCCAGCCGTTAACCCAACACTACCAAGTTCATCACTAAACCAAGTCCTGAGTGCCACATCTACGGTCTTTTAAAATACCTGCAGGGACAGTGACTCTGCCACTTCCCTGGGCAGCCTGTTCCAGTGCTTGAAAACCCTTTTGGGAAGAATTTTTTCCTAATGTCCAGTCTAAACCACCCTTGGTGCAATATGAGACCATTTCCTCTTGTCTTATCATTTTTTACTTTTGAAAAGTGACAGACATCCTTGTTATAACAAGTTATTTCCAAGTTTCCTGAATTTTCAGGCCATAGATGTAAAAAGAAGTAAAATAAATCTAAAGAAAAATAAAGAAATAATCAGCAGTGTTTTGAAAACTCTTTTAAAATCAACTCTGACTTCTTAGACAAAATTGATTTTTTGTGACTAGTAGGCAGATATGTAAATGATTTACCTAGGAATTTTTAATAAGTCAGCCTTAGTAATGCAAGTATATACAAATTCCTCTAACTACAAAATTAATTTATACGGTCAGAAATATTTTCTACATGAGGCACAAACATAAAAGGAAAATAATATAATTATAAAAGTAAAACCAGCTCTTGAGCTTCCTAATAGTCCTTTTAAAAATTTTACTTATTTTAAGAGGTTGCCTGTCACTAAAAATATCCCAGGTACACAAACACTATGTTGAATATGATTTATGCAAATATTAGAATTTCATGTTTTGAGGTTGTTGTAGCACTTGCATGCTTCTTAAAGCTTAAAATATAGTTTACTGCTTATTATTCTGATGGGTTCTTATTTGGTAGCTGATGCAGAAAACACTGTGTGTTATAATCATAACATGGAGCTCTCACTTGTGAGCTTGATTGACATCTGAATACAGTCACTTATGCTTATGGAGTAATGCCTATTTTCTTTCTAATGTATGCCTGGTGTGTCAAGTTAGTCATCACAGAGAATCAGATAATTGAATTACTCTTATTTCTTCAACTTCCAAACAGTAAAATGCAAAATACACAAGCATATTTTAATAATGTATTTTAAATGCAATTTAATATTGAATTTATATACATAAGCAAAGTGGTTTTTAATGCTAAGTGACTGTAAAGTTTAGGGTTTATTTTTTTTTATTCTATGCAATGAAGCTAGAGTATATTAGCATGTAGTGACCTCTATTACATACAGTACAGCTGGAAATATCTGTATTGTTTAACTATATTATAGTTGGCTTTTGATCCTTAAAGATCTATTTTCGTATTTTAACAACAAAATTCCTGTGTGGAAATTATTGGAATGTAATTCAAAAGCAAAATCAAACTTACAGGTGTGCTTTGGCTTTCTTTTAATGGATATAATTTTTAGTGACCACTTTTTGATTTGGTCTAGTGATATGCTAAGTAACTTTTAAAACTTCATCTTTTTAAATCATAAACTTTATATGGACTTGTAAGCCTATTTCTACTCTTGAAAAATAGAAGCACAGGTAGGACAGGGGTGTGGTAAAGTACTGAACAAGTTGTTCAAAACATTTTGGACCTTAAGATCTATGTCTCTCTGCCTAAATTTTTCAACCTCTGCTTGAAAAAAAAAGTCTTTAAGTTGTAACATTTTTGCATTATGCATACACAGAAGACACACGTATATGTATGTGTGTGTGTATGTGCATTTGCATATGTAGAAATATATAGTGGGTATGTCAATTGTAGTGATAAAAACTTAGTAAAACTGAGAACTAAGCCCATGGGTCTAAAGTTTTCACCTAGAGACACTTGCTTTCATCATCTCCTCCATGCAAAGCAGTCTTATTTACCTACAGCAAGCATTCTTCCCTGTTAACTGCAACTGTTGTTCATTTCAGCGTTATGCTACTTCAGTAACTTTTACCCCCTGTGTCAAGCTATGCCCAGAGAAGCTTAAATTAGTTTGTGTAATACTTGAAATCTCATCTCTGTGTCAGTGCTCTTCTGCAGTTCTGGGGCTTAGAACCCCCATCACCAGGATTGCTTCTAGGAGCTGAGTGACATATTTAATATTTTGAAATGTGTTAATATCAGTTTGAACCTTTTGAGAGCTTACTTTCCCTAATGAGATGCTAGATTTCTTGTCTGAAATTTTTAGAATATGTTAAGGGCTGTGATTTGCAAGTAAAGTGTGAACAGAAAATGAGTCCTGATTGCCTTAGTTTCATTGGTTTGGAAATGTGGCTATTATGCAGTGCACGGGAAACAGAGAGAAGACATAAATGTTTCTATTCTTTATTCCTTAATCTGAGTAAAACTCCTTGATATGCAATGTGTCAAATTATATTTGGTCTTTGATTACAAATTTTTCTAGAGTTACATTTCTAGCAGTTTCAGCACAGCAAGTTAGAAGTGTGACATGGAGTACTCCTGAGATTGTGCCTGTGATAGACAGTTTTTATTTCCTAATCTAAACATGATTCAGTTCATAATTACCTTTAGGGTACATTTCAACTCATGACATTCAATCTTGCTATTTGCCTATTGTTTTATTCCCCAGAAATCTTCCTTTCAGACAATAATTGTTTTTATTTGAAGTATGTGTCAGGATAACACAGTGAGCTTATTTGTGATTACAAAACTGTTTATGTTTTGAAAGTTTTCTAATATTTGTTCCAATTTACAAGATGTTTAAGAAATACTGAAATTTCAAAAAAGCATTGAATTGTCAACTGTAAAGACAACTACTCAAATTATAGACAGTACATGTCACCACAAAATTTAAAAATTATGAAAGCATTCATCAAGAGCTGCTCTAGAATTAGTTAATATTCTGAATCCATATTAATATTTCTTAAACAGAATTTTCTTAATGGGCTTGTTTGTGAGGTTCAGGTTTTTTTGACATTCAAAGGAATGCAAATGTGAACCATTAATTAAAATTATTACTTGCTCATTTTTACATGATGTATGAATGTTATAATATTTCCAACTGTCTACAACAATAAGAGTTTAGAATAGTACCTATAAACCGAAAATAAGATTTTTTTTTTGGCTACCTCTTTCATTTAAATGATGGTCAGGAATACTTCCAAAATTCTATGATAAGGACTTACATAGGTACTTAGGAACATCAAATAAATGGAGATACATCCCATGTAAATTAAAGTTAAAAGTTGTTAATTAAAAGTGAATCTCAACCATTATGCAGGGAGACTACAGTCTAAGAAATTGCATGATTAAAATATGTTTGTGAAGAATTGAATCTAACTTCCATGTGGTGCTTCATTTGAAAACTGGTTTTCATTTTACTTGCTTCACTGGAAGATATGATTTTAATATGGCTTGCTGAACAACTTGAACTAATATTTTCATCAGTAAAATTCAAAATTTATCTACGGGACTTGGTATCATTCTCAGGGGAAAATAAAAAAATATATGATTGCCCCTCGGGAAAAATATTTATTTGACAAGCAAAAAAGTCCATAATACACAAGATGGCACTGTTTCACTTGTGAAAATGCCTATTTTTCACAAATAACTGTGAAAAACCTGATGTAAGAGTTCAGTAGGTTTTATATTTTTGTATAATTGCAGTGAAAACAAATTTGCACATTTGGATAGTTTTGGGGTGTTTTTTAAAATTATTGACCAGCTAAGATATACAGATGCAAGACTGCATAATTTTGACAAGTGAAAATGCCTCTGAAATTACTGTAGACAAAACTGAGTGATTCAGAAACTGGAAACCAGATATTAGCTGAAATTCTCTGTGACTTATTCTTCTCCTTCTAAGAACTCTGGAGAATTTGGAATTTAGCTTTCAAATGATAGTCTTCCCCTGGATCTTCTTTGAACTCCTCTGATATGCATAATAAGCATATCATCTCAGTTTCTACATTCTTCTTTTAAGGTTAGCTTTACAGAGCAAAAGGTATGTGCTAAAGTAAATGAGAATTTCCTGTTGTGTAGGGGACTTAATTTTTTGAGTATTGAATCCTAATGTAGTTTTAAACTTTTCATCGGGAAAAAAAAACCAAAACCATAAAATTATATGCAGTAGTTTCAAAATTTTTTTCCTATTGTAGACATTTTTGATCTTACGCTACATTCAAATTCTCAGTTTTTGTGAAAACCCAGATACATCTATTGATGTACCTAAGCACAATACAGGAAGGTAATTCTTAATATTTCATAATCTTTCTCTAGGATTTATTAAATAAATTGATAGTTTTTACTTATTATATTATTATTCTCAGCATAGAGGAGAAAACCTGCAAACCTTCCACCCAGTTAGATGCAGTAGTTGAAATAACATTTCATCATTTCACTGTCAGATGTCTAAATTTAACTTCTTATATACTGATAGGCTGGTAATCCTTGATCTGTTCTAGAGAAGAATTCTTTTGTTCTTAAGTAAATATCAGAACTTAGTTGTCTAATTTTAGATAAATTTTTCAATGTAGACATCAGTTTACATTTCAGAGATTTGAGCTCCATTTAAAGACATTCAGAATTTAGTCAATGAAGGTGATATTCTTACCCACCTATACCTTTTTATAAGGGTCAAAGAAGTTCACTCTGAAATTTAAGAGGTTTACATACATATATTTACATTCAAATTGAACAATTTGAAATTTAACCTGTTGTTTATTTGCAAAATATCTGTGGGAGTATGTTTGAAGCAGGTCTGTCTTTAACAACTGTCACTTTTTGCTTAGCATCACTGAGTATGTTCAACATTATTCCATTTTAGAGAAGAATAAACTGAAAGGTGCTCCCTGTTAGCACTTGGCCCCATATTTTGTGGCTGTTATGTGGTGCTTCATCACAGGATGAAATCAGAAGTCGATGCCATGAAAAATGTACACTGCGGTTGTAGAGTCCACAACACTAAGAGCTTCTCTTTGTAATCTTTTTCTAGTCCACTTCCTTCTTTCTTTCAAAGTTCAGCAACTCTTTTTTTGACCTGAGTTCCAGTGAAAACTCTCTATTCAAAGGTTCAGTTACCTGTGGTGCCTTCATGCAGAATTATGGTTTGATTTTTTTAAGCATGAAACTATAGCATGACCTGAGAAAGGATAATCTGTTTACTCAGGCACTTTTGACCATCTCAATTTCTCTCATTTTTAGTTGCGATTCCAAACAAATTATTACTGAAATTCTGATTGAAGAGCAATAAAGCTACTAGAATGTGATAGGATGGTAATAGATATCACTTAATTTGAATTTTTTAACCTAGCATGGTGATGTCCTTTTTTTAGTTCCTAGCATACTCCTCATATCTACAAAGGCAATAAATAGGAACTAGGTACCTAGTTGCTGTCTATGCCTTCAGAGTTGTTCCTTACCATTCCTGCAAAATTTGGTTCAAATAACTCTCTGGATGTTTTTACATGCTAATTAAATCTTATCAGAGTTTTACAATTCCTGGCATTCTAAGCAAGCATATTTATTAAAAAAGCCTTTAGGTATTTAGAACATCTGTGAAAACATAAGTAGACCATAAACCGTCATATTTTCCTAGAGTCTTAAATGTATTCCTTCATTAGTTGATAGAAACAGAGAATATGCTTCACTTCCATGCTCTCAAGAAATGTAAACATCAAAGTGCATTCATATTTTATATGATCTTTCTTTTGCTTACTGTGTCCATGCCCTTTTTTCTACAGATATGAAAACTTTATTACATGGTATTGTCAGTTTGTCCCTAATCACAGTGGGAAATTTACTGTGATTCTGATTGCATTGAGAAACCACCCTGTGAAGTTGAAGACAGCATCTTCTAAAGATTGTTCCCAGGTTTCTGCTTTCAACAAAAGTACCCAGATAACCATAGAGAGGTTTTAGGAGTCTTTGTACAGAGTACAATGACATCAGTCTTCAGCAATTTTATCTATATTTTCCCTTCTCCTCCAGTTTCTGGTAAACTGTATAAAATTAGTGGGTTTTCTTAAGAGTTAAATTTGATTCATTCTGAATCTTTACATGGACTGTATTGTCTTTCTAAGTTTTGGCTAAAGGTAACATTAAGTACTGGCAATCACGGAAAGTAGGACATGAACAGTTTTCAAGTCTAGCAAATATTAATAGCATTTTCTTTCACTAGAACTCTATTAATCAAAAAATTGGTTTGGAAGGTAGAATATAGATGTTCTTAAGCTATCCATAAACATGCCCACATGAAAAAAAGTTCTAAGATGATAAAATTCTTTGTAATATCTATGCCAGTTGCATGAAAATCTTTTAATGCACATTTGCACAAGGTCACTAATGACTTACAATACCTTTTCATTTTGGATTTATGTAAAAATAACTTACAATATCTTTTGCAATTTCAAAGGACTTAAATATGATATTTTGCTGTCATATAATGTCATCAGTATTTTATGTAAAGTGAGGATGAAAAGCATATTTTAACAAATTAAAGATTTTGAAAATTATATATATTTTCCTTTCTTTTCCTGATTTTTTTTTTACATGTAAAGGTGAATTAGGATCTGAAAATCAAGAAAGATCCCATTGAAAATGAGATGGGTGATAAGACTATATTTACTGGAGGAACAGCCCTCTTCATCTTGCTCCAAGATGGGTTTTGGGACTGGTCCACAACAGTGGGGAATCTGGGAGTGAATCCCCTCAGGTGGACAGACAAAACCATCCAGCAGTCAGCAATCCAAAAAAAGCTGAGTTAACAAGTCAGGCCTGAAGCCAGCCTGGAAAATCCTAATGAGAGTAAAGGAACAAGCAGGAGCAGGACTGGGAAAAGTTGTACCTCTGAGAAGTGCACCTGGCTCAGTCCTGGTCTAGATGACCTCAGATCCATGTGCATGGGTGCACGAATGAGGGTCTCTGATGAAATGGGTCTGGGCAATAAAGACCTGTGGGTGCCTGCAGGAATCTGCGCTGATTGCAATGAAATGTTTTGATCCTCTGATGGAGAATGTCGTTTCACAGAGACCCCCATGGCAAGAGGATGATGGGGAAGTATAAACCAATCAGACAGATCATGTTGTGTGTTCAGCCATAGATTTACAGGTGAAATTCAATCACAAGATGTGAATCAACAGGGCTTTGTGAATTGGAAGGTGGCAGTGAAGGCATGGATTGCTGCTGGCATCAAACTGCTTTACATTCAAGCATGCAGGATACTGTTTTCTGGCACATTCATATAATTTCATGGGAGAAAGACTGTCATTGCAGGAGATTGTATTTTAGCAATCATCTCTTAGAAATCAGTTCTGTGATTTGGGCAGGAGAGGTGGAAGAAAATGGACAGTAATGGACACCTCAGTCCTTTCAGATAGTATTAGATTTACGCTTATTGCCTTGTGTAGGATATTTTTTTTTTTTTGTGAAAGACAGCTGGTGTGATCATATCCCCAAGGATATATTAATCCTGTTACATCAATACAAGTTTAAAGAAATGCCACTGACAGTAGTTTTTCTGATCTCCTTTAGCATGGTTTAAATTTCTTTGATAGTCCGAATCACTGTATTGATGGAAATCAAATACTTGCCTTTAGAGCTCAGCAAAAACAGACTTTGGTTGGTACATCAGAAGTCAGTGCTCCTAGTTTTATTGAAAGATTTAGAAAAATGTTAAAAAATTTTGAAGACGTTTATTTTTATGCCATTAACTGTGTCAGATTACTAGCTTGTATCTTGTTAATTATTTAGAAGGAACCATAAGTCTGCAGGGGTTTGAGGCAATTTTGTTGGTATTTTGTTGATAAAAAACTCTATTTTGATGTTAATATTTAAATCTTTTTGGACATCTTTAAGCATAGTTATTAAATAGTGAGAGTGGTGGTAACAAACCTGTTTTCTCTAATTTCTTTAAGCATGTGGGGTTACAATTGAGTATCTTTTGGTAATTTGATTTTTTAATTTTGTTTAAAACCAGTGCAGTCAAATCAGTGCATCTGCTGTATAGTCAGTCATTTGCTGAGCTTGCTAGTAAATTTTTGTTTCCTTTTTTTTTTCTTTATATTGTGGTGTGCTGTGTGTTGCTCCCTCCTTTCCCTTCCCATTTCCTCCGTTCACTTCCCACCTTCCCCCTCTCCTGCAGACTAAGGAGGGGCAAGACCGATATGAATGCCTCCATTTCTACTATGCAGCTATTGATGTTGTCGTTGTCATGGGACATAGAGCAAGGGAGACAGGTTTTTCTATATGGGTTAACCTTATGTGGAAGAATACGGTCTGCTTCAATTTTATTTTCTAGGTTTTATCTTTGGGCTTCATGGTTTCACAGCTTATCTTCTTGAGTACTACAATTCACTGCAGAACAAAAACAAGGAAAAAGAAAATATGTACAAAAAGAAAGTTCAAATGTTCAGCTATCATTTATGGTGATGACATCCATCTCATGAGTTCTATTTATGACACAGTTTGTCAGTTTCTATGGTTTCATAGAAATTTGCATGCTGCAATTCATGCAAGTGTACTCTCTAAAACAGTGTCAAGAATTAGCTACAGAAATAATTCTTAACCTATGGCAGAGTCCTTGAGTCATGTAGATTTGGAAATAGATAGTCCTTAGAAATATCACTGGGAAAGGAAGGGGGAAAACACAGCTTTCAGTGGTCATATTGTATAGATGCTTCAGAAAGCACAGAAACCATATTCTTGTAGTTCTTCCTCTTGTACTGGATTTCCTCCTCTTCTCCTGGTTTGTTTGTCTAGTCAATATTCCTATTGCTGAGCCAAATACTCCTTATGAAATTGCATTAAAGATTTCAATTATTGTTAAAGGAGTCAAGTGTGGCACAAAAATACAATCATTCTATTGTTGTGATGAATGTGAATCATATTTCAGAATTTTTACTTTTGTAATATATTGTAAATTGAAAAGCATGCCAACAATTGATGTGCAGTACTCCTTTTAAGAAACAAAAATTTAGCCGTGTTCTCCTGGGCCGCATATTTTAGGCACTGGGGCTTAGAGGAAAGCATGATTAAACAAACTCTTTCACTTTCCTTGTTCCTTGTTCCTTGTCTTTTTTTGTCAGAATTAAACACATTTATTTGTGTGACTTCTGCAGAATAGCACCCTGTTTCAATCACTGTGGTCAGCTCCTGTAGTTGCTAAGAATTTCATAGATAAACTAAGTGGAACAATTGTATTAGAATCGTTCTAAGAAGATTTCCAAGTGCTTTTTTGTAACACTTTAAACTTTCCATATTCTGTTTACCTTTGAAAAATACCCGGCTTTAAACCAATAAAATCAATTATTCTAACTGAGAAAAATAATAAACATGTCTATAAAAATCAGTGTTCACTTCTTTGAGTATTTGTGGAAGACCAAGAAAAGTAACCTATGGAAAGAAGATTTGGCACCTCCGTGTTTGTAGATGGAAGGAATTTGGAAGAATATGTTTGGATCAGAATGGGATCTTACACATTATCTTTGTATGCTTATTGAATAACTCCTAGCACAAAAATTAGAAGGAGAAAATAACTCCTTTTTAAAAACTAGAATTACCTACCAATTCATCTAGGAGTTTTACCAAACCAATTGCTTCAAAGGCAATTCAAATTTTAAATTTAGTAGTGAACAGGGATCTGTAACGTTAAAGTACCCCACTCTAGAATGTAACAGCCTATGCTGTCCCACAAAAAAATGCAGCTAATTTTCCATTAAAAAGTGCTACATATATAAATAGGCAGATCAATTCTGTAAACGTAGAAATATTTTCCATCTTATCATGGTTTAAGAGAAAACCACTAGTGAATGAATAATACTGTACAAGAATACGTATCATCTTTGAAAAATAAGCAAATTATACTTGTCTGAAAACAGTAGAGGTATTCTAGGTTTGTATTTTAGAAGGACGTATCTTAAACAATGGAAGAGAATATCGGTTTGGGGCATGGCACTGCAGTGAAAAATGCAAAGGTAACAGTCCATAATTTATCAGTCTGTATGATTGTCTTACCAATGAATGAAAGTAGAAAATTATTTAAATTAATGCAAATAGGAAACATATCATGCAGATGTGCTCTTAATTTCACAATGAAAAGTTTAGATTTTCTCTTCGACTTAAGAATAATTGAGGCAATCTTTTGCCTTTGCTCTGTCACATTTAAAAAACTAAATCATTATAGAAAACTAACAATTAAAGAGTAATTCAGTGCTGTGGCAAGCTCCACAGGACAAGCTGAGAAGGTAGGATTTCTGGGCTTTGTCAGAGCAGTGCTCCATTCATTCAGAGCTTTGTCTCCCGAGGATGGGACCATGATGAGCTGGAAGCACCTAAATGTCCTCCTGCACCACAGCTCTCCTAGTGGTGGTAGGAGAAGATATTTGAAAGGCAAGAGGGGGAGGGCAGGTGACTTTGGCCATCTCCTGTGGACCAGTGACCTCCCGGTGTTAACACTTTTTGACTTCATCTGCCGGTCCTGCCACATCTGCTTTTGAGCATGCCAATACCGCTTGCTCTCAGAGACTTCCATGGCTCCACATTTCAATAATTCTGTGTTTGCTGCGTATAGTGGCACATTCGTCCCTTTCTTTAAGCAATCCCCAAACAGTTTGTCGGATACCATGTACTTTGGTTTTGTCAGGATAGGACAAGTAAGACCTGTATGTTCTTCATACCACTGTAAGAGTTAATAAACCCTGGCTGTGCCCCTCTCAAGTCCCTGTGAGCTGAAGAGTCATGGCTTGTTAACTCTTTTCTTACAAGGCAGTTGCTTCATCTTATTTACTATGAAAATTTTTCTTCTTGTATGTCATATCAATCAATTAGTAGGGAAAATGAAGTATTGACATATCTAGCTTCATATAAAGTGCTGTAATACAAGATCTTCAAGCCAGTTATACTTGTGTCTTGATACTCAGAGTATTTAAAATTTATTTAGCATGAAGTAATTAAACAGTAATATAGATAATTTTATGGTTTTAATACTGCAATTATTTAAAATTAAATTACCAATGCAAAGATATGGCATTCTGGTGATTAAAAATTGAAGAAATATGCAACATAATATGGCAAAATGAAATACTGAGAGCATGGGAATTAAGATGAAAGAGTTCTTCACACTTACTCTTTATGTGCCTCCTGGTACTTGAACATTCTCTGGTGTACTTTTACAGTACAACTGAGAGCAAAATGTGGGATGTTGCTGAAAAAGAGTGGTTTATTATTCTCCTTTTCTCACTCTTGTGTTGCTTTCCTCATTGCTGGCATTGGTATTCCTCTGGCACCACAATGGGATAGTTTAAAAATCTGAACAGAAAACAGATTAAAACCTATCACCCATCCCTCACCCTTCCCCACTCCCCATTGTTCTTTTTTCCTTGATATTTTCTGTTAACTAGGTCAAAATGCTTCATGTAGTGTCTGTTGGGTGTTATATAAAAATAGAGAGAGAACTGGATAGCAGGAACCGCCCAACAGCAGCAGAAACAGCCCAAAGATAAGAATTTTCTTGCCAGAAAAAAAAAGTCCCATGTGATTATGGACTGCCAGGAAAGGACTTTAATAAATCTTGACCATTTATGTTAAGCTGCCAAATGACATCTTAGAGTAATAATCAGTATATTTTAGCTCAATTACAAAATTGCTACTTTAAATTTATTTCAGTATTTTCTTAGATTGGAGCAGGCATTTAGTTTTCTGAGTTGAAAATTGATAGACTGTGGTGCTGCTTTAGAACTCTAAGCAATGAAATGGCTCAACTCCTATTTGAAGTTCAAATTTTGCTGGGCACAGCTTCATAGTGTGATATCTCTGAAGAACATTCCATAGGTTTAATATGTGGAAATTTAAAAGCATATTTCACGTCTACTGCTTAATTTTGTAGTTGTGGCGCTGCATCCAGAATACAGAATGCTGCTGTTTATTGAATCAATGTCTATGAAAATTCATGCCAGCATCATTGCTTTATTTGATACTGGAAATTATTGCTGTATCTTAAAGGGTATACAGTGTTTTTTTAACATTTTTTTATTATTATTCAGTTTTTACACATCAAAAATGGTTTATTGGGTTAAATAAACACACAAGCAAGCAAAATGTCATGGAGAATTCATTAATTGATTGTGTCATATCTTCGTTATCCACTATAGAATTCATATTACACAGAAGATAACCACTCCACACTCTAAAAATAGATATTTTGCAAAACTGTGCTTTTGAAATACATAATTGCCTGTATTTGTTTGTTTCTTGTTTCTTGTAATTCTTTCTGACTCTTCTTATAGAAACACTGACTTACAGTCAAAATCTCATTAATTTATTTAAATGTGATTAAAATAGCTAAACTGATCCATTGGATGGAGATTAGGTTACACTGTAATTTTATCATGTAACATGCCAACTTTTCATCTTCATTTAATATGATTTTTCAGGTTGTCAGTGTACATCTAATGCTAATACCACAGAAGGTTCAGGGAATCATTTGTATTACATTAATTGTTTTTGTTAATAATTCCTTCACTTCCAATTGCTAATGGCTAATTTTCAGATTTTCTGCTATTTGACAATTGAGAGGAATTAAACTTTTTAATCCATCGTACAAATTGTGTGGTAAAGCACTATTTCTTTTTTGGAGGGCTTCTTGAGCAGATTTCTTAGGATAATGCTTGGTATTGCAAATTTCATTTTCTTCAGATGTCTGACATGAGTAATACTAAATTTTATTTTCTATGTTGTGGACACACCTTTCCTAGGTAAAGAATTATAATTGTCACAGCAATGCAGCATAAATGGATAACAAAAGAAGTCCTGAGGATGGGCAGGGACCTAATTAATAATTAAATCTTTCTACTGAGCTTAAAATATGTAAAAATTCAAAAAGTCAAAGCAACTGCCATGGTGTCATTTTTCACTCAGGGGTTTCAGCAGCACTGCACTGGGGGTTTGATTTAACACAAGCAAGTGATAGGAATTATCACTAGAGTTGGGCTTTTACAATGGGCAGTGCAGGGCTCTGTATCTAGAGTGGAGAGAGCAGGTGTTTGTGCCACATGACAATTGATGGACTGGTAGTATCTGTATTCATACATCCACAATTACTAAAGAATCAGTAAATGCAGTTGAATTATTTTGTATGGTATTGGGTTATATGATGGACCTGATATCAGAGCATGGCATGGTGTGCTGAAGACAATCCCACTGAAGTAGTAGTATTCAGACTAAGTGAGGATAACTGCTAGAAGTGAAATTCAGCAAGACAACCATGCTCTCCTCTGAAGTGGAGAAGAAAATCATCAAGCATGATTTGCTTAATTAAATTAGTAGATAGGGTTCATTTTTAATTTGATATTCTCATTAATCTTGGAAGTAGACTGCTGATATCTAAACCCTATTGTGAATCAGTATTCCTTTTTCAAACTGAAAAACACCTGTAAAGTTACTCATGTTCAGCAAGACGCTCTTAGTAGCAATGAATAATAGCATTTACATTTCTATATTGATATCAGAAGAGTATAATAGTAACACTATTTGTGAAAAGATTGTTAACCTTGTCTAAAAAAAGCACAATTGTCTTAGTGTTTTAGAAACCTACAGGACTGCAGGGGGTAGAAGGAAGGAACTTTGGGTTAGGATAAATGAGCAATAGAGACATGCAAAGATGTTGATTCCCGCTGCGGTCAGCTTCTCACAAATGAAAATGTAGAATATGGATAATCAGAAGCTTCATTAACAGCTACAGAGTCTGGGTGCAAATTTCATGGACTACTGTAGCCCCCAGCTCTAACAGTAATTGTACTTTTGGATACTCCATCACTTTACAGCTGTGGTTCTAATTAAGCACTGTGACACTGTTTGCCTGCATCTGGAGCATAAATGTGAAAATGGTGGTAGAGATGTATGCCTAATGATATAAAAATGCTCACACAAAAAAAAAATAAAAAGGAAGCATCTTTTTCGCTCTTATTGAGATAGGACTAGGTCCTGTGTAAATGTTATATTTTGTATGGCTATTTTTATGAATTATTACATATACTTTTCTTGGTCAAGTGTTATTTCTTTTTCTGTTGAGAATAAATTTCTTCAATTTGATCTACAGGATCAGAAAATGTGATGCTGTCCTCTGTAGAGGAATTAAACAGGATATAAATAGTTACAATTTGCCTAAATGAAAAATAATTTCATATCAATATTTTTTCATTTATTTACTATTTGTGCACACATACTACATGTTAGCCAATTAAATATAACCTCGTGATATTGTTTTACTCCTTCTATAAAATTGGCAAGCTGTCATAAAGCTGAGATGCTTTCATCTTCAAGTGTGAAGGTTGCTGGGTTTTTCCAAAGCTCTACATATTTCTGGTTTTAACAACATGAAAAGAAATCCCATAATTCTGCTTTCCTCCTACCCTCAGAAGAAAGAAAAACTCCCTCCCAGCAAAATGCCAGATAATATCTTGGTGTTTATAGGGGGGCAGAAGTGTGGGAGAAGACAGTTGCATCTCTTTGGGGAAAAAAAATTAAAAGAGGAAATTGCAATTCTTTTGCCACCTCTTAATCATTAATTCTAGCAGAGATTTTGATTCCAATAACAATATGCTAAGAAATTTCAAATTTTATTCTCATCATATTAAGAGTAACAAAACATTAAAGGTAGGGTTCTTGCAATGGGAGCAGAATTTGTGGCTCTTCTGAATGGTAAATCAAGATAATGTGGCTTCAGTCATAAAAACTTCATGCCTTCAAGAAAAATTTCTTCATCTGTGAAGCTGGGGCTGGGGGGTTGGCCTTAGAGAGATTCGTAGAACTTCAGAGGAGAAGGTAGATGTTATAAGGTACATTTTTTACCCACTCTGCACAACTGGCTCTGTCCCATTAATAAGGATGTTTAGAAGTGCTGCAGATGATGGAAGAAGACCATGTAGAAACCCAAAGAAAGAAAGAAAGAAAGAAAGACACAGCCTCTGAAAGCACATTCCTCAGCCCTTGGTCTTCCTTCCTCTGCTCTTCATTCTTTCAGCCTTTAAGGCCTTTTCTTTAAAATGTGCTGAGGAAAACAGAGCTGTGTAATCTGTCAACTTTACACCGAATATTAAGTTCACATTTATGCTCTTCACATACATTTTTCATATATAGAATAATTTTATCTTGAAATGTGTATGGGAAGAGTGTATGGGTGTATGCATACCCTTTAAAGCTAGAACTTGCTCTTAAGAATCTCAAAACCTAATTTCAAACCAGCTGCCTTTTTTCACCATCTGCATTAAACATCAAAAATAAATTTATTCTTTTAAGACATTAGAAAACAGGTGAATGATCTGAGGTCATAAGTTTGCTTTCCAACAGATGAGGTGTCAAAAGACCAACAGGAGAAAAATAGATTTCAGCAAAGGAAGGCAATGTCAGTCCTCCTGGGTGCCCCCACTAATTGAATTAGTGTGCTTCCCTTCTTTCTTTTTCTCTTCCCAGCTGATCCCAGCATGCCAACTCTGCAGGGACAAGGAGTTCTCTCTGGAAAAAACAAGCCTACCTACATGACAGCAAGACAAAAGTAATCTCAGAGAATTAAAAACCAGCAATATACATTTATGTTAATTTTCTTACTAACAATAAGAACAGTACTTCTCTCATGGAGGGGTTGTTTACATCAAAACAATTTGTGGCTTAGTGCATTGTGCCAGCCTCTCATTTTCTTGAATGTTGTCACTGTCAGAGTCAATAGTGTTTAGTGTGAAACCTATAGCTTTGCAAGAGTTGTTCCCCTGAAGTTTCCTTTTTTGTCTTGGAGTAGGACTATCATTTGATTTTGAGAATTGGATAGAATAAGGATTTGGGATAAATTCTGAACCTCATCCTTCAGCACATAAGCATTTATCAATGAGACAATCAATACATGATGCCCACAAAGTGTTTGGGAACTCTTTCCTTAAGTGTCTACGGGTAGGACTTGCAAACCTGGATCTTGTGGGAGTAAACACACTGGTTTCCGCTCATAAAAGAGCAGTTGAAGGATGTCTGTAAAAATTGTCCTGTGGACAGCACTGAACAGAAAAAGGAAGAAAATAATTAAAATTATCCTCTCCTTATGATATAATGATGGCAAACTGAATCTATTTAAATTCAGTGCTCAGAGAGACCATTTAATAAATTATGCATTTAATTCACTTAACACTGACAGTGACCCAGTCATGCAGGAAGAAAAAGATCATTGCTTCTGGTTTGATTTAGACAGTTTGCATCTCAAAATGTATTTGATGTTCACCTTAAAAAAAACACTAAAGTAGTCCTCTCCAGTTCTTGGCACAGGTTAAATTTCAGCTCTCCCTAGAGGTAGCAGGAACAGACTTAGTCCAGGGAATAAGTTTCTGTGCAAGCAGAGACATCACATCTTGCACATACCATTCTTTGTTATTTGATACAAATCTTCTGGTAGGGGTAATTCTGAGTGTTAGTTGTACCCAAGTGTACTGAGTGTGAGCTTCACAATGAATACATCAAGTGGGTTGTTTCTATCAACTTCAGGACTACAAAAATAGCAAGAAAATGGCAAGAGGATGGAAAAATATTCTTGTAATTTTTCAGATTAAGATTTTTGGAAATTTCTATTAAATTTTTTGAACTCTTACAAAAATCACTTTATTCAGGCATAGCTTATGGCTTTCAGTCACTTTAAGAAAAAAATTATGGGAAAGGAACTGGGATTTAAGTTGTACGTGATAGGTTTGCTGAAGTCTGCTACTCTTTTGGGAAAGGATATGGCAGTTGTCTGGTGTTGATCTCAGGAGTGTTTAGGAGCAAACCTAGGTAGTATTATATTAATTTATTCTTCATTTTCTCATGTTTGATGTCTTGTATGCAGATGTACCTTTACTGGACAAGATAATTGAGGAAAGAGTTATAGGGATTTTAGCCTCCCGCTTCTAACTCTGAGCTATATATTATCAGCCCATTTATTCCCAACACAGTTCAGCAGCCTTCTTTAAATTCCTCAATCCCAAATGTCATATGCAGCCTGTCTCCTCAGCTGTGCCACAACTGTATCAAGGCATAGGGGCTGCATCTTCCTCATGTGAACGGGAGAATTTTGTGCTCAACATTTACATCAGTGAGTGGCACAGATCAGCATCCACTGATATTTCATTTACTGAATGTGCTGTACATATGGCAACTTGTCATCCTTGTATTTTAATACAATAAAATCATTAGGATTCAAAGTCACATCCTAACTTAGTGGTATGAAATAATCTACATAACTATCAATCACTCAATCACATTTGGTTTGGGTTTTTTTTTGGTTTTTTTGTTTGGTTTTTTTTTTACTTCTCAAGTAAAAATCAAAAGTTATCATTCAGACAGAGCAAGGGAGGCTTAAGGTTAAATCGATTCTGGATAGTAGCAGAGGAACACTAAAGCCCTGGCTTTTCTTCAGGAGGGGAAAAACATTTGCTTGCAGAATTCTGTTCTTTAACAGGAGCCTGGCTTTTTTGAAACATGGAGGACAATTTACCAAACTGAACAGAAAGTTAGTGCTTCGGATGATTATATTGTGAAGAAAACTTTAAGTCTAAGCTAACATTTCTGCAGCCATATGCCTTAGGACGTGCCAAACAGTCTCTGCTCAAAACTGGACAGCTGGTGACTCGTGAGCTTGCTGGGGGATTGATAGAACAGTATCTCCTTAGGTTTTATTTTTGACCTTTGGGCTTTGCTTTCCTTGCTCCTCTGCCATCTAGTTCCCTCCAAACCAAATTGAACAGGTAAAGCTTTGTAGGCTGAAGGAGTCTTGTACAAATGGGGTACACAGAGTACTCTAAGGATAGTAGATAGCACATGGAAGTAGGGATCATGTGCAGGTCAGTGTGTTTGACGTGAGTGGGTACCTGACATATCTGTAAATCTAATCATAGTTAATCAGTTATGGTAGTAGTGATCGCCAGGAATGGAATTTCAGTTCCACTGGAGTCTGTGTCAGAAAAAGCATCAATTTAAATAACATTATAATTTTGGCTGTAATTTGTTGTCACCCTCTTGCTTTCCTAAACTCTCTCATTTCCTGACCTTTTCAAATTCCTAATCTCCCGGTTGTTAGGAATCTGTAGGAAGAAAATTGGGGTTTTATGTTTAGTCCAGAACATAAGACTAGACTAGTCAGACACGACCATAGGGAGTTTATGAACTTGAGTCATTACATCAGAATTTGATCCTCTTTACAAGGCATGCATTCCAGAGTCAAACGCAACTTCCTTCACTGAGCCTTGGCAAAAAAAAAAGCAGGAGAGGCTGTTAGCAAGTTTGGACTCTGTGCTTGGGATCAGGGAATTTATAGGCCTTCTAGCAGACTTCTCTAATTATCTAAAGTTTTCTTATTATGTGTTTCCAGATGTCTGGATAATTGGGGTTATATGCTAAATTGTTTTATTTAGTTGTGAACTAGTGCTGTTTAGCTGAGCTTTAGTGCTTGGAATGTCTTTGGTTTTAGTTTTTATTTTTTGATATCTCTACCAGTGCAGTGTCTCTTTAGCCAGAACTTAGGGAAATCGTACAGTTGCTTTGCCTATAAGTAGTACAAACATTGTTTTTTGATTAAAGGAATGTCTAAAAGAATTTTCTGTTTGGATTCATTTCTAAACTCCTATTCACTTTAGATGTGCTTTGATTTTGACTGTTTCCAAGGGAGTATCTGCTGAAATTTTGGAAATTAGAAAAATCTTGCTTATAATAAAAAAGTGGGAGTAACAATTGTAATGTGCTATCAAAATCCTTTTCAAACAAAACCCTTCCTTTGTCATTTTAGTAATTAACTGATCAAAACCAAAGAACCTATACTTCATTGTTCAGCAGTTTTTTGACAGAGAACAAAATCCAAATCAATCCAGAGTAGTATAATAAAAAACAGCAGATGCCAGTCTTTTTCCAAATTACCGTGTGTTTACTGCTGTTATATTAGCAGCAAGTCTTGCTTTGAGTCTACATGTTATACTCTTTCCTCACTTCTTGCTACATTTTCAAGATAACAGAAGAAAGAGCATCTAGGAATTTGGGAGACAAAGAGAAGAAATAAGCTTATATTAAGAATGTTAGCAAGCCTGTTCCTTTGTAGTATAGAGATTCACATGTGAGATATGATGTATGCCCATTGGTACTATGACAACTCTGCAATGCGTACAATCTTACACTGTTTGGATCCTTATCCTTTTACAATATATTTCTCTTTGACAAGTTACAAAAAATGCAAAAGTGGTAACAGCCTTATTTTTAAATGGGGAGTGTAGAACTGGAAAGACTGTGTTATGTTGGTAGGAATTTAACCTTTCCCTGTCTCTGTCTCTTTTTTCTTTCTTTTTTTTTTTTTTTTTTTTTTTTTTCTTTTTATTCTTAATCCTGATGTCATTATCCAGAAAGATTTCCCTATCTCTTTCTTCTTGGGTCAGAACAGTTTAGTAAAAGCAATCTGCAGATCTTATGGACATTTCATCATATCTTTCCCCTTTTCTGCCTAAATAGAAAAGTTGGAATCCTAGTGTTATTTCTTGTCTGAAGGTAGAAACTGCAGCGATAGACAGTCCTTGTGCTGCCTAGTGAACCAGTCCTGCTAATAACTTCTCACTTGGCTACAAACATAAATGTCATCTACCATCTGGTGCTTAACAATATATAACAACCACCCTTACCTGTGCTGAGAGGTAATTAGCCTGCCCTCTATTGCTTTTCCACATTAACAGCAATAATAAACATTCAGCCACTAGATTGGTACAATGAAAAAGTACAGGGTTTAAAGAGCTCTAAAAAGTCATCTAGTATAGCTGTGTTTTCTGTTCTTGAATAGAAATAAAAATGCTGGCACCCAAGAAATATTAAAGATAAAGACATTTCAGATCATAAAAATCAAATCTGAATCTACCAAAAGAAATCTCACAAGCTACTGGACAGTTAGTATTAGGAACTGACACCCTTCTTCCAGTTAATGGTATACCTTACCTAATGGAATAAACTGAATAAAACAAATTAGCCTGAAAATACCTGTTCCTTACAACACAGAGAATATCAAAGGTACTGTAAAGGTAAAATATAAGATAAGATATTATCAAGAAAATAAATTATAGGAAGAGACCAATAGGTCTTAAGAATTGCTGTAATAAAATAGAACTGTAGCTAAAATCCAAGTTGATACTTTTGCTTAAGTCTGATTTTCTCTGAGAACTGAGTCTGTACTTAGGAATATGTAAGCCAGCATTCTTTTTGAGATCTCTGCCATGTATCACTATTTGAATTTGGTTGCTTTATATTTTGCAGGCAGAAATTTGCCTAATGGAGGTTGAATAGGGAGAAGACCAACTCTGAGAGTTTGATCTGTCACATTCAATTTTTGTAGTATTTCTGTAGCTATAAGATGAATATCAATACTTCATTTCTTTCAAAATTGGTGCATACAGTCT
This sequence comes from Camarhynchus parvulus, assembly GCF_901933205.1. NCBI lineage: Eukaryota > Metazoa > Chordata > Aves > Passeriformes > Thraupidae > Camarhynchus > Camarhynchus parvulus. Next base: position 76,033,948 of record NC_044572.1, read on the forward strand.
TTATTAGGTGGAACTTAATTATAATTTTTAAATTACTGCATATCCTGCTTTTAAACATAATTTGATTGACTGAAGACTGAATTGAATTCTCCTTCAAAAAATGACAGAACTCTTCATATTAAAAATATTTTGTTTTCTGTTATTGGCATGGGGGAAGACTTTTGACTTCAGTAAATTTTATTTCAGCTTCTTACATCTTGCACATTACTTCTGGTGCCTGTGAAAGAAACACTTTATACAGTGAATTCTGGATTAAAGTATATTTTTCCTAAATGTAGCTTTTTATACAGATGGATAATTCAATTTTGTAATTTGTACATACAAAGTGTCAACATATTTTGAAAAAAAATGCAACATTCATAAAATTTATCCTAAATGTATATGTTAATTATATTATTTCCTTGCCTACCTAAATTTATATAAAACTGTGTTCTCAATTTCATATGATGACTCTTCTTAAAATTTATGCCATATATTCTTGGAACAGAAATATATTTGACTAGGATATTTTTATAGCAGCCTTCTTCAAGCAGAAGAGGAACTGATTCCCACTTAGAAATGCTTATTCCATTTCTTGTACTGACAGCTGGTCTTCTTCCCTGCCTTAAGGCCAGAATTAATTTTTGCTTTACTACACTGACAGTGGACAGACCTGGTGAAACCCAGAGTCTGTTATGGTTTTGCAATTCTTTTGTAGACTCTGCAGCCAGATGTAGACTACTTTTAGGCAGAAACCTCTGTAATCAGAAGAACAGATGCCCTCTTTCTCAAATGACTGAAGAGTTTCATCTGTAGTAAAGGAGGACATAACATCAGCTGAAATTAAAGGTGTTCAAACAGGAACCCATGAGAAACTTGAGATGACATCTTTCAAGAGTGTTTTGAAGTATTTAAAACTGCTAGGATTATTTTTTTAAAAAGTTTAATTCTTAGAAGTTGGGATAGTATAGAAAAAGATAAAGCTTTGGGATCTGTATAGACTAGTTACTCTCATGTAGATCCCCGGAAATCATTTAAGTGTCATAATACAGTTTAGGAAATACTGTATGTTATCAATGTGAACCCACCTTAGTTGGATAAATTATGGGTTTATAAACAAGATATTCTGGTATCTCTGTCCAACATTGAACTGATACGTGTTTGAGTTCATACAGCCTACTCAAATTTTTTAAGTTATCTGCTTTATCAGCAGTACTTTGATTCAAGAAAACTTGTTTTATGTATTATCTCATATTAGGCAGACTCAAAAATGAAATTGTTAATTGTTCATTAAACTTCAGGATTACCTGAGGGAAAAGAAAAATATCTACTGAGGAATCAAGGCAACTTTTTCATGTTTAGTAGAAGTCTGAGTAATTACGGTTTGTCCATAATCCTGTATTGGTAAATTGCAGGTCAAATAAATACTGGGAGATCATGCAGGTGAAATATATATTGGTTATATAGTAAATTATGAGAAAGGCGAGACACAACTAGTAGAATGGTCCTCAAATCTAACTCCTAATGAAAGTAGAGCAATTCAACAGAACGAAATTTAATACTCCAAAATTAAGTTCTTTCATGATCCAGTCTTCTCTCATGACGGTATACTTTTTTCTGAAAATCGCTCTCTCTGGAAACTGCTAATGAATCATCACAGAAAATTGCCTCAAAAATAAGTTTCAATACCCTAATAAGACAAAGGAAAAAAACCTGAATTGACCCTTGAATGTGAAGGAATAGGACTAAAAATAAAAGAAAGGAAAAATTATATCATTTCTGTGCATACATAGAAAGGCCACTATTAAAATATAATGTATATCTCAGGTCAATTTATTGCCAAAACAATGTGAAGAGAACTATGCAGCACTTCTAAAAAGAAGGTAAAAGAATTATCCAAGATGAGAAAAATAAGTCCCCTGACATGAGAGTTGAAGAGTTCAATTTAGTCCAGCATGATCTTTAGGTATAGGAACAGTGTCAATAGATGAGAAAACTCAAAATTACAGGTTTTACAAGCCTTAGTGACAAAGCGTGACAATATGCATGATTGAAAGTTGTCCAAAATTACTATTTTACTTATATGCACATTCTAGCTGTCAGGATAATTAATAAAACTGAATTAATAAAGGTAAGGAAAATAGAAAGCATATCACTATTGTTAAGATGAAGTAGATTTCAAAAAGAGAAATTTTTATCCTTTTCTTGGTGTGTTTTTTTAGTTTGGGACATTGGAGGAGAGTTCCGGGTGTTTTTTTGTTTGTTTCTATCTTGCATTTTTCCTTTTTTCCCCTTAAAATACTTATCTCAGCAGCTTTGTTCTACACTCACAGGCCTGTAGTTTACAACAGAGAAGGAAATCTAATGATTCCTGCTGGACTGTGATAATGCAAATCTAGAGAGCAGTCATAGCATGCTCAGAGTCTGCATATCTGTGTGCACTTTCCTGTCTGCACCAGTCATCATTTGTTTATTTTTTTCCCACTGTATTTATTTTTTTCCTTTACTGCCTTGAGCCCATGGGTTGCAGCTTTTGCACTTTATAGTCACTACATCAGCATCGCTAAAATACAGAATACTGATGACTTTTGTAGTGATGAAAATACTGTGTTCTTTTAAATTTTCTTTGCTTTCTTCACACTAAGAGGTTTTTACTTGGTAAAGTATTTTAATCATCTGCTAGAAGATAGGGTAGCTTTCCTAAAGAACCGGTGCTGTCCTTCAGGTTACCTTTCAGATTGTGTGAACTTCCACAACATATGAATTTTTCAAGAACTGGATGAGAGGGAATGTTGCAATTGAATATTTGTTGAATAAACAATCTCTTTTAAATATTTTGTCCTAAATCTTGGGGTTTTTTGGTATAGTATCTTTGTTCTATCATAGTGTCGACGATATAGAACTATATTTAAAATACCTGAAATTTCAAAAATTGGGTGGATAAAGTATGAAAATGGTCATGGATTATATTTAAATATTGAAAGGTAATTGACAGCTCCAATTGTCTATAGCAATCCTGAGAGTCTGGGAAATGTCTGCACCTTGAAACAAACTTAAAGAACACATCTCTTTCTCAGAAACTTTTACCAGAGTTTCTTAACATCAGGTCCGTAGGACAGAATATGGGGAAAAAGCTCACAGTTAGGGTTTCACCTCTAACATTTGGATTCAAACTTTTGCTTGACTTACTCAGACTTAAAATGAAGAGCCTTGGTTTTTTTCCCCTCCTTGCCCCAGTGCAGTAACTAGTGCACTAGTTGACAGATTCCCCCTGTAAAATAACTTCTGTATTGGCATTTAACTTACAATATGGGAACAGATACATGGACTTGATTAAATTTCTGGTGTTCCTCTTATTTTTAAATGATTTGAGAAGAGGCATTTTACGGGGAAACTGATGGGTAATTACTGATGGAAATGTAACAAGGAAAAAAAGGAAAATAATAAATACTGAAAAAAGAGCAGTGGCGTACATAGTGAAAAACTCAGGACTTTAGGAATGACAGGAAGTAGTAGCACTTACTAGTGGAATACTTTCTGAAGGTTCTGCCTCATGCTTTGGGGAGGGAGATAATATCAGAACAAGGAGGGGAATCAGGTACACACCACACAACTGCAGAGGCTGCAACGGTCCAAGATGAGGATAGCCTTTTATGTGCTAATGGCTGAAATTCGATAAATTGATATAACATGAAAACTGATTAGATTGGCCATGCTTCATGACTGTTGAAGACTGCATGTAAGATGTTTTCCATTACCATCTGTATGGCTGATTACCTTGTCAAGTGAGCAGTTTGCCTTATCTCTCTTTGAATGACCACATTCACACCTTCCTCGGGAGGGGACCTCTGCTGATAACAGACTATTGAATATCAGTGCATGACTGATAAGAACTGTAACATCCCATTGTGAGATGCTCCGCCCAGAGGGAGGAGCCAAGCACTGCTACCCCATATACTCTGAGATTCTGAAATTGCAGTTCAGTTTTTCTCCACGAGATTCCCCAGAGGAACAGCAGCTGCCTCTTCCTTCTAGATCTTCAGAGGAAGACTACATCCTTCTCTACAGAACCCCCTTGCTCCAACAGAACCACCCCTGATACTTCAGAGGACTGCAGCCACATTTTCAATCGGACTGCCACCAACACCCTGACCAACAGGGTGTCAGGTTGGGTTCTGACTCTGTCAGTGTTGTTCTAGTGGACTGTATTGTTTATTTTATTCTTTTTATTTCTTCCCTATTAAAGAACTGTTATTGCCTGCTCCCGTATCTTTGCCTGAGAGCCCCTCAATTTAAAATTATAGCAATTCGGAGGGGTGGGGAGGGTTTACATTCTCAATTTCAGGGGAGGCTCCTGCCTTCCTTAGCAGACTCCTGTCTTTCCAAACCAAGACAGTGACAAACAGAAATAACTGTAGATCAAAGCAACAGAATCCCAGAATCCTAGGAGAGCTCAAGCTTGCGTACTCCTCTGAAGGTCACCCAATCCAAAACCCATGTTCAAGCAGGAGCACCGAGATCCTGTTCCCCAAGACCATGTCCAGAGAACTTTTGGGTACTCGCAGGAATGGCTACTTCACATCTCTCTGGCAAAACTTTGCCCCTGTTTGGTCATTCTCACAGTGGGAGCTTGTCCTGGAGGGGATGGGCTGGAGACTGGCCGCACAACCACACCACAGCCAATCAACAGCAAGCCTCAAGAAATAAGAAGCCTCAACTAATGATATCCAGGCAGCTTATGGTGAGGAGCAAAGGACTCACAAAGGACTCTGACCAATTGGGAGTGGCCATGCAGATCAACAGCTCGTGATTAGCCAGAAGTCTTCTAGAACATTCTGTGAGAGACTGTGTGTATCTATATCTATAGCTATATCTATCTATATCTATGTATATATATGTCTGTGTGTGTGTCAACCTCGCTTCAGGGTCTTCTGAAGCAGCCTCTTTATGTTTTGTTTTGCACCCTTATTTGTACCCTTCTTATTTATTTAATAAATATCTTCAGTTTTGGCACTTCAACTTTATCCATCTCTTCCTTGTGGCTGTGCCACATGACCCCACCACCGTTGTGCTCCCAAGACCAGAGGGTTTCCCTCTGTGCCCCACAGATCCCTCGGGGTGTTGTTGCCAGCCCATCTCCAGCCACTCTGGTGCTAGCCGGGTCATCGGTGGTTGGACACACGCCACAACACTCGCAGCTGACAAACTGTTTCCTGATGTTCAGAGGGAGCCTCCTGCATTTCAGTTTGTGACCATTGCCTCTGGTCCTGCCACCAGGCACTACTGGGCTCCCTCCCCTTTGCACTCTCCCTTCAATATATATATTGGTGGGACAACCTTGTGCTCCAGTGCTTTGGAAGCATAGAAAATGGGATCTACTCACAAAAGTACAACTGTATCATCTTAATGACCTCTGTATCGTTTTGCTGTTTCATCAGCTCCTATTGTGTCTAACTAGTTGGGAATTAACACTCATTTTGATGAAGGAGCTTCTTGTAAATTACTTTTTTTTACCTTCTTCCCCCCTTTAGGTTTATTTTTTAAAAAGAAGATATCTGTCTTCATCAAAGAGTTTAAAGAAATATTTAAATCCTATTTTTTTCAAGGAGTGAGCTTTAGTATAATATACAGGGATAAGAGATAATAAATACCCCAAACATTTGATTTGCATAATTTCACCTGAAGAACATGGTATACCACAGTATCAAAAGTCAAATTTTTCAGTTATTCAATTTAAATTAGAATGGTTTGTTAGAATGGTTTGTTATATTGTAAACTTTTTATCCTTCTTGTTGTATCTCTGCAAATTGGGCAAAAGATAGTCAACTCTGAAGGGTCAGTCAGGCTCAGTAAAAATGGAAGCAAAAAAAAATATTTGAGGAGGCTGAAATCTTTGTTTCTCTAGTTTTTTTTGAGAATATTTCATATAGGATGACTTCATCTGTTTCTGTCTCCAGATTCATCCCAAACTTTCTTTCCTTCTTATGAAACAAAGAAATTCCATTCTTGCCTCATCAGTCAATAATTTCCCTTGAGAATTTTTATTTAATGTGTTTTGAATTCATGGAAATTTTTCTATGCCTTTCTGCCAGGTCATTTCCCAAACACCAGTCACCCTAAGCCAATTTCAGAAACATTTATGTTGGTATTAGCCTTCACTTTTGCTAAAAAGAGCACTCATTCTTGCTGTTTTGTCACTCATTATCTTGCAAGCATTTGTGTGATGTACTACTTTGTGTAGAATTGCACAAGTAAATTTAGGTTTGTATATATATCAGAGAAGATGCGGCTGAAGCTGCTTTCATTTGAAGTGCAATGTAATGAAAGCAGTAGCTCACTTTATGGTCCCCATCAATTCTCTAGAAAGCTCTGTAGAGACCACAAAGAACTTGCTGTACTTTGGCAATAGAATGGGCCATTGTGTTTGGGGATTAAAGTTGTCAATCACATTCTCCTCCTCTTCAGTACAGCCAACTTTAAAGAATCTTGGTATTCAGCAACAATTGTTTGAAGTGACAATTACAAAGAGGGAAAAGGGATGGAACTTTTTTCTTTTAACTTTTTAATCTACTCATTCCTTTGAAAAGGAAGAGCATAGGTAAGGAGCCCAAAATATGAATTTTATTCCAACACAGCTTTTATAGCTAAAAGAGGTCTTTTCTTGGTCTTCAAGGAATAACATAATGCTGTAGCAACCTTACTCAGCCAAAAAACCCCAAAAAAATAAGGTGCCAGTAGTACAAATGCATGTCAGAAGTTGTGTGAATTTCAAAATGTTAGAGCAAATGAAAGAAATATCCACAGGGAAAAAAAAAAAAAAAACACAACAAAACAACAAAAACCAGTAAATATTTTCAAGTTTGCATTTCCTATACTGAGAACAAAGGGAAAAAATGCAAAGAGGGGAGAATGAAAAACAGCGATTGAGAAGAATTTTTACATTGATACTAAAAATAGGCAAAGAGGATATTGTATGAATAACAATATCTGAAAGCTCTGCACCTAACTTTATTAACACCTATTAAAAACATCAATACTGAAAGATAAAGATGAAATTCTAATATTAAGTGCACATGGAGTTCACTGAAATTGTGCAAGAGCTGGTAGCAGACAAAAAGGCTTAACAATAAGGTTTTACTATTTCTGTCAAAAAGTAGCCTGTATAGGAAAGACTAGGGAATTGAATGGGATAATTTTTCACGGGAATAAAATAAAAATACATCTCTGTTTCAACCCTAGCAATAAGACAGAAATAATGAAATAAACCTTAAATATTTTTTATTGCATAAGATCCTTTGGCAGATAGAGAGAAGTTACCTTAAATCATTTCAGTGAGTCACTTTTTTGAGTGCATCTCAGTATCTTCATTTTATCATTATGTGATGCCAAGTATTTGTTTCTTGATTTGGCCATCAGATGTATATACATGTATCCTTGTAGAGCTACATTGTCTGACAGTTGTTTACTTCTAGAACACTGTAATACTTTTCACATAGAGAAAATAAATCCCCACAGTATGACTATTTTATCTCTAATTTGTATGCTGAAGATATAAGTGTTATTTTGTCTGTCTTTAATCTGCTGACACATTTCCATCTTTCTATAGTTATCCAACTGCTAGATGGACACCAATGGTAATGTAAATTTTTAAATGGCATGTGGAAACAACAGTGAAATTGTTAACAGTAGCAGAATTTAATTCCCAATTCCCATTCCATTAATCTCTGTATTTTTAAAAGGTCCCACTAATGAGTTCTTTCTGTAATTAATCATGTTGACACAGTTCAAAGTAGATGATTTAAATCTTACCTGAGAAGTAAAGAGTCGTCAAACTCTCACTTATTGTAGATTCAGTTAATAGCGAATTGAATGTGCTATGGGGTTTCTCAGTGTAATACCATACTAGACTTGATCTTGAATTTGTAAAATATTTAACATAAATTATTTTAGTGTATCTCTATGGTTCACTACAAAATTACCTCCAGTTTCTTGCTGGAGATTTTTCTTTTAGCATTGAAGGAAATACACAGATTTCAGCAAAAAGGTTTTTTGTCAAAAGTGGTTCCTGCTAAATATGAAAACATTTTAATTAATTAGGAAATAGTGGTATGCATCTGAAAGTTGAAGTTTTTGATAACATTTGTAAAATGTAAACTATATAAATGTTCTAAAAGTGTACTATTGCAAGCAGATCAGCAGAAACCTTTTAGAGGTCCTGCAAGCACATGGAAAGTCACTGCAGTCATGGACGCTGCTCACTCAAATAATTAGGTAATCCACATGAAAATTTTTAGAATCTATGGGCTAATCTGGTAAAATGATGACAAAAACTAGAATTGTATAAAGCACCAGTGTCTCTTTTGTGGTGTATGATAGCCCTGAAATCAGTGGAATTTAAAGAAAGAAATTTAAAAATTTTACAAAGTGATAAAAATAATGACCATTGAAAAAAATTTATATTGAAGTCCTCGTTTGCTATTGAGCAATGGAATGCAGGAGATACCAAAGATACTCTGAAAAGGGATTTCCTCAAACCTTCTGTGTTGATAAAGACAGTCAGCATCCCAAGAAAGCCTAGATCCTGTGCCCAACCAGTCTGTCAGCATCCAGTTATGGGGACCCTTCACTGAACAGTCTTCTGGATCAGGGAGCGATTGGACTGACTTGGTCAGGGTCACAAGCCAACAGAGAGACCCCTCCCAGGTCTCCACATCTTTATTTGAGTATGTTACCTGCTGACAGCAACTGCCAGCACCCAGGAAGCACCCATACCAACAGTTTACAGAACACTCTTTATTAATGAGATTGTGACAAGTTGAGGTTTGTGAGTTGCCATTGATAGTGTCTGATTGAAAAATGTATTCAAAACAATATACTGAGAAGCTCTAATCCCTAACACAAGCTGGCTTGAGATAATCATTCAGCACACATAAGATTACAGCTCTCATGAAACAGAAGGGGAAGAAGACAGGTTTAACCCATCAGCTGATTCCAAAAATTACAATGGAGTCTTCCCTAACTTTGTCCCATTCTATCTTACTTTTTTACTATTTTTTATGTCTTGGTGGAGCTGGAGTAACTCCAGCAGTACATATGTTTGTCACTGATTGGTGTAAAATTCTAAGATATAGTCAATAAAATATAGAATGCTTCTCTGTAAGGTGTGGTGGTAACCTTGGAGACAGGTAGCTTTGGGATAGAGGTGTGCATCAGTATGGCATCTATGATCTCACCATGGCTACTGATTCAACAACAAGACATCTTTTTCTCCCTTGATTAACACCTCATACTGTTATTAACAGCATCCTTGATTAACATATCCTCAAACTGGGGATTATCAGTCTACAAGGTGCTACTGAGATCCCTCCCTTGCAAGGATTTTAACAAAGCCTGGCTGCACTGTATCCATTCTACTCCACCCTCCATTTCATTTCCCTTATCATGACTTGAGGGGGGAAATCAGGAATGATGACTGTGTCCCATCCAGGACTGCAACTGCATTTCACCTGAAAAGTTCTACACTGTTATAACTCCTGTTACAGTGTGAATATAACTTCTCAGTTTTCTCCAAACCCCCCTGCCATTTTCCCACATTCTGATACTCAGAAAACAAATGGTGGGAAAAGGCAAAAGAAGGAGAGGGTCAAAATGAAGCTAAAGATACTATAGAAATAAGAATTTCATAATCGGAGGCTTTACAATCTGTTTTGACTGCTTCTTAAATCAGAAGAAACAAATAAACTGACTTCAGAATTTGTCTGAAGACAATCTCAATAGGAAAAACCAAAAGTGTATTGTTAATGGTCATGCATCTTTCATCTGGCAGCTATGAAATGTGGGGGAGTGTCTAGAGTGTCTTCAATTTTGAGGATGTCATCATTGACACTGACTAAACTTTATTATACTGGCAGTTATATCCAACTAATCAGGCAAGCCAGGAGTGTAATCATCAAAAAAGTTTTGTTCTTTAAGGGATTGTGAATAAAGAGCATTTTGTTCATTTTTCTCTAGAGCCTCTCACTCAAAACATCGGTTCAACATGCTAGTCTTCAAGAAAATGTGATAGCTGAAAAGACAGACCAGTGCTTAAAGCATATTGATACCTGCAATGTTATAAAGATACTTTATCTACTTTAAGGTATGACAGAGGTCTTCAGGAAATGTTTTTGGTTTACCTGAGAACTGCATGGGAAGAAACTTCCATGTGCACAAAGATGGTGGTATCTCTGAGCCACTAATAAGATTTGAATCTCTAAAAATAATCAGTCATGACTGGTTCTGGTATTTCCTTGACATTATGAAATAGAATCTGTTTTACAAGTCAATTAACATTTTTTAGTCACAGTAGACTGACATGAGCCATCAATTTAACAGTCCTAAATTTTGGCATATTATACATCAATAGACATCACTTCTTGCTCATTCTTTTCATAGCTAGGTCTATTTGATTTCTTCTTTTTGAAAACTCTCAAGATGACACCAGCAATGAAGACATGGGATCCTATTTTGATTAAACCATATAACATAGAAGACATTCAAAACTAGAACCAATTTCAGTTTACAGATGATTGACTTTCTTTCCATTGCAGAACACAACTAAGATTTGTCTTAGGTATAGCTAAGAAGAAAACCTGTTTTTCAGGAATTGCTGTGAATTTTTGTTGGAAAACAATTTTTTTAAAACTAGCCAGTGGCAGTTTTTATTTGCATATTTTCCTGTCTGTGTCTGATTATTATACAGTTATTATTTTGTTTTAGTTGCATTTGTTTTAAACGCTAATATGATGGTAACTTTATAAATAAAATTGTTCTCTCACCTGTATCAGGCACTAGTGTTTGGTTTTATCTAAAAAGTTTTTGCATTATATATCATTGGTTTTTTTGGGGGGAAGAGTATAGTGAAAGAAATGAGATTTTTTGCAAAAAAAAAATTCCCTTTTCCAAGCTCTTGTCAAAGTTCTACCAAGACTTTTTAAGTTGACTGTACACTTTTTAAATTCATGCATTTTTATGGATGTTTCTCCCTGCTATCAGCAGTTTAAAGCTATCATATCTATCAGTTCTGGAGCTGGCTTTTGCTGGTCTGAAAGTCAGATGGTTTTGTCTTCTGATGTGTTCTCCATTCCAGATCTTTCCCCAGTGTTTGCTCACCCTTTAAAGAAGCTAAGGGCAGCGTGTTTCCCTTCTGTGCTGTACTGTTGAACTCACTGCTCAGCAGGAGGTTTTTAAGAGTTGTTTTCCATTGTAAAAAAACAAGGAGCAAACCCTACTCATGGGATGTAGATGTGTGGCCAGGTTAAAAAAAAAAGAAAAAAGTAGAAGAAAATTCCTGTGTATCAATTATTGTCTTGCAAGTACAAGCCCTTGACATGGGCTACAGGTATTCAAGCACCTTTCCCCTGTGTGTCTGCCCTTGGGTTGGCTTGTGGTGGTTGGTGTAATGCATGCAGAGCCAGCAGTTTCTGTGATTGCTGCATGCCTTGCTGCCCTCAGGTGTGCGGCACCCCTCCGGATCACATCAGTGCAGATGGCTGACGCACTTTGTACATCATCTGGTTTCCCCTTCTAGGCATGGGAAAGGTTTTGGACAACCTTGAAAAGCAGCTGCTCTCAAGGAGTGTTTCTGCTTCCGGATCTTTCTTCTTTCCCCTTAGTAATATGAGGACTTCAGAAAAGTTCTACATTTTCCAGGCAGGAAAGTTTGAGTTGTCCCCTAAGTAGTTTTGAAAATGTATGTTCAGTAACAGGCTCTTTGAACTTAGGTTTTCATAAAATTAACAAAGGCACATTAATAACTAACATTAGATAAAGAGCAGTTTATCTTCCAACTTTGGTGATACTTATGAATCTTTTTACAGTAGATGGGCTTAAAAAAATACAGAAGAAACAAAGAAATTAAAAAATACATTATTAATTAAAAGGCATATTAAAGGACTTAGGTCTTGGACATGGAAATAAAACATTAAATTTAAAAATGTCTCTGCTGGAATTTAATAATGTCTGTTTATTAATACTAATATTGCATTGGGACAAAAAAGAACAGTGCTGGAGATCGATTTTTCCTATTCATTTAGGTGCTTATGGTGATGAACTGATTCCATTAAATGCCACTGATAAAAATATTTTTAAATGTGGTACATCAAAAATATTTTGTGGTAAGGTCAAAATCGAATTAATATTAAATGAAATTAATATTACCCAGTATAAGCTTAAAACATCTGAACATACAATAGTCCACATACTGTAAATGTTAAAAGACTGGCAGTGAAATGTTATATGCATAAATCTATGCATAGTTTTTTTGAGCACACTGAGTTTTCATTTACAACAATAAAGTTCTACTTCTATTGAGTCATTCTGAAGAATTATAAAGGATCAGTGATCTATAGCCCTACATTAAAAAGGGCTAGAAAGAGGGAATAAATAAACTTTAAGCTTTGAAAAATGTGTTAAGTATTTTTATCTTAAAAATTCTTTAAGGAAATGGTTAACTCTTCCTTACCAATCATGATTTTAAATAGTGTTATGGGTTTAGATCATGCTTTTCTGTTGCACTAAAAATGAGTATTATAAAACCAATAGTTTTCTCACTGCATAGTCTGTTATTTGCATTTATACAGGCAAGTCTAGCCTTTTTAGAAATACATAAAAATTTCTGCTTTTTTTTTCTTATTGCAGATCCTATAAATATAAGAATTTTACTTGCTGGTCTTTAGCACAGGCAACTGAGAGAATAATTTCTTACCACATTGAGAAATGAGACCGGCTGGTTCGTAGGGTGACTGGCATGCAAAGCTGTTCTAGGTGACTAATGTGCAAAGTACTTTTGCTTTTGTCAATATAGGAAAGGAAAAAGGAAGTACTGGTCTGTTTTTAAAATACCTAGCTTAGTTTTGCAGTTTCAAAGAAATCTCCATTACAGTTTCATCAGTCAACTTGCATACTATCCTATTGTTCATGTTGTTGACAAAGGTGCTAAATAGTGTCTAGACCAATATTGACTCTTGATACATGTGATTCTGAGAGTCTTGCAGTCCAGCCAGATTTTCACTACCTTATGTTCTATGCAACCAATAAAGTCCTTAGTATGACTATGGGGATATTGAGAGAGAATGTGTCAAAATCTTTACTCAGGTTGAAGGAAGGTATTTGTCCTGCTGTCTACATCCACTTGTTTCATCAAAGAGGACAAGTTCATCAGGCAAGATTTCCTCTTGGTAAATCCATACTTTCCAGTCCAAGTCAGGCTGCTGTCCTGAAAAGCTTTTTGGGAACAACTTGCTCTATAAATTATATAGGGCTGCAAGTAAGGTTGACCAGCCTTGTGGTTCTGTGGATCTTCCTTCTTACAGTTTTTGGAAAATGGACATGGTTTGCCATTTTTCAGTTGCTGAAGAATTTCTGTTTTTTAACAGATAGCAATGTACACTTGCAGCCCAGACAGCCAACTGTACCCTGAACTGCATCAAAGGAAACATGACAAGCAGGTTTAGGAAGGTGATTCTCCCCATCTACTCTGCCCGTGTGAGATCCTGTCTGGAATACTGAGTCCAGCTCTGGGCACACAAGCATAGTAAGGACATGGGCCTGTTGCAGTGAGTCCAGAGGAGGGAAATGAAGATGATCAAAGGGCTGAAGCACCTCCCCTGTGAAGATTGGCTGAGAGAGTTGTGGTTGTTCAGCGAGGAGAGGAGTCTCTGGAGAGACTTTACAGCAATCTTCCAGTGTGTAAAGATGCCTACAAATTATGAAAAGGGCATGTACTACTAAGACAAGGGACAATGCCTTTAAGAGAAAAGAGGGTAGGTTTAGATTGGATTTTTCTTTACTGGGAGGGCGGTGGGGCACTGGCATAAGTTCTTCAGAGAAGCTGAGGATGTTTCTGGGAGTGTTCAAGTCCATCTTGGATGGTGCTTTGAGGAGCATGATCTAGCAGAAAGTGTGCCTACACAACTCTAAAATGATTGAAAGAATGAGGCATTTTATCAGCAGATGGAACATATTTTCTTAAAAATTCCTGAAGCCAGTAAATTGAGTTACCAAATACAGGAGCCATTAACCATTAGAATTAGAAAAGAAGAATACCAAGAGAAGTGGCCAATAATTCAGTTCTTCAGTTTCTTAAAGCAAAATTAGAACCTTCATGGACTATATGCATAAATCAAACCTCAGTGGTTAGGTTTACTACTAGAGAAAGTGGGTAGAGTCTTTTGTCTTGTCTTGCATGTGACTGCCTACTTAATGGTTCCCTCTTGGCTAGAATCTATGGAATTGCCATTGCAATTATTTCCTCAAGGGGAGCCACTCCCCACGAGCTTTGATTTAATTGTAGAAAGAATCAGAAGAATAAAACAATGACAACAGCTTATTAATGTTATATCAAAACGGAATGGACGAAATCTACTTTTTGAAAAACGTTTTTTTTTTCATTTTGGAAGATATGGGATCACAACCAAAGTATTTTAGTAAGCCTTTTTATGGTAAAACCACTTTATATGATGTGCCTTTCCTACACCTTTAGTGAACAGATGGGTAGTAATCGGTTATGAGTGCAGTTGGAGCACGAAAGAAAATGTTGTCATTTTTTCTCCTGCTAGCCATTTATCTATTTAATTCTTTGACAGAACAGAGGAAATGTAACTAAATGTTCTGTTTTAATTAAAATGAAAGTAAATTTATTAGTCAGGGAAACTCTGTGTACTGTTTATGCTTGGGGAATAGAACAAACATATGTCTCTGCTTCATTGTTTGTCACCATCTAACACGAGGTTATTTCTTGTTGCTTATTTGGCCTATTAAACAGATCATACTAGTCATAAACTTGATTTTTCTTAATTCTAACTAATTACAGTGGGCACTAATAAGTAAATGGCAAAAGAAAAGCACATCCTGAGAAGCATTCCAGTAGATGGTGGTTCTATTAAATAAGTGGCAGCCATGACATTACCTACATGGAAGCATGAAGTTGGCTTGTGGAACTGCAGTATTTCTTTACATAAAAATAAGGAGAGTCAGAATCAAATTGCTTCTTGACTCTCATTTCCATGTTTTCAGTTGTCCTATTGCCTGGCTAGGGGAATGAAACAGAGGGGCAGCAGGGAGGGGCTTTTACTTTGGTGATACTAGAGACTTAACCCCACTGAAATTTTTAAACCTTCAATAAAATCTTATGATCTACCACGTGTGCTAAGCACACTGGAGAGGGATAGACACACAAGGCTAGGGATTGCAGAAAGGGAAGGATGCTGTACCTACACATTAGCCTTTATGGGGAAGAATCCCCATCAGACACAGTGCTGAAGGGTGCTGATGTGAACAGCATTATGGGGCTTTTAACCTTATTTTCTCATTTGACACTTCTAAATAAAAATGTTGTCAACCCAAGATTTCAGACTTTGGAAGTGACCAAGAAGTTTATAATTTGTTTCACTTCCGCTGTTTCTTCATCTTTCAGAAACATAGATTACTCCTTTTTCCTACTCTAATTGGAAATTAGTTTAATCCGGTTAAGAGAACCACTGGGATTAGATATTAACTGACTCTACAGCGCTGCACTAAACACTTTTGTCCCACAAATTATAGGTGAATAGCTAGGAGATCTACTACAAAGCTCAGCAAATTTCAAAATTCAACTTTGGTCCTATGTTAGTGCTCAGTATAATTACAAAACATGGCTACTAAAATATAGTGCAAATTTTTCCCCTTGTGACAAAGAAGGCCAACAGAATCCTGGGCTGCATTCGAAAAGCATTACCAGCAGCTTAAGGGGAGTTGTCCATTGCCTTGGTCCTGGTGAGACTATTTGGAGTGCTGAGTCCCATTCTTAACCCCTCAGTACCCAACTCATGAGCATGTACTAGAGCAAGTGCAGCAAACAGTCATGTATCTCATTCATGGATGAGAATATCCACCATATCAGGTAAAGCAGAGAGGTCGTGCTGTTTGGCCAGGAGGCAAGAAGGCTCTGAGGAGGTCTTACCAAAATGTAAAAAATACCTGATGAAGCAGGGGAAGTGAAGAAGAGGAAACCAGACTCCTCTCAGTGGTGCCCACTGACTGGGCGTGAAACTATCGGCATATATTGCTATATTTAAGTATGTTGTTGGTCATGCACCTTTTCGGAAGGAGCAAAATTATATCTGTACACATTTTCATACTGGAAGAAGTGCTAAAAAAGAATGACTGGAAAAACATACAGGTATAGTACAGGGAGAATAGGATACAGTACAGAAGGACTGCTAAGTTTCAGCGAAGATTCTATATCAAAAATTACCCAATTTTTTTCACACATCTTCAGCATCATTCAGCATTATGGTTTCAATGGAAAGGATATCCCAACTTCAGTAGAAATCGCATCATCATCTTGTAACATATAACAGTTCCCTTTTTTTTGAACTGCCTTTAGCATACTGTGTGATGAGTCTAAGAAAAGCAATTTCTTTATCTTAGTAAAGATAAAAAATACATAATATGCCCCAGAAATAATGTCCTTTTGGATTATATTATGAAAATCTGTCTTTATATTGTCCCAGAAGCCTTTGCTTGTTAGTATTTTCCTACCGCTAAGCAATACTTTTTTAAAGCTATAGTTGCAGTGGGAAAGAAGGTTGTATCTCGCTACCAGCTGTAAAAGCCAAACTCCACCAAATATAATGTTCATAATTTGAAATAGGACATATTTGTATCTGATGTTTTATTTAGAGTATCTGAATAACAATTCACAACAATTCAGAGAGAATCTTGACTTGAGAGGATTTAATACCAGTCTGTGTATGAAAGAGGTGTATTTTTGCCTACATTAATTTCAAAGCCATCAAGATAATTTCATTGACAGATTTAAACTTACAAAAATGTCACCCATTACACATGGGTGTACACAATTATACACATAACTGTATAATTACAGTAACCAAGACGTATCCCATTTTACACTGGTCAGTGCATGATCCACAATTACACAATCGTATTAGTTTCCCAGGAAACACCCCAATTAAGCAAGTTTCTTGATTGAATAGTGTCTATTATAAACATTAGCGTGAAATTCCACAGGATGGGCAGATAGGTCTACTAATGTCTAAGTTAATTACTGCCTTCAGCTGAGTCTTCTTTCTTGTCTGTTTCCACGCAGAGACTGAGAGATTGACACACCATGCTCTTCTTTTGTGGCCCTTTATATTTTTTTCCATCTTTCTTGCATTCAGAAAGGGACTGATTAGCTCAGAGTTTTATGGTTACAGGTAGCAAAATGCCAGGCATTATGTTGTTTTCTCCAAGTCCTGTCAGTATATTTTGCCTGCTGTTTCATGGAATACTAAAGGCAAGTGACTATATTATCACAAGTTTTTGTGACTGGCAACTGTTATTGGCATCATATACCTAGGAACAGCTGTTGTTGTTTTATTAGAAAATACTCCAGTGATGCTTAGTGTAGAAAGGAGCCAAGGCAGTATCCGCAGTGTCATTCCCTCTGCAATTAGTATAGTGTAGAATTTGCTAACCTGTATTAAAAATTTACTTTTTCTAATCAGCTATTTAAATTTTCTAGAGGAAATGCATGCCTTACAGAATATTCAGAGACCATATGCAAAATAAATTGTCTTAATCCTATTTCCTCTGAATATTGTGCACATTACCAAATAAAAATAAAAATACGGAGGCATGATATGAGAAACCTCCAGAGAGTCTTCATCAGGAGCATGAAGATTGCTCAGTTGTATGCTCATTTAATAGACAAGTTAAAAAATTCTGTCCCACCGTTATGTATCAGAATATGAAAATTTTTACTGCCATGATCAATTTTGGTATGATTTTCTGTTAGCTATCTAGAGATGGAAATGTAACAATATTATAACAATGCAACAATTTGATGTCAAAATTATTTTCGCATTTTTATATTTCACTACATTGAAGTCCTCTTCGAAATTGAAATAGCAGTAGTGTGGTGAGTCAATTATGTCTCATTGTGATTCATCATCAAACTATATACATTATTTTTATATTCAACTTGACATATTACGCTTTTTAACTCGAGGCCCAATGTTAATTCCACTTGGTGATATATTTTTGGATGACCATTTCTAAAGAACTGTCATTAGTAAACCACATACAAATTTTAAGAAAATTCATTTCTGCATAAATTAGTAGCTGTAAAAATATTTATTAATAAAAGCAAATTAAAATGTTCATCTACTACGACAAGAAACAGATATTGGTGGAGAGTGTCAAATATGTTCTCAGACATACGGTTGGGACCAGCTCTTATGCGCTGCAGTTGAGAAGAAAAATAATGATTAGTGAATGTGAAATTTGTGGCAGGAAATGGTAGAATCCTTTGTTTTCACTCTTGCAAAACTAGGAAAAAGGGAAGGGGTTTGTAATTTTGTGCAGACTGAGAAGATGCTGCTGGAAGTAAGGGTTACTATGGTATTCCCTGGTGCTTTTGAACAAGAATATGAAAATTCTCAGTGCAATTGCTCTCAGTGTGTGAGCAGAGGTACCTGGCAGCAACTGAGCAAATTTCCTTCAGCTGCAGCTATTCGAGTACACAAGTATAAGAAAGAGTTGGACTTAAACTTGGCAACATCATTATCCCAAAGTGATCTTAGCCATTCCTCATCTATCTGTCTTGTGTACAGAAACTTTGTAATCTATAAATGAGCTGGAATTTTCATTACTTTTTGTATAAATGAACCACTTAGTGTTTTTCTAATTGGTTGACTGTTAGCTGGATGATTAGTTTTCTAGCAGTTACCTGCAAGACAATCAACTCATGTTTAGCATATTAAACCCCCCCAAAGAGAGACTGATTTTATGAGCATATTCTATTACATATTAACTGGAGTTGCAAAACAGTATTTTTTTTAATCTGCAGAAACTAGTTTTCTTTTGGTAATGCTGTATATTTCCTTCATAACTAGTCTATGTCCTTTGCAGTACTGCTTTTAAATATAGCAAGTCCCCACGTTAGAAGGGACAAAAAGAGCCCATTCTTCTCTTCTATCCCTGCAATCATTGTCAGGACCTCTTCAGTCTGGGAAGGGAACTTACTGAATGTGATTGATGAAGTTCTGTATTTTGATATACTGCAGAATTGTGTAAGTTTGCTGGATTTCTTAGGCAAGACCCATGCATACAATAACTTCAAGGGTAATATCCAAATTTCCCTGGAATCCCTTTGGGAATACTGCTGCAGTCCCAGACAGTAACTTCATTTTGAGGTTCTTTTCATCAGACTTTTTTTCCCCATGACAAATTCAAATTCTCTTAGCATTCAAACTGATGAAAGGATTGACCTAACATCAGTAACACCAAATCTCAGTATTTAGTCTTAAAATGTAGGCTTAAAAGAAATGTCAGAGTTCATTGAGGCTAGTTTTTTCAAACTGTCAGCTTTTTCCTTGAAATGGCGTCATTTTGAATTCTTAAGAAAACTTTGATCATTGTATATCAAATTAGCCTGCAACAGTGGATATAATCTCTTTAAACAGATATTCTTTACTCCTGCCTCTGAGAAGTCTCTGAAATATGTCAATACAAGTGCATGTGCATGTATTTATTTTATATGTATGTATGAAGAAAGAATTGCAGATTTTCACCTTCTAAATGCTTTTCGAAGCATCAAGACTTCCCTCTGCTTGTCAAACATCTTATTGCAGAAACAAATTATTTGATGACACATGTTCTGAGTATCTGGTGAATATTCATAATTTTGTCTTATTCACTGGAAATTTCTGAGAAAATACCTTAAAATAAAATGTTTTGTTTCCAGCCATATCCCTGGGTTGTTACACCTAAGCAGCATGTCATCCAAGGGTAGGTAGGCTGAAAGGTAACCCTGTATTTTATCCCTTTCAGTTTATGCACTGAGGTGGGAATCTTTGGAGGATGGTTTGACATGAATTCGCTTTCATGTTATATTGTCTGGTGTTTAAGAGAATGAAAGGAAACGTGTCTTTTCACTCCTTTTTTTGACTCCTTTTTTCCCCTCCTTGTTACTAACACAATTACTTCCCTGGCAAAGAGATTAAAAAATGCTTCTGCCATAGTGCAGTAAAATAGTGAAAGCATCTGGGTAGAAGCAGCCCATCCCCCAGATCATGAGATCTGTCTGAATCTGGAGCTATGCACAACCTAACAGAAGTTGCATGAGAGAGAACACTCTGAAGACTGTGTATTAAAGCATTGATTCATATGTGCTGCAGCTGCAAGCCAGAGGACGTATAAATAGCAAATTGAAACAGCTTCCATTTCATTCCCTCCAAGAGCTTACATCCCCCAAATTCAAACAACTAGCTGCTTCTTGCCTTCAATTCCCTATCCTGCTAGCAAAATCATTTTTAATGTATGTCGCTAAGCAGCTCAGAGCGATTTTGTTTGAAAAGTTCTCAAAATCCAGCAGCCCAAGTGATCTCAGTGAGCAGTGTTGTTCTTTCCATCTAATCTGGTGTAACAGCTTTCCTTCCGGTTATGTTAAATTGTAGAATTACTCTTTTCAGCTCTGCTTTTCAAATCTAGATCATTTTTACATGGGGTACCTATCATTTATACTTCAAATGCTGCTTCTGACCATAATGCATTAAAAAAAAAAAAAAGGCAGTAGTTTTCTTTTCTTTCATCCTGTTGTTTCCTGCTGGAGCTTTGGACTCAGGCACACTCTGGTTTCATGGCTCACTCCAGGATACATGTCCTGCTGGCTGGAAGCAAAGCTCCTTTGCACCAGCAGGGAATGTGCCAGGGCTTTCACTTATATGTTAATTACATTTTTAATATGCTGCTTTAGTGGGTTGAGTAAGCAGAGTCTGACGGTTGCCCCATTCCTGAAACCCTGAATCAGGAGAATGCCATTAATCTTAATTCCGAATAAACTGTGTTCGGAGTAAAGATGTTATACAAGGTCCAGATTTTTGAATTACCTTTGCATCAGCCAGCCTGCCTTGATCCAGACCAGCCTGAAAGGGCGCAAATTATCCACCAGCTTACAGTCACTGGCGTAGTGATATGAATATAGGGATGTCAGAGGGCAGGAAATCTTTAAAGGAGTGGGACTGATCTGGTAGGGGACGGGTTGCTAACGTGACACCTCCTGTGCCCCACCAGGATTGGAAGGAGGCATTAAAGGGCATCATTCAGCCTGAATCTTACAGCCGGACCGTGTGGACGGCTGATGAACGAGCCAGCAGTGGAATGTTTAGCAGGCTGTGACGACTTTGCACAGAAATAGGAAAATTTATCGCCGGCTTGCCACAGCAGTACCGTACTGCCCGCTTTCGGTGGTGCGCCCCTTCTGTGCACTCCAGCCCCGCTCGGCAGCCCAGCCCTCCCGGCTCCCGGCCCCCTTCCCGGCACCGAATTTAGGGGCTCGCTGTCACCAAGCTGGAGCCGTCCTTCTTCTGCACCTCAAGCACGAACAGGGGGGGTTTCGCAGCCGCCGCGCAGTTACCGGACAAAGATATCCCTGTGCCTGAACACACCGGTTATATCGGTACGGGAGGACGGACGGACGGACATACGGACGGATGGACGGATGGACGGATGAATGGGTGGATGGATGGATGGATGGATCGGTATGTAGATGGCTGAATCGCGCATCTGCCCGAGAGCCGGGGCTAGCCCGGCTCTGCCATTGCGCGCAGGAGGCTGCTTGCATCCCCGAAGTGCTGGGAACGGAGAAAACAAGGCGGGGAGGGGAGAAGAGCGGGGGCGGGCAGGGAGGGGAGGCGGGCGGGCGGGCGCGGAGCGGGGCGGGGGCGGGCGGGCGGCGCGGCCAATCGCCCGGGCTGCCGGCGCTGCAGGAGCGGCGGCGCGGGGCTCAGGGCTCCGAGGGATGCGGAGCCGGGGCCGGGTACCTCTCTGAGGACGGCGAGCAGCTGTGCCGCCAGCACTGCGAAAAGTCCCCATTCGCTTCTTATAAATTAAAGTGCCTTGTCACCAGTTAGGGCAAGTCAGCCAAGGTAAGGCTTAAATAAAATCACACTTTAATATGTGGCAACATGAATATTTCTGGACAGCGGTGCCGCTAACACAGCCTTTTAAGTAGTGCAAAATATTTTGTGCAATAATGCTGTCGTAGTGGGCGCACAACCTTTAATTTGTCTGTGTTAAAGTTGCCGCTGGTACATAAGCCTTACCCTTGTGGTGCTGTAGGAACGTGTTTGCTTATCCGAGGCAGTTTCAAAGGGACCTGCAAAATACAGGCGTAGAAAGGTAGCGGCGCTCTGTGTATGTGTTTGTGTGTGACCGTGTTCGTAATACCTACAGTTCTGCTCCTTAATTTATGGGGATAATGTGCAGATGCATTTTAATGGTGATGGCAAACAGATTATTCTTTGGCTCAACTCACATATGTGAACCTTTTTATACAATAAAACCGCATGCCATGTTGAACTATATGTGAAGAACATTAAGATTGGTATTTGAATAGCAATTTCAGGGGTTTGGGTTCCCCCCTTCCCCCCCATGTTTGTAACACTATATGTGATAACTGAGGATTGAAATTGCAGCAAAACAGGACCTCCTGCAGATTTACCTTTACCTGCTTGTTAAAGCTTAAGCAGTCACCTAACTTTACTTTGTGTAAAGGGCACTGTAAATAATGCACGGGCAGAAATAAATCCTCTCTTCATCTCCTCCTAGCCCACCCCAACAGTACCTCACCTAATGAACAAAAACTACCATGTACCTTTAGTTCACACTGCATTTTGACTGATGGAACTGTCAGTGGTCTGGAACTGAGTGTTTTGGCAAGCAAGGGGTTCCCTAGGATGACTTTGCTAATGTGTGTCTCTGAAAACAACATAGTCCTGAACCTGTGTGTGCGTGTATGCGTCTGTGTGTGCCTGTGAGTCTGTTTTGTGTACATGAGTGACAAGATACAAGGAAGACAGGGTACAGAAGCCAATGAAACGTGGCAAACGTAGATGCCTGCATGTATTTCTCTGACTGGATCTCTGTAAAACAGTATGAGCATTTCTTATATTTCAGTGTAGTTTATCATTCAGATTAGGAGTTGGGATAAATTCAATTTCATGTGCATCAATGCCCTATTAGTTTTTCACAATCAAAGGAAATACAATGGAAAACACAGGTAAAATTATGACTTCAGTTAGTACAGGTGATAAAATCACTTCCTATATTCAAGGTACAGAATGTATTTTTCATTTCAAGACACTAGGCATAGCTCCTTCCTTTCCAAATCTTTACTTCTGTGCTGCAGTCAACCATACACAGTTGTGTGAAAACACTGAAGCCTTCCTTCTGCATAAATTGTCCTTCTACTGAATAATAGTAAATGTTTGTTTTCAGGGCAAATATAAGATTAATTTCAAAGTTTGCCATGTTTGGCATTTTGCCTAACTGTAAAGGTAAGAAGATTTAGAGAAATAACCAAAAGGCTTCTTTAACCTACTTCACTGCCTTTGACAGAATATTTCATTTTATTTCATTTCATATTTTTCTGAAGAAGACATAGTATGGTATAGTTACCTAATGCAAATTAAGGTGTGACTATTTTTTTTTTATGTATACCTATGGAAACAATGTAATATTTTACTTTTGTAGTTAAAGTAACTAATCATCTTACTTAAGGACTACAATAAATAATGTTTTCATTTCTGCTTCGAAAATGTCAATCAAACAGAAAGCAAACAATCCAACAAAAAAACTACAAAATTAATCAAGAAAACAACCAAACCAACACATTCACTTTTACCTGCTTTTTTCTAAAAATTGACTGGAGAAATAGTGTGTCAGACAGCACTTTCCTTTAAATAGGAGCAAATTCAGTGCACAAGCATGTCTTAGGGGGCACTGTGCTGCTGACTGAACCATTTACAGATGAGATCCAAAACTAAATGCCTTCAACTTGCAGGTGCTGAAGATCCTGTAAGACTTTCTAGGGTAGCATTGTTGACTCTGCTATTAGGACAAAATGCCAGTCAAAATTTTTTATACTTTATCTAGTTTAATTCCTCAAGTAGCTTAGTTTGAGAGCATTGTTCTTTACTACCTACATTAAAAATGTTTTTTAGTGTTTTTGTCCTGCAATGCAGAGACTGTAACTCAGCCACTTTGTTGGCTCATGCTGTGCTAATTCATGGTAGTAGTTCTGGTGAACATATGCAAAGTTATAAAACAACTGGGGATAAATGTCTTCAACATCCAGAATTAGTGTATGAAAGTGCATGTGTGCATGCCAGAGAGGCACAGTTGTTACTGCACCAGAGCTGACATTCCTGTGGTGCGTAAAATTTACATAATAACCTTCAGGGAATAATCTGTACTTAAAAGTGACTTTAATTTTTTTTTTCTTTAATAATTTTGTCTCTGAACTCTGAAACATTTAACATATGAGCTCTAAACATTAAAAATATGAGTAATTGAATTACTAGTTCTCAATATGGTCATATGGAAGATTTCAACCTTTATCTCTTGCTGATAAATGAAACTTGAAAGGTATGAAAAATTCTGTTAGCTATAGCTCCTGCTCCTGGTTAAGAGCTGCATTTCTGTTAATACAATTAGTGCTAAAAATTATCAGTCTTATCAGATTGAATAAGACCAGCTAAATACCAGTGAGTCATCTGTTCCATGCAGATGAACATGAGCTCCTCTTTGGACAGCTAACAGCTACTTAGCCCTGGCAGACCTGTCCTTCAAAGGGGCCTACATCAGCCATCATGACACCATGGAGCACAGTTCCATTGCTGATAGACAATGCTAAATAAAGGTGGCAGCTGACAGGGCAGGAAGCAGACAAAATGCACAGCAAAACCCCCCCAACAACAAATAGTGATTGCATTCATAGAAGAGATTCTATGCATCTTCTCTTAGAAGATGATGCATGTGCAAAGGTCATAAGAAGAAACTTCATATGAAAACCCCAGCAGAGCCTGCACAGGTGTATGCAAGCCAGCATATATATGTCACTAGCATAATTATGGTGGAAAACTTATTTTCCATTATCAGTAGAGCTGCAGTTTAAATAATATGCGTATAATTTGTTGATAAATCAGGGCAAAGTGCTTAAACTTCATCATATACTTGATTGGCAGACTTGGACAAGTCCCTAAAGCACTCTGTAACTTCATGTATGACATAAGCATTGCATAATAACTGTAGAATGAGCAATTAATATTACATGATATTGTTAAAAAAAATATTGCCAAACCTAATACTGAAGTGTATTGTCTCCATTACTCTGTTCCTTCTGTTTTGAATTATAACCAATTTTGCCATCCATTTCCAGCAAATGAAGCTATATGGAATTTGGAAACTCAAAGAATGGAAGTAGAATTTTGAAGAAGTTTCTGAATTGAGGGCTAAACAAATCATGTATCATATAAAGGACAACAAAGACTGTCATGATAAGATTTTTTTTTCCCTCCAAAACCAGGTTATAGCCAGAAAACAGTTAATACTAAAATGTTTTAAAAGATGGTTTTAATAATGTACTATTACTTTTTTTTTTGACAGAATTTAAAATAAAAAATTTTGATGTTGAAAGGAGTGAATAAGGCTGATCTCCTGTTTAAGGGTTGTGCTTATGTGGAGGAAGTTGTTGTTTCAGGGTTTTTTTTGGGGGGTCTGGGTTTTTTTTAAGTAATGTCTTTGTGGATTGAACACAACCAGAATAACATAATAATGAAGCTTTATAAGTAACCAACAGGCAACTTGGTAGCATTTGCACATCTGCAGTCCTTATATAATGAAAATACATTCAGCAGTCTCTTGAGGCCTGTAAGAAATATGGGTTTTGCTTGATGGCAATTGTCCTTTATATTTTTGTGGAATTTATTCAAACCTGAGTAGAGTTAAAGCTGAGATTGTTATCATAGAGAAGAGAAAACATTACTTTACTCCCCACTCCTTATGAAATTGTTTGCTTCTTTTAAGCAGATCTTCTTGCAAAAGGGAGTATATTTAGGTCACAGACAAATTATTCCATTCTCCCTTCACCTTACCTAAGTATCAGTATAATTTATCCAGTGCTTACAAGGCCAAATTTTCAAGGCTGTTTGTGAAGTGTGGTGTAAAAATACACAAGCTAGCTGAGGCACCAGCTGCATTTCTACACTAGGACTGTAGTAAGGGTCTGTGAGATTTTTTGTTCTTTTCTCCTTGTACTGTAGTACTGCACAGTCTACTGTAATATTGAACCCTGAAAGTACTTTACAAGAGAGATCAGCCACATTGTCTTAGCAGATGAGATGAGTGATGTGGTAGGATCAGCAGGCTTTTCCTTATCAGATATCTTCAAGTTTTTCATGTACATCAATTGCTTTGAACCATTCTTTGGAGAAATCTGCCTCTACCTGCTAGTGATATAGAAATACATGCTTCAGTATATGTAGTCTAAATGCTTCCTAGCATGTCTTCTCCCTGTGCAGTATTCCTGTTGAAAATAACCAACTCTATTTGATTGACTCCTCATTTTGGTATTTCCAGGTGTATCATACAATCACGAAATGGTTTGAGTTGAAAGAGACCTTTGAAGAACATCTAATCCAACCTGCTCTGCCCTGCCATGGGTTTAGCCATCTTTCACTAGACCAGGTTACTCAAAGCCTTGAACACTGCTAGGGATGGGACACTGACACCTTCCTTGGGCAGCCTGTTCCAGTGTCTCCATCAGGCAGTGTTGTTTCATAATTAATTGCCAGTAAGCTCTTACAGTACAGTTATGGGTGTACATATGGTAAGCCTATACACACATATTCTTTGAGAAGGTACAAAGAAATTAATATTAACTTAAAATAAAGTACAATGTTTGGTGCTCTAAAAGCACATAAAAATTAGGGGTAACATTGTATGGCACTAGACTGAGCAATTTTTTGGCCCAAGATATCTTCTGGTCACTGATGGGAATGTGCATTTTCATTATTATATGAAATGATTTATTGAATTCTATGATTAGTCAACTTAACCAAATCAGTAATATATTGTCCTACAAAAGTCATGCATTTAGATTTGAATTCTGTTTATTTTACATCTTGTTCTTTCTGGGTGGCATGAAAGCTATGAAGGAAAATCTTTTGGTTCAAGAGACTATGGTTGCTTTCATTTTCAGTAATTATACTTTGCCCAGAGAAAATAATCTTGTTTTGTCTTTGACTTGTAAACATTTATGTATTGGGTAGCTGTTTGAAGGAGACTTAAGATGACCCTTCATATTGGGGGTGAATTGAATACTGAAGCCCGTATCTCAGACTTCAATATTCAGTCAAACTTTCAGTCCTGCTCTGCTGTTGTTGATATGACAATTGATAGAACAAATAATTTTTAAGAATAGCAACATGAATACAATCTCTATAATTGTAGGGCAAGTATTTGAGATATTCAGAGGCAGGTTTCAGACTGTCTCTGTGAGTCCTGTTCTATGTGTAAAATACAAGTGCTCCTTCAAAAGAGAATCTTCCTATTATTAGTGAAAAATTTGGTAGGTTAGCAATGGTGTCAAGTCAAAAATGCTGCTATTATTTTTGGGATGTTGGAGTGCATAAGCATGTGTTTTTGCATATTTGAAGAAAACAGTAGTTCCTATAAGGGAGGTAGCTCCTTTAGTTCATTCAATGGTGAGAAAGATTTAACTTGACTGTAAAAAGGTATTTTTAACACTGATGTATTGTATTAGCACCTGGGAAGTGCTGACTGTTCTAAATGTAAAATCAGGAGAGGTGAAATAAAACTAGGGCATATGAGCATTGTAGCATGTTAGCCATTAACTGCTCATGGCAACTGTCAATATATAAAAATACTGGGGAAGTAATTGATACTTGGACTACAGTCCTCAATCACTACTTCTTGTATGCTTTACATTTGGTCTTTCAATAAATAATAAGCTTTCTCACTGGAGTAATAAAATCAAGAGAAAAGCTACGCATCATTTATTACATGCAATTTCCACACACTTTGCTGATGAAGAAAATTTGTTATATATTTGCTGTTCATTAAAGCATGAATTCTTGCATTCATATTAGTGTATTTGAGCTCAGAGTTATTATCTTGACTATTCGGGCTAGAGAGATCTTAAATATTTTTCTATTTACAGGAGGGAAGGTGTAAAATAATCAGTCCATTTATCATTGCATGTATAGTTTATTTTTTTTGTGTTTTTATTTTAAGTTATGAACAATCTAAGAAACTTCTCCTAGAAAACTTGTGGAAAAGTATAATGTTTGTTCTTATTCATTTTCAATGAATGCATAACTAACACTTTTAAATCCTGTGTAGCTTTGTACTAGAAACCCTTCTAAGTGATTTTGGAAAATGTCAAGACAACCAGGAAGCTAACATGTTTTCAAATGGAACTCAACATTTCTAGCTGGTTGGGCTTCTTCCAGTGTTATCTTGTGTACTGTCAGGACAGCTATCCAAGGCATGCATTTCCCTGTGCATTAACAGAGTGGGTGCAGCACAATTGTGCCAAGAGGCAGCAGAGTTGGAAGATAGCTACTGATCCTGGCACAGATGATGTGACCTGCTGCCATAACTCCCTTCAAGCAGCAGGTACCTCTTCCCAGGTGTTTAGCAGGTCCATTATGAGCGTGCAGACTGTGCACAGCTTTTAGATAGGGAGTGGGTTCCACAGTGGCCAAGTGCTGTGGTTCAATCCCCAACTTTCAGCTGGGACTGCAGAAATGCATTGGCTTGACCGTGCATGCCATTTGTGTGCTATAAATTGGACATTAGGTTTCGAGGACTTAGGGGGAGTGATCATGTTACATGAATATTTTCCTGGAGGAGGTCCTTATATTTCTCAGATCCCACTCAATCAACTGCATCATTCTAATACCATGTTTTAAACTATTAGAGAAAAACATAGTGTTGGATACCTCTTGCTCTATTAAGGAGGAGTTAGTAGATAGATATGTGTTACCAGGGGATTTGATCCTCAGAGAGCATAAAGGAGCTTACAGAGAATGTATGCAAAATTATTCAGCCAACAAGTTGCTGCTTTTCCCTAGTAATTTTTTTTCTTTTTTCCCTGGGTTAATTTTCTGCTGGATTAGAGAGCTATGTCATTTTATAGGAAGGTTTGTCACGTTCTGGATCTAAAGCAGAGAAAGCTAGGGGAACAACAGCCTGGATGCAGGGAAAGAAAAATAGGGCACCATTATTTTGATAATCTTTCTTTAGCCATGAGGCAGATGAATGGAAAAGATGACCAGAGGGATGTTCCTTTGTAATAACCTTTGAAAAGTAGCCTCCTAGATGAAAACCTTTTCAGGAGGTTTATCAATACCTTACAAGGAAAGCCAGCAGGAAGACAACTGACTATGTAGCCTTGCATTGTGACTTGAAGGCTAATGAACTCGAGTTCTTTCAGACTATATAGGTCAGGTGATGACTGATTTCCTAAAGCTATTAATACCTACTGTGCTACTGAAGCCAGTTGGATTATATTGTTACACTATTGTAGTGTGTTTGCTGTGCTATGTCATGGCTATACCTTTAAGTTTTCTAGTTCTGAACTGAGACAGGAGATGTCCCCATTTGAGTTTGTTTGGATTTTTGTTAGTTTGTTTGTTTTCTTTTTGGTTTTTTAATTTTTTTTTAATTAAAAAGAGGTATAACATTCTTGAAATGTAGTGAGTTTCCTCCACAGGACCATTGTGTGATAATTTACTCATTATATTGTAATGAGCACTTGCTCTATTTATTGTGGAGCTTAATATATTTTAATGACTGTTGTGACTTTCCCGCAAAGCAAAACTCAAAGAGTATCTCCATGCTCATGGTTCATTTAAGTGGATTTGTTAAAAGTTTTGAGACTTGTGAGCACATACTTTTTTGCAATGTACAGATTTAAAAGCAGAAAAATTACTTTCCTTAACTTTGGAGAAATCCCAAAACATAGATGCTTGTATATTTAGCATTCGTATTTTATATCAAGTGAAAGATGAGTGGTTTCATTGAAATATTCTTGTATTAAAGGGCAGCTTCTAAATTTTTTGTTCAGGACTTTTATGAAATCAGTAAAATTTAAGCTCATTCATTAATGTCATTTGCTACTTGAAACCCCCCCCCCCCCTTAAATCTGAACTTTATAGAGTCAGGCTTATGTTTTTTGAAAAATATTCATTAATATTTAAGTAGGTTTATGGCATCTGCAAACTAAATAGAGGCACATCAATGTAGAATTGTTTTTTGTGTTCTGAAAATTTTCAATATTCTGGCAATAGCTGTGTTCTGGAAAATGAGAACTGGGAAAAGAATGTCAGACAAATTTACTTGCAGACAAGGTTTTTAGCCTGTCAGTCTGTCTAGTCAATCTTTGTAGATTGCTGGTGATCTTGTTGTGACAGTAAAGTTTTTTATAATAACATTTCTGTAATATCTACATGCAGTGTTAGCCCTAAAGGAAACACTTTGCTCTTCTCTATGCTTTTGTGATGTTGCCACAAAAGACAGATTCAAAATGAGGTGGCTGTTTGAAAAATACTGTTTTATCAACATTGAGACTTAAAAATATCAACTGATTTTCTGAATTGGCAAAGTTGTTTATCTTTTGCAAACCTGAAGGTCAGTTTCATTTTCTTATTCTAAAAACTGCAGTGTTAGTAAATTCAAACTGATAGATAAATCTTTAATCAGACCATTCTTTTCTATACTCTTTCTCTACTGTGACACTTTTATTTGAATAACTCTTATCATCCCCAGAGACTTGCAAGCAGAAATTTACTGAATTTATGACTACACAGCAATTATTTATTTTCTGATAGAAACATTAGGTAAGCTACTCCCAGGCAGAATGTTATGATGCCTGATTACATCAGTGTGAGGTCCAGCTGAATCCCTGAACACCAGAGAGCTACCACTCAGCAAGGTAATGGTGAACCTCCATGTCATCTGAGGATGGGGCATTTGTTATTCCTGCTGAATTCTTATCTTCCCAGTTCCCCACTTTTTCCGTTATGTCTTTACACTTTTTAATGACTTTTTCATTACTGCCCACTCTATGTTTTTACTTCTGTCTTTATTTTAGCTGTAGCTACATTAAAGGTCCAAGTTCTTTTGCTCCATTTTTGTAGAACCTGGACACTAGAGAGCATTATATTTGGAACAAAGATGGGCTTTGAATAATTGCAGAAAAAAGGAACTTCAAATGGATAGTTTAAATCAAATTTGGCCTAATTCCTGCTATAACTGTGAACATACATTGTTTGCAGGAAATGATAGCTTATGGACTGCACATAATGACTGGCCTTTTCAGCTCCTGTCTCCCATGTATCTCATGCCAACAAAAGGAATTGTTGTGTACCTGATGTGCAATTCTGCTGACCAATTTTAGCAATTGATTAAAAAAGGGTAGAAAGTAAAGGATAAAAGAGATGAAATAAAAAATTCAATAAGGAAGTAAAAGTATGTCATTTAAGAAAGAGATTGAAGCTATTTTTTGGCATATGATACAAAAAAGAAGGGCATGACTAAACCTGTTTTTTACTCTTCTTGAAGTATTGTTCCAGATTATTGTAGGAAAGGTGTCAATTAGAGTCAGCTCCTTTATGCCTCCTTATCTCTTTTTTTTCACAAGAAGATGTAGTTAGTTTTACAGTTTGCCACATAAAGGAGTTGATTTTTTTCCCCCTCAAGAAGGTATTTATGCAGTAGATATCTTACTCCTAAAGAGGATTACAGGCTTAGACCAAATAATCATGGTTTGTAAATACTTTTTATGATGTTATAAGCAATATACTAGATATTGAAAATTATACCAATCTTCCACCTAATTTTGGCTCACCATGGCAAAATATATTTGCATATTGAGTTGAATCTTAACCTTGAGATATACTGAGATCCTCAGCCAAGGACCTCAGCTTTTTATTGATACTTCTGCTTAACAGCACAGAAAGAAATTCTGCAATGGAGGTGGACTCTGTTGGTATTAACCTTCCCATGACAGAGACAAAAGGGCTTCTGCACAGCTGCCACCATTCTTGTAGCCTGAATAAAATGCACCAAAAATTTGTTTTCAGGAAGGAAGGTCTTTGCAACAAGGTCGACAGGAGGACTTATTCAAAAAGCCTTCTTCAGACATATATGTATATATATACACACATCTACAACTTTGCAACAGCTGTAACAGTAGTGCTGTATAAAAATTTACAGATTCAGGAAACTGTTCCTCATCCAGTTGCTAGAGTCTGATTTATTTATGATACGGAAATTTCTTCTTGCTATAAGGTCTAAATGAATTCTGCATGTCAAATCTTTACATAAACTGGGGGAAAGAGCCTTAATAACCAGACCAACTCTTCAACATTTGAAATAGATTAATGTTTTTCCTCTTAGTATTTCTTATAGCATAGTCCAGTTGAAAGGTACCAGTTTGGTGTGGGGGTTTATGGGTGGTTTGTGGGCTTTTTCTTTGCTTGTTTGTTTTGCCTTCTTTCTCTACAACTTACCTTAAAATGATGGGTCTTTTTATATGTGTTACATGTTCCCATGAAGATATTTCCTTTGTCTTTGACTCTATTCCTTGTTGCATACACATCCTTTCATTTTTATTTGGTTACTCTGCAAGTTGTATATAACTACAACAAATACGCCATTCCTATGTGTGACATCTCAAAAATATTGTTATTGCATAGATTCCCAAAGGCCCTGTGAGACTGGTATCTTAACATTTATTCAGTCTGATCCTCTACAGTTTGCACTTTTTCAGCTCAAAAGACCACATAATTCTGTACTGCCTAAAGGCATGAGAGATTGGTTTTTCTCACAGGCAAAATGAATAGGTATTTTCAGCTCTCTCCATTTTGTTTAAAGTTTGTCTTTGAAAGCTCAGGATGTTGAATTTAAGATTTCCTTTCAGGCACATACTTATTTCTTTCCATCGCTTATATTTTAAGGTCATACTTTTCACTCCTCATTGTTCAAGTGCAGTAGAGGCTTATTGAACTCTTCCTTGACAGATAGTACAGACACACTGCAGTACTACTTTTCCTTTTGAAGACCTTTTTGTACCCAAAGTGCCTTGTGGTATCTTTGATGTTGCCTAATTGGAATCTCAGAAGTGAAAAAATAAATAGCTGAATGAAGACGTGAGTGGCAGGCCTAAGGTGGTTCATAATCTTATTTTGCTTTCAATCATTCTTTTATTCTTATGCCTTACAGTCAGGTAGCCCTCTAATACTATTGCTTTATTTATTTCTATCACCCATTTCTGCATTTGAGTTTCTCAGTTATCTGTCTCCCACACTTTGAACAGAAGCTCCTGAATTTTCATTTGTCTTCATGGTCCCTCTGAATCCATCTCAGAACTTTTAACCTGCCTTCTTTTTAATGAGTAGTCTTTCTTAAATGGGTAATTTTTATCCTATCTCACCTACTTGTCTCACCTAGTTTAGGCTTAAGTTTCTTAGGACCGGAGTATCGTCTTAAAACTCTGTATAAATATGCTTCACAAAGACAGCCCAGCAGAAGTTCTGCATCTAATTTGGGATTTCCCAATGCAGTAATAGAGCCCAGCGCTGCCAATAGTTACATGGAAAGAGGCACAAGAATCTGGTGGGATATGGATTATAGGTGGAAAGTGCCCTTACAGCAAGGAAGGTTAGGCACAGCTGTAGAGTTGAGGCACAGAATTCTCCTCTTCTATTGCAGTGGAACAGCTGTGCCAAATTTGTAGGGCTCTAAAAGAAGAAGGAGGTCAAGAAAATATAGTGATGAGTGGGAGGCCTTGAGCTTCTGGCAGTTGTATTGCTAGGAGACAAGAGAAGGGGCACTGCAGAGAGCTAGTTGCAGCAGTAGAGGAGTCAGAGCCAGGCTCCCCTGGGAGGAGCACAGCAATAAGGCAGAGGACAGTGGCCACAAGCGTCAATGAAGGAGATTCCTGTTGAATTTGAAGAGGTAGCTTTTCACAGGGAGCAAGGTTAAGCTCTGGGTCAAGTTGCTCAGAGAGAGACCTTCAGACTTAGAGGTTTTTAAAATTCATCTGGACATGGCCCAAAAAACAACCCAATAAAACTTAGAAGGTAGCCATGCCTTGGGGAGGAATCTGGGCTTTTTTGATCTCCAAAAGTCCTTTCTACCTACATTTTTACTTTTATTGCTCACTCTGCAGTCTTATTTGCAGCAAGTGTTGACTTTATCATTTGCTATTTTTTAGAAATAACAATCTGTAGAGGTCTGTGGAGCTATTGGTGATTTCACAGGGATAAATTCAGTTCTAAGTCTTCAGGACTATATTTGCCTGACTTGGAAATGTATTGAATCTATTAAGTGCTCATTTCTAGTCACTTTGGATGTGAGCATCCACTTCAAACTTCAGCAATTGGAGAAACCAGCTTAGAGAAATAGACCAATTTTTTAAAGGATATTTTTTATGTGCACTGATTATTAAATCAAGTACCCTTCTTCCAAAAAAGTATAGTTTTGAGAAAGGCAGGAGTATTTGTGGAGAGGCAAGAGCATAAATGAATGGAAGTATTCAAGTCCTGGAGCAAAAGAAGGGTAAGTGTCTTGTTTGTCATAATGGCAAGAGTAGAATTGATTTATAGAGTTTTACATCATTAAGGCCAAAGGAAAAGATGAACCTGTAAAGGTGAAACAAAATATTTATATTATCTTGGGGTAAGATACAGAAAAAAAAAAGTGATGACCAGGATAATCAATGACTTGTTTGGCACTGAAGTATTATCTGAAGGAATTAAGTTTAAGCTCTTAAAACAAAATTGCTCAGATGGACACCAGATCATTCTAGAAAAGAATGATGACAGGAACATTCTTTGTGTGCTTAAAATATTTCCTTATCTAAGATAACCCTCTTGCTTAGTAGAGCAGAATTAAAGTCCTTCTTCTGATTTCCCTGAGTTTAGAATTAGTTTTTCCCCTCGAGCACCATGCCAGTACAATTAAGAGCGTTAATTTACAGCATGGCCTGGCAGAAAATACTAATCTGTAGTGCTTTTTTTAGTGGGTTGGGGCCTAGCTGGCATTAAGCATAAGGAAGCATCAACTGCCCTAAAGGACCAACTCTAATGCTCCATTTCTGTATATGCTCATTAATTTCCTAATTTTCACTGTAGCTTTTGATAATCCTAAATAAATGTTACATGTGTAGTGCATTGTGCAACCTTTGGAGAAATCTCAAACAACCTTATTATTATCTCTCCCCAGCATATGCTAAATAGTGTAGAGAAAATAGGTCTCGCAGATGGACACAGAAAACAATGCCGACATTACAATAATATAATCTTTTTAATTACTTGTGACATTTTACAAAAAGAATAATACTATGTTATATGTTTTTCTGCTTTAAGTTCTTCATGAGTGTGTTTTTGAAACAAAGGACTTTAAAATAATTCTGCTAAGTTGATTTTATCCTCTAGTTTTAATGCATTAGATTTTTTTATCTTGAATATGTGACCTATTCATGGGCAAGGTGGAGCTCAGCATCAGCTTAGTGAGAGGCCTTTCCGTTCTGATTTGCATGGACTACTATATTTCATCTTCTCTCAAATAATATTGAATGTATTAGCTGGAACCTGATAGAATCATAATTGAGTTCAACTGCCAGCTCTGGCCAGCTACTTCAAAATAATCAAATGTTTCTATTTTTTGGAAGGAGCACATACCTTCAGGAGTATATAATTTTTGGTGTTGTAGTGCCTCTTAGAGACATCTAACTTCTTTTCTACTTTTTTGAGAGAGAATGGTAATTTAGAGTTTTGTTTTCTTCCCAGCATAAAAATCAGAGTGTATTCTATCCAGACAGAAATTATAAAACTAAAATCTTTACTCTTGTCTTTTTGTTCTTTTCCATGGAAGCAGTGTGTTTTATTTTTGTATGTGTGACAGACTGCTGACCATGGAGAAAGGAAACATGGCATCTCTCTGGTGTTAATTAATGACAGCCTGTCTTTTATGTAACTTGAAGGGTTAAAACTACTGAGTTAACATTTGCAAGTGCCTTTGATATTCCCATCTGAAATTTATGATCTCTTGTACAGAACTAGGACTACAAATAAC
This sequence comes from Camarhynchus parvulus, assembly GCF_901933205.1. Taxonomy (NCBI): domain Eukaryota; kingdom Metazoa; phylum Chordata; class Aves; order Passeriformes; family Thraupidae; genus Camarhynchus; species Camarhynchus parvulus. The sequence goes on from NC_044572.1 coordinate 76,069,897, forward strand.
TCCTAATCCAGTTTCTGGAAAGGGACTTTGTTAAAAGAATATTTCCAATGCTATCTCAGTAAGATCTCCTTTTTTTATTTTTAGGTGTTGTGAAGTTAGCAGATAATAAATTTTATTTGAAGTAAGCAGAGAGGAAGCACATACTTTTGGCTAAACCATGGGTCTGGAGCCCAAGAAGAAGGTGGATTTACTGTTTCCTTACTTGCAAGAGAGAAATTTTTAGCTTGTGTTGTAGTCAACATTTGCTTGTGTTTAATGACTGGTCTTAGTTAGATAAATATCCAAAGGGGCTGAACCACTGCCTAACTTTTACCCAGGGTCTGTGGGACTTTACAACAACTGGGTTCCCAGAGACAGGGTTTGCGTGTACCCAACACATAAGTTCTGGAGCTGGCTTTTGTAGCCATAAGATGACCAAGCGAGGGGAAGAACTGTAAAGTTAATTTTATATGCTGTTGGGTCCAGTAAAATGCTTCACATCAGCTACTTCCTGTAGCATTGTATTAATGCAGCCAGTCCTGGAAAAAATCTTATGTTATAAAGATTAGTTTTTACGTGCTGCCACACGCCTTGTGAGAATTCTCATGGTTCCATATTTTTACTGGTTTTAATTATTCCATAACTGCAAGCTCACATAGAAAACTGAAGAGTTTTGTTCTAATTTTTTAGCTTCATAAGACAAAGTTTTTTTTCTTAAGCCATAGCCAATCTCTAAAAGAGTTTAGTGTTCTGTCTGTCATAATCTGCCACATCTTCCTCTCATCTGTCTCCAAAACTTTGAGGCTGTGGTCTGAAATGCTGACTTGGTTGCTACTGAGCTTGGAGGAAAGATTACAGCTCTGAGCATACCTCAGCTGCTCTTCACTACATCCTGCCAGAAATTATTATAGCCACCTGTCTGACAGTAGAATTGCATTTGTAGCCTCTCCTTACTGTGTTTCTGTCAAATATCTTGAACTGAAAAGCCAAGTTTAATTTGACACTAAACATTTTGATCAGCACCAGTTCTGACTGTGCATGAAGTTAAGCTAGTAGACCTGAGGGTCCATGAGAAGAGAGATGCTAATGAGCAACTGGGGCATGTTGTGGATGGTAACTTTTTGCTTTTTGACTTTGTCAGCCAAAAAGAAAGCTAGCAACAACTGAGTAGTTATAGAAGTGTGAAAAGATGGGTGGAAAACTAACAAAATATGTCATAGATTTGATGATAAAAATATTTCTTTCTAGATTTTCTTTTTTCCTTTTTGTCTTGCTGTGATTGGATCCAAATGAAAGTTTTCTTCCTTGTAACATTATATTTTTATCCCGTGAGCAAGTGGGCAGTGATACCTCAATAGGAGATTAGTTTTTATTTTAAATAAATTTAGAGAACTGAAAAAGAACCCTGCTTAATGAACATGTGTCCCAAAAATTAACTCTGAAGATAATGGGCCAGGAATTTTGCTGTTTTATTCCTGAAGCAACATCAGTGGGGTCAAAACATCTGCATAGAATGTAACTTGGAAATAGCTTGAAAACATGGTCAGAAATCTCTCTTCAGATTTTTTTTTAATTACTTTTGTGTAGTTCCTGGTGTTACCTGAAATTCTGCACCATTGTTTTCAAAAGTCATTGTTGTATCTGTAGGTCACAGGGCAGTTGAAATAATTTTGAGCCTAAAGGTTTACTTTTTTTTCTCCTCAAAAATTGTCTGGTCAGATATTATCCTGGAAGTTACTGAGGCGCTGGTCATGGTTTGCTTCCACTGATGTTGTGGTGGCAACATCAGTGGTTAAATGGTTAAATGTTCTTTGACATGTCTTCCAGAAATGCATGCTTACTGTGGAAGATAAAAGGGGGTATAAACCTTGTTGGACATATGCTTCTATGTGCTCATATGAAGGCTGACTTTCTGATAAACTCTCACAAAAATATATGGAAAGACACAGGTGCTGTGTGTCTTTATCTCACCATATTATTGTTATTTTTAATAAATACAAGAATCCTTTAAATTAAATTCACTAAATTTGTATGTATAGTTTTCTGTTCTAATGGGTCTAGAGCTGACCCATTAAATAATGAAAAAGTTTTTGTAGCTACATGTACCAGTCTAGTTATTAAATGAAAGGACAAAAAAGGTTATAGCTTTAAAAAGTACACTTTTGAGAGATTGTAACACTTTCATTTATTTTAACAGTAGATACAGGTAACTGGTTGAAGCTGATAAAATCATGGGAGATTTCTTTCCTGGCATCTGTTTTATGCTTTAGTTAGATGCAGCAATGTTTATGTTTGCACTCGGGTCACAGTTTTTTAGAACACAAATATTTGACAATCACTGTAATCACAGAAAGTTTACTATACAGATCAAGTTTAGTTTCGTACCAGAGATCTGAGAGATTCCCTTTGTAAAAGTGATTACTGATCATACTTGATAAGTGTTACAGACTTACTGAAAATCATAAAGAGAGAAAGAGCTAGGCATTGATCTCTACTTTCACGGATTCTTAACTTTATGTAGTGTGTCTGATTCTGTTCCAGTGGTGGAATAAGTCAGTCTCTAATGCTGGACATCCAGATAAACCTGCAGAGAATCAGAATTGGGTAACCTGCTGGCAAGTAGGTGACAAAGGCTAAAAGAGCATCTAAGACTCAATGTTGTACCTTCTTTCCTTACAATATATGTGACACAGCTGACATGAAATGGAAAGGTTCAGTTGTTAGATCTATAAAAATACCCACAAAGTATGACCAAGATAAAAGGCACAGAGTGGAAGGTCATATTTTCTTCTCAAATGGATGGTTCCTTAACTATAGGTGGTTTAGCAACTAAAACTTGTGAAAAAATATTTATTTTTTAAATCTTGCCATTTTTTTTTCCTCCATGGGAGATCTTTTTGTTATATCTTTTAGAAGAAAGGCTTTTCTTTTTCCTTTTCTATTATCACAAATCCTGAAGTGGCTGATTATTGTTGTAGGATAACCTTGTCTAACAAAGTCACATCTGAAGAGGTGAAACAATGATAAGGGAATACAAAAGAGTGAAAAATGTCAAGATGTCAAGCATATCTTCTGGATAGGTTAGAAGCTATTTTCAAGAGTACATATTGAAAGGGAAAGAAATTAAGTTCGTCGGACCTAAGTCCAAAGTACAGTTTGGCTGTGAAAACTAGCAGTGCTTATACAGTGACAAGGTTATGTCTCAGAAAACCAACCAGCAATGTAAGAAGAGCCTAAAGCAAGTCAGCTGTAGTTCAGATTTAACTTTGCCATAAAGAGGTTAAGCATTTTTTCTTTTACAAGTACAATTTTATAATTAGATATATTGTTACTGGTTTGTTGGTTTTGTTGTGTTTTAGTTTTATTCGAAAAAATAAAACTAAAAAAGAAGAAACTGAATTTGTTGAGTGTGGCGTCCTGGCTCAGGATTGCAGATTACCACAAGAAGGGATCTCTCTAGAACTTTCAAAGGTAAAAAACTTCACCTAGACTGCTTTCAGAACTTGTATGAAAACCTTAACAATCATTGCAAAACTTTTTTCCCCTGGTAAGATTCTACCTAAATATGTGCAAAACATGCAACAACTTGTGTGAGTATTCAGGACATAGGAAAATGTTTTTACATTTCTGTAGAATCTGCAAATGTTTAAACAACTATCCACTTCCATTGTCTTAATTTTTTGGTCAAAGTGGTCAAGAAAAAGGAATGTGACTCACTGCATTAGGACATAGGTTGTGTCAGGGACACTTTACTTGTTTTGTGATATAGAATATTTTGAAGGAAAACAAATGTCTTGATTAAGGTTAGCACTGAAGGAAATTCAAACTACCTAAATTCTTGCAACTTAATGCTGTGTAAGGAGCAAAAAAAGAGAAGTATGTCTCAAAATCTGAAAGTAACTAAGAATCTAGAAAACTTTTCTTGGTTAGGTCATTAATATAGTATATATTAGACTGTGTCACTAAGAGCAGCAAAGTAATCGAAAAAGAGAAATGGAGAAAAATGAACCTTGTATTCCCTCACTGCTGCATAAAAGCAGTTTAATACATGGAAGAATATTTTTTTGCAGAATTTTAAAGTCAGTAATGATTTCAGGGTTTGGCTGCAGTATATTTCTGATTTATTTTTGTTTTATCAAAAATATCCTATATCAGAGGGATTAAAATTTTGGTATGAAATTATAGTATCTTAGTTACAATCTTAGAGTAGGCCTTAGGACTTGCTGTGCAAGGCACTTCCAGGGGAAATTCCAATGAATTATTTGTTTTCTCATAACTCTGTGAAGAACTAAGTAAAACCACAAAACAATCCCCCAAATAACTCTTAATTTTATTTTTTAATAAATAATAATATTTTATATTAATGATAAATGATCTGATTACACATTGGACTATTACAAGGATAATTCTTAATTTAAATATCTCTTCCTTTATTGTGCTGGTTAATCAGACCATTGCACTGTTCAAAATGTGTTAGAAAGAATCCAGAACTGGGAGACAGCTCAGTCATTTGATTATTTTTTTCAAAAGTCTTCAGACTAAATTTTTGAGTAACTAGCACCCACCACTGTTTAAAAACAAAAATAAAAATTGAACATTTCTCTTTGGGATAATAAGGAAGGATAATTTCATACTAAATGTGTTAGATACATCTAAATAAGGGACTGCACCTTTTATGATAGACTGCAACATTTTGGTTTTCAAATCAGAGATGAATTTTGTGTCACAGATATATTGTCAGCAGATCTTAAATTATGTGTTAATAAAGACTGATTCTGAATTATGCTGGCTGTGGACATTCTTGCAGTTTTTTTTTTATTTTTGTATAGTTTTTTCCATTGCATGAAAAGAAGGGTAAAGCTGATGAAGATATGTATTTCAGATAAGCCTGAGATACAGGAGGCAAGCTCCTAGCTTAAAACTCAGGTGTTGCAACACTGTCTGCTGTGATGCAATTCTGTAGCATCTGTCAATGCTTCTGTAATTTTGTGTGGTGTTTACTCATTGTGTGGATTTACTCCATCATGTAAATGAACAGAATATTGAAGGAAAGGCAGTCAGCATTTATGTAATGAAGTGAATCAGGTGTTTGATACATACTACTGTGTATTGTGATGATTTATAGTGTTTTTCGCCTCTCTACTTGAATGTAGGTCATAAATACAGTTCTTTCGAATTACATGCTGTACAGCCAAAGACAGACATTTCAAAAGTGCACCTTGGTCTCGTTTTCTGGGTGAAAAACATATTATATCCTGACGTGATTTACTAGTTGGCATTTGGAAAGGATGTTTATCTAAATTCAATTTGTTTCCTTTTAACCAATTATGTGGTTTGTTAATACATTCTTACCTAACTTGTAGAACGCATTAACAGCTTCACAATTGACAGTATCTTCTCAAAAGTGCAATGATGTGCTCATATATCAGAAACCTGCATTTTGTTCCTTTTTTTTAAGTTGAAAAAAGTATGTTTCTTGAGTTTAGATAAACACTAAGATTAAAAAAAAGTTGTATTTTAATGTACAAACTAAGATTAGATTTGTACAAACTTTGCTTTAAGGCCAGTTTCTGGAAAATGATGCAGTCTATACCAAAAGTTCAAAGTCATCTCTGTTAATCACGCTACCTTTGTTTACATGTTTTGGCTTTTGAAGTACATTTTATTATGCCTTAAAACTTTTAATTTTTTTAATACAACTTTCATTATTCTCATTCCCCAATTATCTTATATATTGTCAGCAAGGTCTTCTACTTACTACTGATTAGGATGGCATGCACATGTAAAGCAAATAGATTTTCTTAGCCCCATTGATTGCTTGTGCTGAAGAGCAATCTAGTCCGTGTATATGTGATATATTTTCCATATATATAAAAGCATATCTTTTTTTGGTAAATACCATATGGAAAGGTGTCGACACTTCATGTCATCCTTTATCTGTTTTTGTCACAAAATGGTGTCTGAGATGGAGTGTTTGTGTACACATAAAAAGACAGAAGATAAGTACATAACTTGCACTACTCTGATAATTCAGCAAGTGGCCTTTTTGCAAGTGTGGGTAGAAGTGGTAACCTAAGTTGTCTGTTTTACTTAATTCTCTTTCCCTACCAAAGAGGAAAACCTGCTCGTGTTTGAAGTGGCTTTATAATAAAACTGCATAAACATACAGCTTTAATTATAGATTCACATGATTGAAAGTGTAGTTATGGCAATTATGTGGATTTTTTTATCCCTCCTGTCTAGTAAAACTGTAATTGAAAAACAATGGGTATGTTCATGATCAGAAATGTCTGAGATGATTAGATTTATCCAGTTCAAGAGTAAAATATTTGCATAGAATCTTGAGTCAGCTTCTGAAGCTCTTGTCTTTTTTGATTGGTATGAAAAAATGTGTGTTAAATTATGTCAACAACTGCATGGAATGTCATATATGGAAATGACAATGTACGTATATACAAATGAGATATATTTATGCTAAAAAAGTTTTTAGAAACAAAAGATCACAGACATATCTAGCCACAACTCTAAACATGTTCACTGCTCACCCACTTTATTTTAAATGTTGTTCTCTTTTGTTTTATAACATACTGCCAAAACTATATCAGATTTTATAGTCACCTGATCAAAATGAAATTTAGGTCTTCCTCTAGAGATGTACGAGTAGAGTTGCAAATTTGACCCTGAAATCTAGGAGATTATACTGGGAGAATTTTACGTCAAACTCTCAAATGTACAGATTCTTTGAGGCTGCAGGCTTTATTTTACCTCAGGAATGTTTTTTGTCTGAAGAGTCAGGCTTATCAGAATGATTATTCCTGTTTTGTTAGGCTGGGATAATATGCATTAGTCTTAGTGCAACTGCTCTATAATGTCTACCAGACTAATTATACCAAAGGCACAATCTAATTAATTGCCTGGAGCTCACAGTAAGGAGCTGTTGTTGATGTTTTATCTGTGGTACAGTTAAGTATTGTGCAGAAGTATGCTTCTAAACCTTGTCTGCATGGCTTGAAAGACTTCTGGCACATGCCAACCAAGCTTAGAGAAATTTCACCTGGATTCTGATAATACTGAAGAAATTTTAAGACTTTTTTCTTTCGCTATACTACATGCTCATAATCATTGGATCATTATTGCTCCGAGTTTTATAGAGATGTTCTTAAAAAATTAGAAAACTCAAACAATGTAAAAACTTATATTCACACACTTTTGCCTCTATACATGCACAGGCAGATGGTAAGCTGACCAAGATTTTTTTTTAAATATTTCACCTTATGGCCATTAATATTTTCTTTTATACATTGTTTGCATTATGATACCACCTACAGGCCCTTGTTAGTACAGTACAAGGAGAGGGGTAATGTACTGATGAAATTAAAATTAAAAAGCCTTTGTTTGCTGCGTCTCATAGTTCTTTAGAGCATTTGTTATTTAAATATAATTCTTAGTGTGGTGCTGTGTGTATGGGTACCTGGAAATACCTTTGATAGAAGACCTTTTAAATTTAGGGACTCAAAGAATCATGTGGGTTGGAAAGGACCTCTTGAGATCAGCAACTCTGCTGCCCCAACTCAACCATGGTCAGCTACAGCATCTTGCGTGGAACATGTCCAGTTGGATGGTGAATATTTCCACAGAAGATTTTTGACCTCACTGCACAGCCTGCCTTACTGCAGTAAAGATGTTTTTTCTCATGCTCATTTGGAATTTCCTGTTTTTCGGTTTGTGCCTGTTGCTTCTTGCCCTGTCACCAGGCAGCACTCAGAATAGTATTTCCCTCTTATTCATTATTTTCCTTCAGATATTCATACTCCTTGGTAGGATCCAATCTGAGCATTTTCTTCTCTAAGCTGGCATGTTCCAGTTCTCTCATCTTTTTCTTGTAGGAGAGGTGCTCCAGTCCCTTCACAATCTTCTTGGTCATTTGTTGAACTCTCTCTATGTCTCTCAATATGTTGAACTCTCTCCAATATGTCCATGTCTCTCTTGTATTGGGGAGCCCAGAACTGGACCCAGAAGTCCAGGTGTGGTCACCCCAGTGTTCTGCAGAGAGAAAGGATCAACTTCTTCAACAATGGCATAGTTGTAATAGGGATGTGATATTACAGGATTTTGTCTTTCCTTTTGCAGAGCCACTTTAAATATTACCAAGCTGGAAATGTCTGCCAACAGATGTCACCATGTTTTCAAAGTCAAGAGAAATCAATAGTTAGTAATTTGAACTCAATCAGTTAAATTTTTAAGACTGTGGAGTACATAACTCAGTAAATATGTTTTAATGGAGTCAAGAAAGAAGATAATTTCTTTTATAAAGCTGTGAAAGACACCACTTAGAATTAATTCATACAAAATTATTAGCAAAATTTTGCGGTCTAAGTTTATAGGTAATATGATCCCACACCTTCCTCGTACTGAGACTAATAAATGGCTTAAAATGTCAATATTCATAAACAGCCACATTACTGCTAATAAGAACTCTGAAACTTTCCAACATATCCTTTGTTAAATGACTAATGGAAAGCCATATAGTGGCTTCTGATAATTTAATTTCTGTGTGCCACATTGCTTCATTTGCTGGTTTTCCTTTTGCTAGGAAGATAAAATGCAATTGAAAACTTAAAATTCCATTAATTTCCTCTTGCTAGTGCTTTCATTTGGACTTGATATCATTGTCATAATTAGAGCACAGTGATAAAATGAATCAAAACTCTAATTTTTCTGAGTTTGAAAGAAAATTTATGAGTGAGACCAAATCACCTGCACAGCTGGTGTGGAAAACAAGCTGGTGTGTCAATGGAATCAGGAATATCAGAAAATTGAATGTATTTGCCAGCATGATGCCTTAAGGCGCCGCTTTTAGTAGCTTGGCAGTAATATGAAAATTTCGGTGAAAGGAAAGGAACAGGCTACCTCTTACTGATCTGGGGATGGTAGTGTCCCTGGAAGGGTTGGCCTTGGTCAGACAGACCTTACAGAATTTTGTAATATGTGAATAGGAGAATAATCTGAGAAGATTGTGGAAATTTGTTTTTGTTTTTGTTTTTTGTTTGTTTGTTTGTTTGTTTTTTGGGTTTTTTTGGGGGGGGGAGGTGTTTGATAGAAAATATTTCTTCATTGTTTTGCCTCTGGTCACAGATGGTACATGTGTAACTTAGAGAAAGGCTTGAAAGGTTAAAGTGTCATTTATGTTGGAAAAGACCTTCAGGATCATTGACTCAAATCATTACCCTGACACTGCCAAATCTACCACCAAACCATCTCCTTGAATGTCACATCCATGGATCTGTTTAATACCTCCAGGGATGATGACTCCACCACTTCTCTGGGCAGCCAGTTGCAATGTCTGACTACCCTTTCAGTGAAGAACTTCTTCCCACTATCCAGTCTAAACCACCCCTGGTGCAACCTGATCCCTTTTCCTCTTGACCTATTGTTGGTTACCTTCAAAAAGAGACTGGTGAGTTATGAAAAGACACTGAGGATGTATTGAATGATATGCAGAATCTATGCTACTATTTAGTACTGTGCTACTTCTGATAAGCAGATCTTAATGAAAACACTTAATTTGCACCTTTTCAAAGTTGCTATTCTCCATTTGCTGTCCCCCCTGTGCTTGGGAAAAGGGTTTTGTGTTTTGTCCTGTGAGTCATCAGATCCAGGAAGGAAGTGATTTGCAGATTTTTCACAAGAAATATCCTGCTATTTGTCACACAGACTGGAGTTTGGTTTTGTTGGGTTTTTTTTCGGTCTTTTTTTTTTCTTTTTTTTGCCTGAAAAGCTTGTGATTGTGACAAATGCTGCTACATGAAAAGAGTTGCACCACAAGCTCTCTGGCAGAAAAAGTTTGCAAATTATGTCAGTTTTCAGAGGTGGAAAGTGAAAGTGTAAACTTAAAAATCATTTACAGGAACATCGAATTTATTAACTTAGCTCTGCTGTAGTTGCTATTTCTGCAAATTTCTTCTCTATGACCCTGTACAGTGTTTATTTCAAAGAATATTTTCTCACTGATAGTAGATAGAAAATATTGTGAAATGGCATTTGAGAGGGAAGTTTAATGCATTTTCCAGACACTAGTTAAACTCAATGTTCCTGACCTCTACAGAATCTTGGGATTCAATATATCTTTGTATGGAGGAATTTTGAAGGCTAGGCATATCCTGACACCTTTTAAAAACCTCTTTTCTTTTATAACACTGCTTTTCCTTTTCCACAGCTCATAAAAAGTTTATTAGACTAAAGTCGTGTGTGTAAATCTGTATTGGGGTTATGCACCTGAGCTGTTGGACTAACCATACAGCATGGATTGTCTCTCTTCCTCTTTTTCTTACTCTCTTGGTGCTAACTTCCATTAGCATCTTCTTCAAGTCATTCAGTAGTACATCTTTATATAGACTTGAATTATGAGGAGCACCTTACATCCTTAACCCTCCTTATTCCTTAATAACTTTTAAATTATTCCATTTATATTTTTATGATTTCTTTCTTAGAAAAAAAAATAGGTACTGGCAGTAATATGGTGTCACATATATAGTATATATTTTTATACATTACTCCCAAGAAACAGAAAAATGGTAATCCCCTTATACTTTGTTCTTACATTTTCTCCTGGACATTAAAGAACAACAGAGTTTGTCTTAATGTATTTTGATGAAATTTTGTGAATCCTCACTATGAAAGAGAGCCAACATTATTCAACCAATTAAATTGCCTGGAACAGAGAAACTTCTAATATCTAGTGGGCAATTATAACTTGAGATATTGTGTGCTGATTGCTCAAATAACTGTGTAAAATTTATGAGGGTTGTACTGGCTAATGAACAAAGTGAGGCAGATAGTATTATCATTTGTTTGACTATTTTGCAGTATTGAAATATGGTTTCAGATGATGTTTCTTCTACCAGCAGAACCTGTTTCTTGGCAAGGACCTGAATATATGTTTCCTAGTTAATCCCACTTCCAAATGGCACTTACTAGAAGCAGCTTGTGCATAATAAAGATCATAATTAGGTCCTTTACTGAATAGGGAACAGACTGCTTTAGGTACCAGACATCCTTGATGCTCATTGAGTATTGCAGTTCTTAGCAATACTCTGATTATTTCGCAGTTTTAATGATCAGACAGTAGTTAGTTGCACACAGGAGGGTGTTTTATCAGTAAAGGGAATGCATCCAAAAGACCTAACACTAATTTTGATTCAGCCAATGTGACTGCATGCTCCATATGTTAAGTTGATACCTGAGTTGAGATAATTTAGTACGATTCGATTCCTTTTATGGATTTTATTTTAAGCTTCTTCTGTAAGGAGGGGAACCACACATACAATGACACTCAGATGCAAGAGATGCAATCTGTATTTTAGTTAAAATTACTTTTTATTGGCAGATGGAGATGATTCCTAACAGACATGGAAAATTCTCAAGTAATAAAACCATTGCTAACACCCATAGTCTAATTCAGGTATGGTCTAACACCTAATCTAATAATACATACTGTCTGTATGTCTATCTGTTATCCTGCCCTCCTCCACTGCTAACAACTTTTTAAACCATTGGCCAGTTCTTGCCAAGTTTCACAGATGGCTAGAAGGCTCAAAGATGTAAATATCCTATAAATTTTACAAAAATAAGTACTACTTCTAGGAGAAAAGATTGCTGTGTGATAACACCTTCTACTAAACATCTCACAATCGGGAAAAAACTTGAGGTTTTCTGATTTAGCTATATATTATGATATAGCTATGTAGTTCTGATCTTTCCAGGGCTGCTGTGAAAAAAGGTGTTAATTGCATCACAAAGAGACAGTCTTCGAAGTTAAGATGGTTGGGAATTAAAAAGAACTTCAAATGATGCATTTTTGCTATTCCTCCTGTAAAAATATGATTTTATAAATATCTTCTATGTCTGGGGTTGTTTTTGTTTGTTTGTTTGTTTTTTGGGGGTTTTGGGGTTTTTTATCCTTTTTTTTTGTTGTTGTTGTTGTTTTTAATTGTCCAGTGAAAAATTGTGAAAGGAATTTTCTTTCTTATTCATTCCTGGACTAAAAGCCATTCAGTGTTATACCAGACTGCTTCCACAAAATGGTAAAGTTATTCCTCAATAATGCTAGTACATATGGAAGGAGATTTTATTATTTCCTTTATTGGACTTTGTTGAAACTTCTGGAGTATTATTGTGATTATTTTCTTCTTCTCTTACAGTATGTTTATACATTAGAAGTAGCTGAAAAGCTATGTAGCAAATTTTAGAATTGTAATTTGAATGAATTAGAATTTATCATCCAGAAAGCTGAAGTAAAATATAATTCTGAATGGAATACTGATAACTGAAATCAAATTCTAGATACGGAAAATGTTTAGAACCTTCTGATACGAGAACACAGCAAGAAAATGTGCTTTAAATACAGAAAACAAACCTCAAAATTGAGCAAAAGTAGAAATGCTTTATTCTTTGACACCAGCTGAAGGGAGTGAATGTGGACATAAGAGAAGGAATCTGCCAGAGGTGTGAGAATTTATGAACTGTTAAAATAAGAATTTTAATATCTTATGGAAAATGTTAGGGAAACATTATTTATATCATGTGAAACACAATTTTGCAGTCAAATACTTTTCTAAACATATTATTTACAGAGTTATTGCTTAAAAATATTTTTTTCTTAGATACAAACAAAAGGTTCTGTTCAAGACAATGAATTATAAATATTCTGTCTTAACATAGATGAGAGTTACTTAACAATGTCTTGATAGCATGCATAACATAGCACTATTACCAAAACATACTAATAGAAAACTTTATCTGACAGTGTTATAGGGATTATTGTGTATGTGTGATTCCCCAATCTTTCAGAATGGTATCCAGCTAACATTAACCAAAATACACTTGCACTTGAATCTACTTATGAAATACTTTTTGGATCCTACAATGTTGAGCTTAATGCCTCACAAAGTTTAAGCTCCTGTCATTGAGACTGTTGACAGGGTTACCCTGCAAACTTGCAATGGACTGCAAGGTGTTACAGGAAAGGAGTTTAAAGCAAGTGTTTCCCTTGCTCAAAAAATTGTTTCTGTATCTGCAGCTACCATAGATCTTATGAGACTCTTCCTTGTTCTTCAGAAAGCAAGGTTATTTTTGTAAATTTTGGACTGTTTCTTTCTCCTCATCATTTGAAAGTATTATAAAGCCCTCAGTTTCCTCTCCTTGCCATTATTAAAGAACTTATAGTTCTACTTGACCGGACTGAGTAGTATCATTGACTCCTTTTCAGGAAGTGAGAAACGGATGTTGGATTTGTACTTGCACAGTTAATGATATGTTAAAGATAGATTGGTGAGAGCTACTGTGACATCTTAATAGGTAAGTAAAAGGGGATAAATAGAAACTTCTGATTTAGCAAGTATGATCAGAGGATATGTGTGAGTATAAGTCTTATTGGATATCACTTTCTAGGACATGACATTAATTATTATTTGGAAAAATTAGTTTAAGAATAGTCCTGGATATGCTGGGTTTTTGGTCCAGCATAACTAAATGGACATATTGAAACAAGAAAACAGGCAAATTCTATGTCAGCCAGAAGTTGTCACCACACACAGAAAAAAAATAGCTTGCAGAACGATTGTAATTTATGGACAATTTTCTGATTAAGAAGAAAAAACAAAGAAGCAAACAATCAGAAATGACTGTGTAATAAGCTTGCCACTTAATTTTCATAGCAACCAATAAAAACAAGTGTTTACCTGCAGTATGTCTTAGATAATTGCAACTCATGAGCTTAACTTGTAAGGTCAAATTCAATATTTTTCATTTAGTAAAAAAAAAGAAAGGTAAGAGAAATCCTCATATCCTAAATACTTACTATGAACATGATTTTCTATAAAATGCACACATATAAAAAATGTATTTTTCTGTCTTTCAAAACAGATTCATTTCCTGAGTGCTCTTTATAAAACTATCAGGATTGTAGAAAGAGAAAATTATTCCTACTTCTATGAGTCATTGTCCTTGATACTGAAAGTGAGAGAAGAGAAGATTCTAGAGAGAGGTCATGGTGCTAGTCCTGTATTACATGAAGTGTAATAGAAATAAACATAAAAAATGAATAGAATTAAGTACAAGGAGTGTTTCAGCTACATTTTGAGATCAACTACTCTGCCTTTACTTGTAACATTTCAACCAAATTTTGAAAAGCCCATGTCATCAATTTACTGTTCTTCTACTGAATGACAGGGTAGCCAAGCTAACACTAAGTCAAAAATGTAGTCTGCGTGGTGTATCTTGTAGTGGCAATGGAAACTTTTAAGGGAAGGATAGATCTCAACAAAGGGATATTCTTTTGTGTGGATTTTTTAAAATGTTACATATCATATCTTTTCGTGAATATGAGGGGCTAACTTGTAGTTATCACTTCTACAACATTCTCTCAGGCTTTTATAAAGACTTCTCACCCACAACGTCTGCAGAGAGTACCCAACATATCGTGTGCTCCAAAATTTCCAGTGGTTTATTTGCTTCATTTTTTTCTTTGTTTTGTTGTTGTTGTTGTTTTGTTGTTTTTCTTTTGCTTCTATTGTTTTTTAAAGTATACATATATTTCTAAAGGCTTATGCTATCTCTGAGTCTTTTCTCAAGTTTAAACAAAGTTATAGTTTGGGCTATGCATTTAGTACTGTAAGTGAACTCTTCATTGTGCAACTCAATTTTATCCGTAGCTGAGTTGATTAATTACTATGACTGTTAGTATATCATAGGAAGTGCATGGTTCTGTACAGGTATGTTTCCTTCCAAAGGAAAATGGGGGAGCAGAAACAGGCATAATGCCTTTATAAAAGTATTATTTGAGAAAATGTGGATTATATCACAGCAGTAAAATTGATCTGCCTCCTCAATAAATATACTAAATAATCTGTTCTATTTTGAAGAGTGGAAATTTTTCTGCAATTAACTGAGTATTTTGTACAACTGTCTTTTTCTTTTCTGCATCCTATGCATGAAATAACTCACGGTGACACTGACACACTTTATTTTCAGAACCATCACAGAATATTGTAGTTCCATTCCTACAACATTGTGAAAGTTGATGCATTCATTTAAGCAAAGCTAAAGCTGTACCTTCTGCCAGATCACACATTTCACAATGTCAGCCAAGAAGATAATTTAGTACGATGATTTTTGCATACTAAGAATCAGTCTGAGAACATTTGCACTCCTTTAAGTATTCAATTTATGCCTTGTCACTAATCATGAAGATAGAAATCAGATACCTTAAGCTCTCGGCGCTTATCCAGCTTGGCCATTTGTTCTGGAGCATGGAGTACTGTGGGTTGTGGTAGGGTGCTCTGATCACCATCAAAATCCCAAGCTGTAGTAGAGGGGCCTAGCATCAATGGAGTCACTTATGGAAAACGCAGGTGTTTTCCTGTAACCTGACAGAAAACTACAGCTGCCTTATTTTCATATGGAAGCCAATTTTCTCTCTTATCAGAACATCAATATAATTAGAACTTTTCTTATAATGTTACATCCTAGCTCTCAATAGGAAAAATATTTGAACATAATTTCTTTTTCTAAGTTTATATATGTCCATAAAATACTTGCTTGAAATACAAACAACAAAGGAAATAGATAGTATTTTTTTCTTTGATTATTCATCTGCTAATAAGAGTTTTGTTTTGCAGGATTAACTATTACTACAATGGAGTACATCTTTCCTACCTTGCATTATTATATTGCCTTTTTCTCTGACTTCCAATGGTTTAACAAAATACAAATATTTATTTTGAAAATTATTGCACTTTCTTGTGCATTACTGGATAAATAAATATAACCTCGCTGCTAGTCTGTGACAAAAGAACTACTTGGTATTATAAGGCTTCAATGAGGAAGGGCTTTTCAAGCATAAGAGATTTGAAATATTATACAGAATTAGAAATTTTTTGTTGTTATTTAAATTTTGCAATTTTTCTTTTTTTTAATCAATTGTCAAATCTATACTCTGAGTTTTCATGTCTGGTACTAGAACCATTGGATTTGTAAATTTTTTTTTTCAGGTTTTGATGGTCAAAATGGTAAAATACTGTTTTAGAACAAAACGAAAATTGGAAAATGTAGATTCTAGTAATTGAAATAATCGAATGATTGATTCTTGCTTTAAAATATATTTTCAAATATTTTGGAAAAAAATTGAAAATAAGAAGGTAAAATTCTAATATAGATATATACAACAGAGATTTTCTACAGAATTCAAGCATTCCACAGGAAAAACAGTCTCACCTGATGCAGTTGATAGATATGTGAGTGGAAAACAGAAAGACCTGGGACCCATTGTGACCAGAAACCCATTCTCTGTAGTAATTTTCTTTTGAAGAGGGTGGATTTACTTTTATCCTTGGCAAAATACATAATGTTCTGATCATGAATTTACTTTGGCTATGACCCTTCATGGTTATTTAAGCTGTTGCTCCTCAATATCTTAAGTTATAGAATGGAACAACATTTGGAACAACATTAATTTAATTACTAGTAAACAACCTAAAAATTACAAGCTTATTTAAAACCTATTAAGGTTGATAGTATTCCATGCAAATCCTTAGTAATTACAAAAGAAAACCCCAAAAAACCAAAAAACAACCACAAACACAAACAAAAAAACCCACTAAGGTGAAAAAATCAGGAATCCAGGCCAAATGAAGAGGAAACTAAAATCCCTTAATTTTACAATTTCACAGCCATAGAAGAAAATTTTTTTTCAGCCTCCACTTAATACTATTTTTTTTTAATATTAGAGAATATTACAGGGATCAACATTATCAAATAATAAAATTGCTACTGATATAAACATGTTCATTCCTCAATTTTTTTTTCACTTTTTCTAAAAGACCATATTCCTTAATTTTAGGATAGTGTTAATGTGTTAGTGAGAAAAAAGGCAGTTGAAAGGGTGAATAGAAGTTTAAAATGAAACAGCTTTTTTTGTCTTGGAAGGTAGGTACTTTTTTGCTGTTTTATGTAGTAATGCTTTGAGCTTCTCTTCTGGATTTTGTGCCCCTATAATCCAGATTGAATCAGAAATATTTCGAGGCAGATAGGAGTAAAAGAGAATGTACAATACAATTAAAAATTAATGAATTATTGCTATATACTGTGTTTGTTAATTTGTGTGTACAAAAGTTCTGTGCATGCTGCGGACTTATGTTTTAAGGTACCTTCTTTGCAATTCAAGGAACTACAAGATTAAATATTATAGACTTACATTTGAAGAACACAGGACCATTTAATTGAAATGTTGTCTTCAGCCAAGAGGTGAAATTCCATCTGCTCAGCTCAGTTCTGTGCAAGTTCTCTGAGCTCATTAGAGTAGGCTTCATTGAACATTTTCTCTTTTTTTTTGAAATCACACATCGTGTGATAAAGCAGTTGCAGGACCTGTTACAGAAGAAAACATCTAGGCAGGTTGCCTTCTTAGTTAATATGAACAGAAATCTGATCATAGTGGGGTTTGAGTTTTGCTCCTTTTTATCTGTCAGCCAAGAGTAATTTCCAAAATTCCTGGGACCAATGGACATTCAGCCAAGATTTCTGGCATCACAGGAACAGTTTCCTTTAACCTAGAACCCTGAAGAACCTTCTAATACATGGGGTTTTCTCAGAAAAGCTTCCTCACACTCCTGTCCCCTCCTCAGTCCACCTGTAAGTGTGAGCATGACTGAAAGAGAAAGTGGGGATTTTACCTGTGCAAAATCTCAAAAATAATTCCTTTTATATTCATGAAATGTTTAGGACTTCTCTGGCTATTTGCACTTATACTATATTTTCCTGAGTTTCACACAAAATTTCTTTCACAGTCACTAGCACAAAGTAAGGGGTCCTCCTCATCTGCATGGCTTTTTTTTTCTCCAAGGAATCAAGGATTTTATGAACCTAGTAACTTATTTTGCTCTGATGTGTCTTTTCTCCTCCATTTGTTAAAAAGCTGTGAGCTATTTCTTCAGAATTTGTTTGAGGGAGGAAGAAAACAAAACCTGCAAGAAACAGGGATGTTAAGTTAATGTTACCAAAGTCAATCATACCAATAAAACTGATTACAACATGACAAGCCTTTACTCCTGGTTTTCTCCACCAGCTCACAAATTCAAGTTA
Source organism: Camarhynchus parvulus (assembly GCF_901933205.1). Lineage (NCBI taxonomy): Eukaryota > Metazoa > Chordata > Aves > Passeriformes > Thraupidae > Camarhynchus > Camarhynchus parvulus. Next base: position 76,088,014 of record NC_044572.1, read on the forward strand.
ATCCATTTTTTCTCTTTTTACAGCATGTTTATTATAATGTTCATAGAAAAATTTCTTGAGTTTTTTGGAGTTACAGGCTATAGAGAAAAAGATGAAAGAAGATGGTTCCTAAATCATACCAATCATAATGATTTGGCATACAATTACCCTGTAAACTAATTGGCCCAAACCAACATTTTTTCCCCCTGTACTATAGGCATCAAAACCACAGCTGTCACTTCAGACTGTCTGTGATTGCTCTTCCCCTTCATTAAAGAGATGCTTGTCTCTTTTGGCAGCCCCATTGCTGGAATTCTATTTACCCTATATTGACTTAATTGACTGTCCAGAGTTTGCAGTTCCATAGCTGCATCTGAGAAACTATGGAAATTATGGAGATATCAAGAACTGTCTGGACACAATCCTGTGCCATGTGCTCTAGGATGACCCTGTTTGAGCAGTGAGGTTGGACCAGATGACCACTGTGGTACCTTCCAACCTGACCCACTCTGTGATTCTCTGATATTGAGGCATGAAGAGGCTTATTGATGTTGTGTATAAATCTGATTCTCACAGACCCTTATTTATTACCATTTTCCATTCTTCTCTCTGCTATTTTTTACGTGTCTATAGAAAAACTGCAATGCATAATTGTAAACAGGAAAAGCTGAAGGATTAGTTTGCTACCAATGTCATTATCTCACTGTATTATAGATTTGGTATTTAAAGAAGCAAAAATCAAAAAACCCAAAACCTTCACTGCACAAAATCATCAAAGATATTTTAATAGAATGTGATTCATATTGATCCTTTTGTCATAAGGACAGTGTCAGATACTTACTGATTCTATACTTGAATTTGATTCCATTTGCATTTCACACATGAAGAATTTGCTTCAATGGCCTGAGGAGAAGAAAGGTTCTACTGGACCTTGATGTATACATGTAGAAAAGGGGTCCTAATTTTTTAATTCCCTTAAAATATTAAGTCACAGGACCAAAAAAAAAAAAAAAAAAGTAAAGTTGCAGTAATAATAAACTATTTCAAAGGCCATTCAGTTTTTAAACCAGTGTGAAAAGAGCTGACTTTGTTTTTTATGTTAACAGAGAGAAAAGAACATTGGAAAAGTCTTCTCTGCGCTAAAGTAAGAGGTCTGTGCCTCAGTCTGCTCACACTGTGCTGCCTTTGTAGTGGTGACTCCCACACCCTCATAGAAGGGGTCGCTGCTGAAGCAGTTTAAGGATCTGTGTTGCTCATTCACCTTCCTGAAATGACTAACAATGGACAGGTTTTAAATGACCCGAGGTGGATCTCAGTGGAAGGAACCCCTTGTGATACAGGGTTCTGATTTTAAGACCCAGCTCCCTGAGGAAGCAGGATGAACCCTGTCCCGAACATTCTGTTGCCAGAAGTGCAGCAGGGTTCACTGCGGATGAAATGCACTGCTGCAGTCCCAGCTGAACCACTTTATCAGAATTAACTGGAAAAAGTGTATCTTTAATTCAGTTACATATTCCTGTAACTGAGCCCTCCAATTCAAATGCAGAGTGCACCTATATTTTCTGCTCTATTTGAATGGAAGAAATGGGAGAGAGACCACTGAGAATAGTACTCTAAGGGACAGAAAAGCTATTTATATGCAGGAATATAAATATAGTCTGAAGGTAAAACCTGAATAAAATTGATGTAGAATATATAATGGATACACATAGATGGATAGAAACTTGTGCATGTCCAGATATATAAATAAGCATCTTATTAAAAAATGTGCACTTTTTCCTTCTCTTGTGACCTTTCCCCAGTTCTATGTTTTTCACTATTATGTGTGTGGACAACAAGGAGTCGGGTGCTGTTGTACATAGAGATTCCAATTTTAGTTTAATTCAGTATTCTCTGTTCCGTACAGCCAAATCTGGAGGACTCTTTCAGCCTATTCAAGTAATTGACATTAATCCAAACAAATAGTTATTTATATCTATGTTTTGTAACTTTGGTGAATTAGTATTACACACACAAGATACTTTGCTTTGTCCAAATAAGCAAAAATGCCATGCTGTTTTCCCTCAGCAAGTAGCATCACTTCTGAGAATATTTCTCTAATAACCTCATTTCACAGCAGCTGTCACCCAAATTAAAGTCATATATGATGAATGCACATCAGAAAAGCTGCAGAGAGGGGATGGGTTCTCTGATGGAGGATATTTTTGTCTTGAACTCGTTTTGTGAGCTAGATTTAATACATGAACAGAATCTTGTGTGCTGTTGTATTTTCAGGTGTTGTCCTGCAACATGATTATTTACTTTGCTGTTATGCAGACTTAGATGTTAAATAGATATTATGATGACAAAACAAATATTTATTTCTGTTACAGTATACAATCTAGGGAAAAAATAAAGTCAAAGCAAAGAAAAATATTGTTTACTTCTTGAAGGAATTTTTTTGTTTTACATATACCTTGTTTCTGGAATTATGACAGCAGCAGATTGTGAAATTTGTCCTTAAAGAAGGACAAATGAACACTATTGTTCCTAAAATTTCCCTTACTGGTGAGCCTTAAGAACAAGAGAAAATTTTCTTATTCATATGGATGTGATTATGTTCAAGCCACTGTGGATTTTTTCTAAGTAGGGAAAACATGGTTAGCATTACCCTTTACTTATTGTGGAGTGTTCAAGTGAGTATATCAAAGAGACAAAAATAAAACTTTTTTTAAAAAAAAAATTATTTTGATGCCTTTGTTAATATTTTATAAACCTTTTCAAAATAAAGCAAGCCACAAGAAGTGTGTGCTAGCTTAGCTGAATGAGAACTTGTATTCCTGTATAGGTACAATAAATTATTAATTTTTATTTCTGTAAATTTAGAGTGAGTCCAAAGAAGCAAACATACAAAGGGATAAGCCTACATAATTTGACCTCTCTGCATGGTTGCTACACTTTGCATCTCACATTTGATAAGCTTCCTTATTATTTGAAAAAGTCAATGTAGTTTATCAAGTAATGTTTATGTGAGATAATTTTATTTTCCTCTGTGAGCTTATTATTGTGCACTGCTTTCTACTGAACACTTAAAGCATGCAAGTTATGTTCATTATAAATTAGACTATCTTTGGACTCAAAAGTGACTGTGAGGTGATTTGCTCATGGCTATGTCTTTAGCAGACTACTAAAGACATATGGTAAAAAAGTGCACTGAAGAACATGCAAAATAATTTTTCTTTCATTCTTGGTTACAGTTCCAGCTTTATTTGAGCTAACTTGGAGTGATCCTTCTCTCCCTAGTTAACATTTTTGAGCTGAATCAATCTAGCTTCCTCGGCTGTGATCTTCATGCTTCTTATCCAGTAACAATGCCTCTGAAGGCGCTGCAGAACCCCAGGGAGGATCTTAATGGGGTTAACCAATTCTGGATTTAGAGTTCAGAGTAGATTTGTCTGTTCTAAACATGTATTTTGGGTGCAGTTAAAACTATGGCTATGCTCACTATCTCTTTAACCCAGCTGCAAAGTCCAGTCCACAGACTAAATATTTGTATAGCAGCAAGCTGCAGATCCATATGCAGGGGTCTTGGTCATCCAAGACAGAATGTAAGCAAACAGTAAAGACTGAGACTATGTGTTCCAGCCTGCACAGATAAATGAACAGCAAATTAAATATGGGACAACACCGAAAAGAAAGGAGGAACTGATGTGTTTATGCATTTTTTATAAACATTTTTTCACTTTTGTGGCCTTTTTCCATTCTGTCACTCTGTTCTTCTTGTTTTTGATTTTAAAAGATCTTTTTTGTAAGAATCAGTTGGCCTAAAGGCTGGTCAGCTCCTGAAAGTGTGAGAGAAAAACATTCCTTCAATGCTTCCTTCCCCTGTTATGTGTGCTTTCTTAAGCTCCAGTGAATGATTTATTTTAGAATTCTAGCTTAAATTTAAAAATAACAGCAGGAGGATATTTCCTTTAGCATGCCAGAAAGATCTAAAACATTATTTCATTGTACTTTCCAGACACAGAAACCAAATTAAAAGTAGTTGTCTTTTTTTTTTTTTCTCCCAAAGCTGACCTCTGATAATTTAGTGTTTTGGGTTAGCTTAGCTTCTGTAAGAGTTACAAAAACTTTCAGGCATCAAAACTCACCATCTTGATAATCCATATTTCTATTACAAAAGGCATCAATATTTTTAAATTAGTGTGCAAAAGGAATGAAAGAGAAACTGGGAAAAAAAGTATCTATGTGCACTTCCTCATGGGACAATATCTGCATGTGCAGTCTATGAGACAGTATAAAGATACAGTGGGGCATTTATATATTGCCATTTACATTGCCTTTTATTTATTCCCTTGTGTTATACAAATCCAAATTTTTCATACCAATTATATTTATACTGAAAAATATTTTATTTGTAAAAAAAGGAAACCACCAAAACTACACCTCCATCATCCTTTTTATTTCTCTAGCTGACCATCTGCCTGCCACTTGAGGGGGTTGAGTGAATAAAAGAAAATAAAGGGGTATAACAAATTTTAAAAAGCCAGTTGATTTAGGTAAGTGATGTACCTGGTAGGATTTAGCAAACCAGTTTAGATTAAATGAATGATTCTATATCTTTTAGTCATACATAGAAGCAGATATAAATGTCACTTGTGTTTAACCATATGACACCTCTGAGTAAAATGTTACCTGTCATATTATATGTGAAATGGCTTTAAAAGTTTTGATGTTTTTATCCACTGAGAGACAAGAACTAATATATGTGATTTCATGGTATTTAAACTGTGGATCAAAAAGAAGGAAAAAGCCCAACACCTGAGGTTTCTATTCCCATAGAATTGTAGGATTAAAGTAAATTGTTTGAGTTGCAAAAGTGTTTGGAAGCTACAACAGTCTTTGAGGTTCAGGCAAGTTAATTAGTGCAGGAATAGTTCTTTTCATAACGAATGAGCACTGTAACATTTTATGTTAGCAGTAGCTGTAATCATCTGTGCTAAGGAGTGGCTTGATTGCACAGAGCTTCATCTTGGTGCAGTCACAAGCCAGTAAAGAGCTGTCCCATGGCATCAGTAATGGTCATGGGACAGAGCAGCCTCGGTTACATAGTGGAAGGCATCAGCTACAAACCACATGCCCAAATGGAGAGAGTAGATAAATTCTCTGACCAGCTTAAGGAAGTCTTGTGACTAGGAAAATCATGGAAAATCTTACCAAATTTGGTATCTGCTGGAAGGGCAGCATAGCATGGCAGAGTGCAAGCAATTTAAAGATAGAAAGGGTCCTTAATTGCAGTGACCACAAGACTGCAAAGTTTAAAATTCTAAAAAAACCAAAATTACCAAGGTAAATAGAATTACATGGACTTGGGGAGAAACACCTTTGGCTTGTTCAGGAATCTTCTTGGCAGGATCCCATAAGAGTCTGAACTGGAGAACAGAAGCACCATGGGGAGCTGATTGACCTTTAAGGACAATGTCATCAGTTAGAGTGGTCTATGCCAGCATGCAGAAAGAAGCCACACAGAGGTTGCAGAAGACCCATAGGGGTGAACAGCAGAATCTTGACTGAAGATAAGCAAAACTAGAATGTACGCAGAAGGTAGAATCTGGGATGGGCTTCTTAGTTATTTCCAACAGAGGCATTGCCCAAGCGTGTAGAGGTGATGTTAGGAAAGCAGTACTATAAAAGGAACAAGACGGACTTTTGTGAGTACATTGGCAGAAAAAGGCAGCCTAGAAAAATTGGACCCATTGCTCAGTGGGGCAGAGGATTTAATGACAAAGGACATGAAAAAGGTCAAGCTGACAAAAAGTTCATGAATTTCAACAAAGGTGAATGCTGAGTCTTGGATCTGGGTTAGAATAATCTGCCATGCAGCAGTATGGGCTCGGTGCCAGCAGGGCAGAAAACATCTTTGCAGAGAAGGTCATGGGCAGGTCTTGGTAAAGAAAGCCAAGAAAAGAAAGACAATTGTATTCTGCAGAATATTAGTAAGAAAGAAGCCAGTAGGCTGAGGAGGGTAAACCTCTACCTCTATTAAGCACTTGTGAGACTGCATCTGAAGTATTGTGTGTGGTTTGAGCACCCCATTTACATAAAATACATTGATGTCTTGGAGCAAACCGAAGAAGCTACTGAGATGGTCAGGGTGATTGGAGTACAGAATGAATGAGAAGAGGTTAAGAGAGCTGTGTTTGTATAGTCCTAAGAAGATAAGCTGCAGGGAGGGTGTTATTGCTCTCTTCAGGTAGTAAATGACAGAGAAGTGTACAAAGATGGAGATGGATTCTTAATGGTGCATGACAAAATAGCAAAATACAATGGGTACAGCTGGTGCATGAGAAATTTTGGTCAGAAAAAACATAAATATAATGAGAACAGTCAAATAGTGGAATGGGATTCCCAGTGTGGTGTGCGATCTCCACATTAAAGATATGCTAAACTTGACTGGACAAGTACCTGAATAATCTGATCTCCTTGTCCTTACTTTGAAAAGAGGTCCCATGAGACTACGTAACTCTACTGCTCTTTGGACACTGCTTAAAATAAGATAGACCTTCAAAAACAACCCCAAAAAAACAAAGTGTCATGAGTATAAAATAAATATTTAAAGTACCTAGCTTTTAATCTTAAAGTTTGCTTTATTGTTTGAATATAAAACTTTACTGTATTTCTGAGAAACCAGATAGAAACTGAAATGCAGCACTGCCACTTTGTTTTTAGCACAAATAACAGAAGATGTGTGAAAAAGCTCTTGTTAGGAGCTCCTGAGTTTTACCTTCTGTTTTTCAGAAAAAGGCTGCATGCAGAACTATCAAGATAAGCACTGAAGATGCTTCTGACTTTATCTGAATTGCACTCTACTGTCAAAAAAATTCAATATTTGCTAATTATTTATGATGGGTCCACAAATTAATGGAATGAAAACCAATCATACAGTGCTGGGGTTTTGACCATATTTTGATTTTTCACAGTTGCTAAAAGATCAATACAGCATTTTGTATGACAAATATTTTTGTTACATCAGAACATCATTAAGTGAAAACCATTTCCTCCATTCTTATTAAAAAAATTATGACTTTATTGGAAGTAGACCCAGGATTTTAATATCACTTTGTCATTTCACTGCACTATTTAAACAGAAAGAAATAAAAAATATTCCTGGTTAACTTGAAAATGAATTTCCAGTAAGCATTCTTAGTCACTAATTTTTCTAGCAGTATAAGTGTATTTTCCTTCTAGTAAAATATCTGGATATCTGAGGATATAAATAAGTAAACTCCCAGTGGTAATTAAGGCTGACATGGATTTTAACAGAGGCATTGAGATTTTTTTCTTGGTTTGGTTTGTTGTGGTTTTTTTAATCCACTGAACTGAGTAATGTACTCTTATCTGGACAAAATATTCCAATGCTGCTAATTTGCCAGGAATTCTGGGCTCTAAGAAAATACATAAATAATAGCCAGAGGTTTATTTCTCTATGAAGAACAAAACTGGACTGTTTCTCTTTAACTCTAATGATTGTACTGTACTTAGTGTCCAGCCTTTCACAATTTTGTAGATAAAACCTAATTTCTTTCAATGTGCCTGAAGTACATGTATGTATGTATGTTATGTCAGTAAAGGAGTATAAGCATTATTTATGCCAGTTAAAAGAAAGAAGTATTTATAGAAATTTATTGATAATTTTTGACAGTGAAGTAGAGGAAATACAAATTTTTATATGTTGTTAACAGCAACTTCAACAGCATCTTGATAAACCTTAGAGGTTTGACTGTCAAAATTGTAAAAATTATAGCCAGGGACACATTAATGGCTGTGGTGTTGTTGTTTTCTACCTTGAGATGGACTAAGGGAGGTGACCTTACTGTGAGATTTATGTGAGATTTATTGTAAGACTTAGTGCAGGACAGAGGATCAGACTGTAGCTATAATTTTACTTCCTATTAACTGTCAGTTAAAAAATCTGCTGGGAAGATGTCCTATTCACAGATTTCTTTATAGTACAGCCTAAAATTACATATTTGAGCATATTCAGCTGACAGTTACATGAAAGTAATGATACAGTTGAGAGGAAATAAATACTTTGAAGCCAATGAAACTTAGTTCCATAAGTGGGAAATTTTCTAAGAACATGCCCTTCATGGAATGAATATAATTTAAACATAGATGAAACAAGAAATAGTCTTATAATTATACATATTGAAGGGCTATTCTATACGCGAGCAGCATGTGATTATTTTTTACAGTTTTATTCTTGTGTATTCTGCAATTTTCAGTTTGCATTATTTTGCTCAAAACTTTGCAGGCTAATGACTTTCAGACATGATAGTCAGGGTGTGGTGTACCTGAGAATCCTCTAATAACTTCTTAAAAAATGGTAGACTTGATTGATTGACTCAACTACTTAGCAGTAATCATTGAGGGTGGGGTGGAGAGGACAAGTTAGTCAATGGTTGGGAAGATTTTGAAATTGGCAGACTATTTTCTCATTGAACTCAAGTCAGCTTCATGCTGTGTGAACCAGCAGCCTCTCTGGCTTTTACAAAAAGAATGTCAAATTCTTTTCCTGAATGATTTCAGTCACAGATGCAAAAACATGGCTATACAATTCTGGGGCATTTATCTTTGAGTTACACTGAGAGATGGGAATGTCTGGCTCTGATGGGGAGGTAAGCTGAGAGGGCAAGGAATGGTTTTCTGGATCAGAGAGAATTACATTTTTGGTAGAAACAGGGAATGCCTTTAGAATCTGCCCTATGAGGGAAATTAAGATTGAAATTTTTTTACTCTGTTGAGCTATAAGGCTCTGGGACTTGACATTAGAATATATGATGATTTTCAGTGATGGAGAATGACTTAATGGAGAGACCCACCCAGACAGCAAGAGAAGCTGGAGCAAACTGTGTGTTTTATTTTTTTCAGGCTTGGGGGTAGATTGTGGATGGAGTTAAAATACTCAAGAGAGGAATGGCAGTCCCTGCCTGTTAACTTAAAAATCAACTAAACAATTGTGAATTGGTACATAATACAGAGGTAAATGAATAATTTTGCAGGGTAGTGTTTTGTTGGATTTTTTTGTTTGGTTTTTGGGTTTTTTTTTGTTTGGTTTTTTGGGGTTTGTTTTTGTTTTTGTGGTTTTTTGGTGGTTTTTTTTGGGTTTTTTTTTTTTTTTTTTTTTTTTGTTTTTTTTTTTTTTGTTGTTGTTGTTTTCTTTTTTTATTTGTACTTTAATTATTTGGGGTACCTATGCATATATCTCTCTTCTAAGCACCACAGAAGTTGTATTGAAAAAAGGAACTTTTTTCTTTTTTTTTTTTTTCCCCAGCATATTTTGTTACTGGCTATTCAAGTCTTTGGTCAACATTTTGTCCCTTCTTTTTGATCATAAATTATGGACATAATGTCTAAAGATCCTTATTTGGGAAACTGTTTGCAAAAGCATTTACTTTTTTTGAGGGCTGTCTCGGTGCTAGAATATACACTATGAGGGAGGATAGGTTAACTTCCAAAGTGTACATTCAAACCAATATCTTCTTTGCATCCCAACTGCAACTCTGTGTTCAACTAAAAAGAAAACTCATTACCAGGTTCCTCCATCTGACTTGCACACTGTTTAAATAGAACAGGATGTGTCATAACTGTAGCAAAGAGAAGGGAAGCAATACAGTGAATATACAAGGAAACTCATCTGTTGTTTGAAATGGCAGTTTCCTAACACAAAAATGAGAGCTATTTTCACATCCTCAAGATTAGGATGGCGACAGCCATTGAAGAGCACCATCAGTCATGTCACTGAACTATCTTCCTTGCAGATCATTATTTTTCATGTGATTTTAGGACTGCATGGAAAACACTGGAAAATTAATGAAGATTACTGTTTGGTGGAAAAATGTGCAACAATATAAAATATTAAGGAAAAATAAGAAAGCAGGACTAAAAGAACTTAACCTCTTTAATGACTAATTGTGTTTAGTTAGCTATGCCAGTTAGCCACACTTGTGAGTTAATTATCCTTGCAGATGGTCTTTTCTAGCAACAAGAAAGCATTTTTTAGCTCTACCTTATATAATGTTAGTTATTATCTAAGTGATCTTTATTAAAATAATCTTGAATTATTTTAGAGCCTGTCCCCTAATTATTCAAGCCTGAATTGGTATGAGTAGTCCTTTCTTTCTGTATCTTAGCACTTGTAAAAGTAGGATGTAAGAACTTTGAGATTGTAAGTATTTGGTTTGTGGATTTACACAACAATCTTTGAAAACTTTACACCACTGAATAACATTTTTTTAAAAGATTTTTTCCTGCTATATACACAAAAATGATAATATTTAATTTTTGTGTATCAGATCGACATTTTTTGTTGAAACGCTTCTGTCAACAGAACAATTGTGCATTTGAGATTGAAATTAGTTTAGAAAGCCAGCTTTGACTATGTCCATTAATAAGTTTTTGCTTACCTTTTTCTGAATTCTTTGAAGTAAATCCTGTTTTAGGGAAAGTAAAGATTAGTGTAAAATAATAATATTTGCAGCTGATTTAAACCTTTACTGCCATTTATAATTCCATTATTTGCTCTAAAGCATCTAGATGTCAATCCTCAATGCAAAATCTATTACAGTTATACTTCCATAAAGCTACAGTCTTAGGTGTTTATCAGAAAATTTTACTGTGTCCCAGAGATTCCTCAAGGTCAACAGCAGTCACCAGGAGATGCTTCTGTTTCCATTGGCCCTGTAGTATCAACTTTCTATATCCATCAACACTGCAGCCTCAGAGAAGGAGGAAGAAACTATGTCTGGAGTTCTCATTAGGTTGTTCCAGGACCCAGTTCATAGACTTTAGATGCATTTAAGTAAGGGATAGTTTGTTACCCAGTTGCCACTAATCAAACCCAACTAAAGCAAAGTTAAGGTTAAATTCAAGTGCTTTCATCTGTCTATAGCATTCAAAACAGTCTAGACCACATAGTTTATTAGGCTAAAGTGAGAGGCATTGCAGTTATCCTTGCTGCATAAAACTTGCATCAAATTATTTCTTCCTCACTCCTTGAGCTGAATTATATATATGATGTCAAAATGGCAGGCAATCTTACACTATTTCTGCTTGTATTAAACATCAAATTACACTTGCTCAAAAGGTTTGGTAAGGCAATTTACAAAGCACACTCAGTGGCCTCGTACATTTCTTTGCATATAAGTTAACACTGTATACCAATCTGTACTTTAAAACTGTGTGTTGCAAAGATCTCTGTAGAATAACTGAATGATAACATTTCATTGGGACAGATCTATTACATGCTGAGATCACCCCTATCTACATATAATGTGAAAGTAAACTAACAGGAGCACAAGAAACAGCAGAAAGTGTTCATGATATATGAAATTGTGCAAAAAAATTGATAAAGAAATTACCATTTTGGGCTTATTTATTGGCATTACTGCCAAGAACGCCTGCCTGAACCATGTTAGGATGTCTAATTCTGAAGAACTTACACGGAGAAATTGAAGCATTTTGATTGAATTACTGTCTAACTGTACTCTTAATATCAGAACTGTTCACCAATCCCTTTTTTGGTACAATATTTTCTTGAAGGTCTAAAATCCATGATATAGAGAAATCATTCAGTTCAGCCATATAGTCTATTTTTCACTAAGGGTTTGCATTGTCAGAGCTATATAGAAGATTTTACCGGTGGACAATTCCCTGGAATTCCCTGCAAGGCTTCACATTTAGTTTACAATTTCTGTATCAAGAGAATGCATATGTCTGGTCTGTAGACAGAGCAGCAATGGCTCTTGAAGGGTAAAGCTAAGTCATGTCATTGCATGAATCATTATATTCATTAGCATTCATTGCCAGTGGGACTTTGGTTACTTGAAAACTTTCAATATGTGACAAAAAACCTCATAGAACAGCAGAAACCAAGATTACTTTCCTGTGTTTGAATTCAAGCATGATAACAGTTGACTCTACAAGAGACCATCTAGCATGCTTATAACATACACCATACTTCTGTGCACCTACCTAAGGGAATTGGACATTAAATATTTTTTTTTCTGTGAATGATCTGTCATTTGTGTGTACATCTTCCTCCCCAGTTGCAGGACTTGGTGTTTTTTTCTTGCTGAAATTCCTGGCATTGCTCTCTATCCATTTCTCCTGCCTGTTGACATCCTACTGAGTAGCAGTACAGCCATCTGGTTCATCTCTCACTCCCCACACCCACCACTGGTTTTATATCATCTGCAATCCCCAGAAGAGTTGACTATGTCCCATTTTTCAGGTCATTTAGGAAGATCTAAATAGTACTGTGGCACCTGGGGTACAGCACTGGCTTCCAGCTGGACTTTGTGCTGCTCACCACAGCCCTCTCTGCCTAGCCCATCAGCCAGTTTTCAATCCACCTCACTGCACTTACATAACCCATACTTCATCTCCTTGTCTGTGAAACTGTTACAGCAGTGTCAAAAGCCTCCCTGATGAGGATGAGGTAATCAACACCCACTACTCCCCCCTCAGCCACCAAGCTGGTCTCCTCCTTATTGAAGGGAATCAGGATGGTTAACCACAATTTCCACTTCATAAATCCATGCTGACTGCTCCTGATAATTTTCTTATCTTTCATGTTTCTGGAAATATTTCCCAGTTTTAGATGCTCTGTCACCATCCCAGTGGTGGAGGTGAGGTTGATCAACCGATGGATTCCTGGATCTTTCCCCTTGTCCCTCTTGAATTTTGGAGTGATATTTTGCTTTCTTTCAGTCTTCAAGAACCACTTCTGGTTGCCGCACAATAATATCAGTCAGTTCCCGCCGTACTTGTGGGTGCTTTCTATCAGGTTTCATGGGCTTATGTATGTTCAAATTATTTAAAATTTCCCTAATATGGTTCTCTTCCACCAATGTCTTCCTTACACCAGGCTTTACCATTGGAAAAAGAGGCCTGTGATTCCTGAAGATTAGTTTTCCAAAAAAGACAGAGCTGCAGAAGTCATATTTGCCTCAAGGCAAAATACTTAATCAGAAATATGTTTGGTTTGAGTAATTTCATAGAAAGTTTTTTAGACCATTGCCTGAATTTCTATTAGAGTGTTTTAAATCACAGGTTTTCCAGGCCATGTGGGTGTTATATCCATGGAGTTTGAAGTCTGCCTACGCCATGTGTTCATGTCTCAGTGTCATAGCATAAGGCACCAAAGTGCCATTGGGTTTTAAGATTCCTGTGCATGGAATGCAAAAACAGCCTGAAGGTTTCAGAGGTTGCAGTGCACTTTACATCAATGTACTTTGGGTTTTTCTCTTGCTCTGAGAATTTAAAAATAGTGATATCAGATTGTAGCTAATTTTATTTGTTCTGTTCTCACAGTAGCTAAACTACACTGAAAAGAGAGTTAAGTGACTTGCGTAGCTTGTAAGTGTCTTGCTTATTTCCTATACTTGAAATTTAATGGTTTTATGTTGTGTAAGCATATAAATTAATATTGACTATGTGTAACCCTTAGATAATGGCTTTCTAAAACCTGATGCACATTTGCATGGCGAATGTATTCCCTGAAATGATTTATAGTTATTCTTTTATACTTCAAATCTTTTTTCCTTTCTCCCAGCCAGTGGAGGAAGAAAAGTTGTCACACTAAAAGCCTGACTTTGTTCTGCACTTGCACATTCAATCCATTTGCTCAGTGGGATTCCAGCTAAGTATAGAAACAAGAACATCACACTGGGGGATGTAAGCACCTAACAGAGACCTGAAAGATTCCAACCTTAAGCTTTGCTAAAGGAAAATTAGCTTAGTGATCTTACTCTGCTGTATCTCAGGCAAGAATTAAAGAAAAATGAAAAGCCTTGTCTTGCTGACTTCAAACTTACTTGATAATATATGTCATATTTTAAATTGTTATCTGTATCTTGTATTTTCTTCAAGACACTGAAGGTAGTGTTGAACTTTATTTCTTTTCTTAATCTGCCAGGAGGTTTTTTTGTTGGCACAACTGGAATATGAGTTAAATATAACTCCTTGCTCTGCTCAGGGGTGTGTAGCAGACCACAAAATTTAGTGCTGTGTGTTCTGCTCTGTACAACGAGTTTTAGCCTGTTTCTCCAGTAAGCCCACTGCAATTACTGAAGCCACTCAAGGAATGAAGCCTCTCACAGTTCAAGTCAAGGCTTTGATTGCACCCTATTTTGTCTAGCACTTGGTCAAAGATGTACTGAATTGTTTCAGACACTTGTTTTTTTCTTTAATCACAAGTGAAAGGAGTAAGCACATACAGTGTTTGTTTCTCCCTAGTAATAATAACTTCTGTATAGTGGGAGACATGACTTAAGAAATAATCTAAATAACTTTTTCAGAAACAGCATTTCAGCAGTTTAATTTGGTTCCCAGAAGTTGTTTCCTAAAAGTTACCTCTGTCAGTCACTGGCAGGACTGATGAATATATAACCAGTCTTTCCTTAGCAAGCACTGAAAATACGTCTGTTAGTTAAACTGTTTTCCTTTCTCCTGTGCCCAAATTTTATAAACATTTTAGCTTCCAGAGGATCATTTTGGATCATTCTGTTAGCAGAGATTATAATTAGGTGTATTGTAACTGGATTTGTGATACTACACTGTAATTTTCAACAGAACAATTGAGAAAATATTAATAATGATACAAAACAGATGGACAGCTCATACTAACTATATTCTTCATTAAGAATTACACAAATTGCAAGATTATGAAAGACATCTGTAGGAGTCCAGAGCATTCAGCATCTTTTAAGAGATACAACACATGGATGTTTTCAAATAAAGTAATTGGTATCTGAAATCACTTAATAAGATTTTTATTTCTGACCAAGAATAAAATATGCACTGGTAAAGCTAAGCCATTTCTGGAGGGTAAGTGTCTAGTCTTGATTAGTAAGTATATCAGTAATATCAGTAAACTCTTACACAACAAAGCAAGTATGCAGGATGAGGAAGCCAAGCTGGAGACCAGACAGAAATAAGCAAAGTTAGTGGGTTGTTCTAAAAACTAGCTAGATGATGCTTGATGCTGCAATAGTATCTAGTAGAAATTGCAGAGCCAATTCTCATTTTAGAACAAACAGATAAATCACTGACCTGAGCCAAAAAACCTGCAGAAATTATCCTAATCTTTGTAAACAGATTTTTCTTATATCTCTTGCTGTCACTGTGAGAAGGTGAATGTTTCTCTATTTGATTGAAATAAGCATAGTTACAGTCACTGATGGAATGAGGCATGTTTTATTTTACTAGTCCCATCCTACCTGACCTTGAATGTTTCCAGGGGTAGGGCACCCACAACCTCTCTGAACAACCTGTTCCAGTGTTTCTCCACATCATTGTAAAAAGCTTCTTCCTTGCATCCAGTCTAAATTTGCCTTCCTTTAGTTTAAAATCACCATCCCTTTTTCAAAATCAACAGGCCTTAGTAAAAGATTTGTCACCACCTTTCCTATAATCACCCGATGTTATCTGCGGTAGAAGACAGGAGTTTTGCAGCATATCTCACTTGTGCTTTTCCCTGTGATCTAATGGTAAAACTGGTCGGTAACCCCATGGCCTTACTTTGCCTCTTTTGTTTTTCTGTTGGTGATTGGCAAATTCCTTCGCCTTTTTCTCTAGGAGTTCTGATAAAAAAGATACAAAATTATTTCACCCTTTCTATTCCTTGACATTTTTTCCAGGTCTCTTCTACAATATTGTAGCAATAATGTTCTATTTTTCCTGGAGTAGCCTTGGGAATCAGAGCATGGAACAACTCCAATAGTGTCCTGGTTTGTGCCCCTCCATTTTGTCCCAACTCCAACTCTGTTTTGATTTTACACAGAAATGCCAAGTAAAACACCTGTACTGGCAGGTGTCATTCTGGAGATGAGAATTATGACATTAAATTGAAATGGGTGAGGAAGGCAAATTAATTAAGCACTTGATTAAGTACTCTATCTTCAGAAAAGAGGCTTGTTGTTTTTTTTTTTCTTACAGGATCTCTCATCTCTAAATTCAGGTTTCCTGCAGTGCAAGAATATGAATGTGAATAACAGAAAGTTGAAAAAAGTGTTACTGCCAATGAAAAATAAATTAAAAAATATTTTCTTGATAAAAATTTAATTGTAGCTTTGCAAGGATATGAAGTTGGCTGCAGCTTATCTGTGTTTCTGTCCTGTGTAAAGTCACTCAAGTAGAGTGAGTAGAGGTTCAGATCTCATTTTATCTGACTGCTGCTTGCATGTAGATTTTACCCCATGAAATTTGGCATGCCTCATTTTCCTGCCTGTAATATGGAAATAATAGCCATTTTCGTCCAGGGAAGGTTGATCCTCAAAAATACATTTTTAATACATTTTTTAATACATTTCCGTCTATGCAGAACAGGGGCTGTCTCTTTGCAATGTGTAAGGAGTGATTGTGCAGTGCAACACATAAAGGGGTCTTCATGTTGTCTGTCAGTATCACCACCAGCTTCTGTGAATAGAAAAACATTTTGCAGCTGGTGTGGTCTTGACAAGAGTGTGAGAATGATACTGACTTTTAGAAAGCAACTGTTCCCATTTCATGTTTTAGTCATGATACATTTTACATACCTTGTGAAACAGAATTGTGCTCAACACAGTGGCATGTCTAATATATATTGTTCAAAATGACTCTTTCAACTTCAATTTTTTAAGATGCTATCTGGTGTTTTGTAAATGAGGCTGACTGTAAATTGTAGGTCCTGCATCACATTAGCGTTATAGGAATAATACCAGCACAGTTTATTTGTGCTAGAATCACAACTATTAATAACTCTGTTGAATAGCAATGTTAGCACTGCATTGCTTACTCAAACCTCTGGGGAATGCTAAGCAATCAGCAGCTTTCAGGTACTTCAGAAAATGTATTTCTTACAATTGCCTTTTTTTTAATTGCATTTTCTCCAGTGGAAATTTTCAGGGTTTATATAAAAAAAATAAATAAAGCAAAAGTGTTTTCAAAGAAGCTTAATTTTGTATCAAGTGATAAACATTTACATTTGCAAATAAAAAAAATGATACTGATATGGTTGTAGACAAACCTTGGCTTATTCTTTAATACAATTGACCAGTGGAGAACGCATTAGAAAAATATAATTAATTATTGAGTTATTGTTAGTTCACAGTTTTGTAAAAAGACAAACAAGTAAGCTAGCTTTATGTTTCTTTTTACATTTTTGATATAATTTTTGGGGGGTTTTGGTTCTTGTTGTCTAAAGGTGTTAACTCTGTGTCTCACCACAGCACTCCTGAGAAGGGATTTTTTGTTCAGACATTCTTGTTAGCTGTTATGAGAAAAAGTTGGTGTTAATACCACTGTTACACTGCTCTTTCCTTTCCCTGAGAGATTTTTTTAGCAAAATGCCCTCTCCCTCAGTTCCTTGAATTCTGACGTGTGTGTGGGTTTTTTGTTTTTGTTTCCCAGCAGCTAAGGAGGCAGTAGGTTTGATTTGGCAAACCATTTGGAAAAGGAGGAGTGGAGAAGTGCCCTGTAACCATTGAACAGTAAGTGCCAGTTTTACTGCTATTTTAGCCACAGAAGTAAATAGGATATGCAGATGGATTGGCATGAAACTTTTATAATACTGAGACGCATACAAAAATGTGCACACCTAGAAGTATAACTACTCTGAAATACTTAAAAAAGAAGGCCAAGAGATCTGCTTGGATGTAATTATGCATCAGGTCATGAGCAGCGTTGAGGTATACAACATAAATTATTGAAAGCCAAAACTGAAAAGTACCTTAAGTGGCATTCTGTTAAATTGATTTGGATACTAAGTAGTTTGAAATATTCAATATCCAAAGCCTCTAAAATTAAAAAACGCAGTTTGGATGTGTGCACGCTACTCTGCCCTTGGAAACTAGGAACTAATTGAATAAAGACATGCCTGTCAACAGTATTTGCATGCTATTAAAAACACTGCTCTGCTTTATAATAAA
Organism: Camarhynchus parvulus; assembly: GCF_901933205.1. Lineage (NCBI taxonomy): Eukaryota > Metazoa > Chordata > Aves > Passeriformes > Thraupidae > Camarhynchus > Camarhynchus parvulus. The sequence continues at coordinate 76,105,941 of NC_044572.1, forward strand.
AATGACTGTCAGCTTTGTTTGCAGCATGCCTGTCTGTTAATTTTAATGCTTTTTTGCTTCATGTCAAATTAAAATTTCAATTTCAAAATGCAGGTGTTAACTGCTTTCAATTTCTCCACAGTAGAAAATATCTCTGTAGCAAAAAGCACTATATAACAATGAATATTACAGGATAGATTTGGATGTGAGAAGCTGAGCTATCCTAATGACACCAATGAGTGAAGCTTGGCCTTAGAAGCGTTTAAATGTATTTGTGAGTGTATTATGCACTTAAACTGTTGTTTGAGGATATAACACAAGAAAAATATTTAAACTTTACACTTAGTATATAAAGCATTAAAAAATTGATTATTGAACAAATTAGTTTAAAGTGAAATTTTTGCTTTTCTTGCAATTGAAAATATTACAGCAGCTGAGGCAAAAGTTGATAGCACTAGGTTGTACTTTTGTTAGCTGACAAAATATGAACTTGGCTTTAATATACTCTAGTGTATTTTGTTTATACACAAGTGCAGGAAAGGAGAATGCCGTAAGACCTTCCTGACAGTGGAACAAACTGCTCCCTGCATGTTTTTGAATATACAGAACATTGATCCTCTTAGATCAGCAAACAGCATGTAGAAAATTAAAAGAACAGTGCCATGTTTTAGTAGAATAGGACTAGCTGGAAAGAGTGTATTTTTTTTTAATGTGGATGTAGCTAGGAAGCAGATTAGACCCAGTCAAACCCATCTTCTTGTTCACTGTTAGTTTATGTATGGCTCTCAGCTATGTTTTCTCTCTCATTTTTGTACCATGTCTGATGCTCATTTGTTTCCTTTGGAAGTCATATGCAGTGCAATAGCCAGAGAAAGACTGATTCAGCTAAAAAAGATGAAGGGTTTTCTGTCCATTAAGTGAACTAGATTGAATTGAAATGGTAGGAAATGAGAGGAAAACCAGAGGAAGTGGACCACAAATGTAACCGTTTCGGAGTGTTGAAGGAAATCCTCTGTCTTGCCTAGCTGCAAACTTCTCCCATCCACAAAATTTAGTTTCAATACTTCTGCCTCTGAGGGATTGCACACCTTCCTCTGCTGTCTCCTTGGGTTTTGGATGGAAGCTAACTTCAGCTCCTGAGTAATGAATACTGGTTTGCTAGAGAGGAAGGGCGGAACTGAAAAAGTGAGAAAATTGATAAATTACACAAGCTACAAGGGTTGTGGGATTTTAATGGAACAATAAGTGGTGTGTTTTTTTTTTTTTTTTTTGATAAATGTTGCATATTTTATGAATTACTGTGATATTATAGGACATCTCCTGTGGCTGGTAGAAATATGGCTTAAGAAATTATCTGAAAGCAAGTTGCCATGGGGATGTAACTGCAATACTGTATTAGTAATCGATGTCAAGGCTGTGCTGTACACAGCAGTCACTGAATTGCAAGTATCATAGAGGTGAAACCAAAAGATTTCAGTAAGATGTTGGAGAGAATGATGAAGATTGCAAGGCTTATAATCCCTTTACCAGAATTTTGTGAGCAGTAAATAGCTGATGATCTTATTTTCAGAAACAAAATTCTGATCCTAGGTTACTTGTAAAAATCCTGCCCTGCCTAGCAGGATCAGAAGAGTTGCTATCTGAGGGTTTTCCTACACACTTGGCACTAATTATGCTTTTATTAAAGAATTTAATTTGAAGACATGTTACAAAGTACTGGTGTTATGGGCCTCTAGAATATTTTCTTCTCTATTTCCCTAAAGACTATTTTTCAGGACACAACACGTATGATGAGTTTGTGTCAGGGATAAAGACTGATTACTTTGACATTAGCTGTTTGAGGCCTTGCCTGTGCATATGAGAAGGTTCATGGTTACTGAGAGTGTTCAGTCAGTGATGAACAGTTGTTCTGATGGTCTGTAATTGTGCAGAGTGGGAGTATATTGACAGCAGTAGTACATAGCTGTTACTGTGTTTATTTAAGTAATACTGATAAACTGAAATGAGCTGGATTTTTTGTGTGTTGATGTTATTCTTGTGATTCATGGTATTTTGACATGTAAATTTTTGATGCATTGGATTTTATGGTTGAGTGTTGAAATAGATAGAAGTAGAGCTGCACCATAAATTGTTTGCTTTCAGTCATTTATTTTTGTACATATCAAACGATTCTCATCTTGTAGGTTGTGTCTTACCACTAGCATGTGTAGTCAGCTTCCCTGGAGTCTCATTTCCTTTCTCCCTGGTGAAAATAAAAAATTAATTAGAAAAAAGTATGGTCTCTAGTGCATTACTTTCATAACACCATTGCTAAACGCAGCTGTAGTAGATGAGAAGGAACTCCACCTGTCTATAACTTTATTCTAAAACATTGCTTATGAAGAGGTGGTGTAATTGTTTTGGTTTTTTCTTTGCTTTCAAGAGAAAATGTATGTGCATCAGAAAGTGAATTTTAGAAATGCAGAGAGATTTTTCCCTGTATTTAGAATGCCTGTGTTTACAATAAGATAGTGTATGTATATAACCAGATTGCATAAAAAATGTTTTGATTTATTACAATCCATATAATAAAAAGAGTGGACGGTAGAAGATGAAAGGGAGGAGAAAACCTCACTACAATCCACAAGATGTTTAGCTATATAATTGAGATTTTGGTAAAATTTAGTAACTGACAGTAGAAAATTGGCTTTCTTTCATGTATATATAAGGCAAAAGACTTGGAGGGTATGGTAAAAATTAATAGGATATTTACTAAGAAGAAATTATGGCTAGGTAGTGTTCAGGACCAAATATTATTGACATATATGAGTGCTTTGCATTTGTTTTTATCTCTTAGCTAAAATAAGTTAATTGTTTCTTTCAGTAGTCTATGAACACAGCATATTTGAATGATTTTCTATCCAAGGTATGTTAAGGGCATCCTACAGTCTATATATAGCATATACTTATCCTTTAATAATCTTTTTTAAATGGGAAAACTACATACCAAATGTCCTTGTTCATGCATTAAACTCTTGTTTCCTCATAGCAGGCTGTATTTCTCAGACATTTGTTTGACCACATGCTGAAATTAACAGGGCTGAACTCCACCTCTTGATAATATATTGGTCTGTTCTTGACCTTTTTTTACAGAGGGAGATGTCCCTGATGGACAAAATCCCTGGTATAGTGCAAATAAACTGGGATGAGTTCTTAGAAAATTGGCTTACACATGTATGAGTGTACATGTGGTGTCTGAGAACAATACAGGCAGCACTGGCCTTTAACCCAAATGCTGGTCATATTGTGGAGCCCAAGCTCTGTCCTTTGCTGTCAGAGCTGGAGAGATGCTGTTCACAAAAGGAATTGCTCTGATGCATATTTCCTGTTTACAGACAGAATAACTGGAAATGTCAAGTTATGTTGGACGTATTTTGAATCCTGATTAAATTTTTCCTCTTTATTTTTTGCCTTTTTTCTTTTTAATTATATATACATTATGTAATTCAACTAGGCTTTGTATGTTTCTAAAGAAAATATAAACTCAGATTCTGAAATATAAAATCTAAAAACAAAACCACACGACCCACTTTTTATTAATTTAAAATTTGGAGTCCAAATTGATCAATATAAATGATTATGAAAACATTTGTAGAAGACAAGACTGCTGTTTAATGAATTTCAGTCCTTTCCCCAGTGTTTTCCAAGAGTAGTGTTTGTAGTGCAGTATAACATTGAACTCCTTTTTACTATTTTCTCTCTATTTGTATAACTAACGGAAGTCAAGAATATCTGTTTTCATGAAATGTGGTAGAAAGTGTTAGGTAAATTGCTACAAAAGCTAATGTAATCTAGAAAACTTAGAACTCACTATTTTATAAATTTCATACCTTATAGAAATAGGCTCTCTAGATTACAAAAACAGAATATTTAATTCTTTGGAATAGTAAAACAAATGACTGCCTTTTTTGCTTTCTGTTATTTAGAGGAAATACTACAAAATATTATGACTCTAATAATTCATCAGTGTCAATTCAGAATTGTTTTAGTTCTTCAGTATTATTTATTTTCATTACCTTTGGATTAAGCACTGAATATTCTTTACTGGAATATTCTTTACTGGATATTTTGTTCAGTCTGTGTATCTTTTCATGTGTCTCTTTTCCTTCTCATGTGTAAATCTGCATTATTGCAATAATCATATAAGAGCCCTTCATTTTCATGCAAGGGGCAGGCACAAGTGCTTAACACCTGTCAGTGTTGCTTAAATCTGACACAGGTATCTTTTACAGACTGTTCAATATCAAGATGTGTACAAACCCAATAATGTCAGCACCTCAAAATTCAGAGTTTTAGAAACAAAACTTATATTCAAGTTTTAAATTTACACCAAGCTGCATGATGATGCTGGTGATGATGGTGTGTAGGAGGTGATTTCATAACCATGAAAAAAAATGCAGCTTTGTTCTGCTCCTTGAAAAGTGATGTTGCCTCAGAAAACAAACAAACAAAATATTTCATGTCTGTTTTTCCCACATAGGATGGGGTTTGGGATGGAAGATAGTTGCAATTCAAGCTCTTATTCCATCAGCCATCACCTGGGGTTAAAGATCAGCTGGGGTTAAAGAGCGGGCCCTTATTCTCCTATTTGCTAAGTTGCCTTAGCCTCCTGTGCAAACAATTTCTCTATGAAGAAGAAAGAGGTTTAAAGCTTCCTTAATGCTATTAAATCTGCATCAGATCAGGATTATGAACTTTTATTAGCTTTTAAAGCTTTTCTAATCACTGTGGGTAGTTTTTGGTTTGCTTGTTTTTGGCTTTTTTTTTTTTATAATGATCTGTCTTCTGCTGAAGATTGTTGCTTGTTGATAACTGAATCCTTTTTATTCTTAAAGGCTGATAAGGTTTTGCTAGTAATCTCACAAGCAACCCAATCCATACTTAGTAACAGTAGCTCTGTGTTAAAATATGTGGAAATTCATGTACTCTTAACAATGAAATATTTATTACCTTTAATCAAAAGTAGCAGGTTACAGATGAAATTATAGGTGCACAATTTTAGTTATTATTTATCTTGATTGTTTTCATTCTATATATTCCAAGCCTCATTAAAAAAAAAAAAAAAAAAAAACCAAAAGACAAAAAATCAAAACCAAACCTGGAAGCTGTTGCACATTAAAATTTCTTTTTCATTGTTCTATCTCTCTTTAAATTATTCTCTCTCTAGTAACTCTGCTGAATGGCTACTTTCATAAGTAGCACATAACTTATTACAACTTGCTCAAAGATAGTTTTCATGTTTATTTAGGTAGCTTAGTCTACCATTTTCATGACTTGCTTGAATAGAGTTCTATGAATACAGTGTAAGAACTGTTGAATAAGGCTCAAAATGGAAATGAGATACAAGTCCTTGCTTAGATATGGATCCTTGCTGTGAAATTATTTCCATCTTAAAATGAGAGTGCAATTTTGCTAGTCCTTCAGTTCTTTTTCTGGTGCTCATTTAGTGATGCTCAGCATCACTAAACCCTCATCCTGCTCACTTGCAGAAAAAAAGCTAACTTCAGAAAACATGCAAGTTGCAGTTCGAGGCTCTCTCTGAATGCAAAGAGTCCAATTTTTTTCTATTAAGCACACAGTGAATGATTTTTTTAACATCTTCAATTCGCAGTAGAAAGTCTCGTATAACATATCATGCTTTTAGAAACAATATCAAAATGTTCTTACAAGGTCTCACTTGTTGTGAGACTACTATTGTGACAATGGAAGACAAACATTTTTTGAAACTTGAATTCTGCATTCTTAAGTTCTCCTGGTGAATTTATGCATATAATCTTATCTTATGTGTATAAAAGCCATTCTTCTAGCACCATAAAACACCAATAATGTGATATTTGAAATGTTCTGTTTTAAGCTAAGTTTTAGTCAGAAAAGCCAGTTAATGTGAATGAGCTTTTCTTTAATAGGCCTAGAGTTAAGTAACTCTTTTTTTGTTTGCTCAATCAGAACCTAAGGCATGATCCTACTGATTAACCTAGATTCTCCTTCCCCTTCTGTTTCTGAGGATTTGCTGGTGTTATGGCTTGAACGTTAAATCTCTGTTTATCTACCTGTTTATACGTTCCTGTGAAGTTGTCAGGACAAGAATGAAGGCTAAAATTTTCACAAGCATGAAATAAAGTTGCATATACAAAGTCTGTGGCCATCAGTGGGATTAGTATATTTAACACAGTTTGCTATTTAAGTCTTAAACTAGTTTGTGAAAATTGTCCACCGTATGAAACTCTAATTAATCTTATGACCATTGATAAAGTCTGATTTTGGTTTAAATTAAAAATAACTTTTCTAGAATAACAGAGAACTTTTTAAGGAAGAACTGAGGTGACTTGTATCTAGACAAAAAAAAAAAAAGGAGGAGTAACACAAAAGTTATAAATGCCTACCTGGGCTGGAATGAAGAGCAGGCTCTCTGCCTCACAAAAGGAGCTTAGGAAAAACAGTAAAGAACAACCTGGAATAAAAGCATGGAAATAAATCTTTCTGCTCTGAAAAGATGAGGGAGAATGAACATGATTTTGTGTGTTTTAGTATTAGCACAAAACTAGTTTCTTAAAGATTAATATAACAGCATTAATTAATTAATATAGTGTAATATTATGCTTTCAAAGACACTGTTACATGAATCAAAATTGAAAGAGTTGGATTTTTTGCTGTTGTTTTGGTCTCATTTCGCCTTCCTGAGAATAAAAGTTGTGATGATATGCATAGATGTTAGAAAAAACAAGGTATCAAATAGTCAGACAAACACAAGAAAATGTCACCGTCTTCTTCATGTCAATATTGACTTCCACTGATAGCTGAACACTGTTATTTAATGAATACGCTGTCATTTTTATAGTTATTTTTACCTGTTTTACAAATACCATGTTGTGTAATGTACAGTTTCTTAAGACAGGAAAGACATTCCACTCATCCTGTTTATGGATTCTCCTCCCCTTAAAGAAAGAAAAAAATATGCATATATGTATACAATGCAAACCAGCATGCATACAAGAGAATTTTCACTTTCTGGTAGAAAAAATGCAAGATAAAAGAACCACAGACTGGGCCAGTTTGGAATGAAGCACAGTGGGTTATCTGGTCCAGCCTCCCAGCTCAAGCAGGGTCATCCTAGAGCACATCGCACAGGATTTTCTCCAGATGGTTCTTAAATACCTCCAGGGAGGGAGCATACACAGACTCCACAGCAATTCATTCCAGTGCTTGGTCACCCTCACAACAAAGAAGTTCTTCTTGATAGTGCCTATAAACTGTTTTTAATGATTGAGATTTTTGGTCATGGAATTTTTTTTCTTTTTTTCTTTTATTTTTTTCTGTCCATAGCTTTGAGCACTGGAAATGGAAAACTGGGCAAAAATTAATTAATCGGGGAAGATTTAGTTAGAAATTTAAACAGACTAGTATGACTACTGAAAGTTGGAAGCTTGTAGGAATTTTGTTCACATAGGTACACACCTGTACAATATGCATATCTAGTGGAGACATCAGAGTAGTGAGGTTGTGTGGTTAAAACTGATTCTAGTACGTTTGGCAGAAGAAATGTCACAGGAGCAATCGAAGACTTAAGGACATCTGAGTTAAAGTGAGATGTGATAATTATCTTTTCCTTATTTGCCTTAGATTTTCTACAAGTACACTGAAGCTCAGTATCTCTGGTAGCATTACCTAGGTAGTCTCAGCTTAAAAGAGTAGTACTCATAGTCATCTGGGCGGTGTGGACTTTGCAAGACTTGACTGTCCAAAAGAGCCCCTATATGCTTCTGGAATGATCTGTGGAATTCATCTGCTTCTCTCACACGTCTCTGTGAAATTGAGCCATTCCTCTTGGCTCTGTCTCTAACTTCTCTGTTGCCTCTTGTTTTGCCATATTTGCTGTTTTCTGAACAATTATTCAGTTAGCCTAACTCAGACAACAAATTTCTCTGCAGTTAAACAGTTGTGTGCAGCCTAGAAACACCCTCCCCCCCCAAAAAAATACTGTACATTATGCATTATTAAGATTTCTGTAACAAGATTATTATTAAAAGTGTACGTGATTTTAAGAAGTTTAAAGTGCAGTGCTGAGCTGCTAGCAAAGAACAAGAGGTAAATGCCTTTAACTGCTTCTGAAGCCTCAAACATCTGCATTAGATCTCTCTTCCATTTATTTTTTGCTAGTCTGTGGGATGCTACCATAATGCTCAGAGGAGCTCTTGCTATTCATTTTTGAGAAATAATTTGTTAGGACAAACAGTACCTGTGGACTATACACAAGTGGGTTATTGCAAGTTCTTTCTATTTAAATTAAGTAATTGCTCATCAGTGTCTCATGTATTTTCTTTGTTCCCTGATTGGTGACCTGACCTTAATGTATGGGAGGAATGAGTCAAGAAATCAGTGTGATCTTTTTCTGCTAGGCAGTTCCTTGGGAAGAGAAATACCACAGAAGAAAAGCCTCTGCTGCTTTGGGAATAAAAAGGGACCTTTGCACTACCTTGCATACCTGTATTACCCTTGACTAGTACATGGACCTCAGATATAAATGTAGATAGTTTCCTCTCTGGTTGAGGAACAGAGAGAGACATGAGTCAGATTAATGAATCATCTCTCTGTGTTACACAGTTGTTCCTTTCACATCAGGTAATGGTTAGCATGACTGCATGTGCAATTATATTTACAGAAACAGTGGCTGGATTTTATCTGACTAATTGTGTTTTTACTGTGTTGTGCTTCTGACAGTCACTCTCTGTGCAAATCATTTGGGTAGAGTTGCAAAAATATTTCTTCAGTCATTGGTTATGTCATTTCACTTCTTTTGTCCTGTAGTTTCCATATCCCTGCTTATGATAAGCAAAATAGCTTTTTATGCCAGGTGAGGATGGCACTGAATCCCTTAATATTGTTTTAATGTCATGTTTAGATTATCTGTTCATTGTAGCCTGTGTACATGCAGTGCTCATTATCTGCCTCTGTACATGCAGTGCTGTTTGCAGATAAGGAACTTTATCAATCTTGTTTGAAAACTTTTCAGATCCCTTTCTGTTCAAGAAAGATCTGTTTCATAACTCATTTAACTCTCATTCATAAAATGTCTTTGGTCATCAGGGTACCAAATCCATTGATTTGTAATACTGTTTAATAATTTCCTGTTCCTATTTATGAATATAAGAATGCTTTCTAATAGCCATCTAAAATTTTTTTTTTTTCAAAAATAAAGGAATATTAAATAATCTCTAGAGGTAACCACTCGCATTTAGTGTAAAAGACCACATAGCAGAACACAGCTCATCTTGCGCATCATCTAACCAAAGCATCAATTAGATAAACTTTTAAAAATCTTGCTATGACAATACAACTTTGATTGCATAGTGGTTCTGATACATTTTCAGCAGGTGAGGATTTTATGTGACCCATCTGTTTGGGTCTGGCAATGATAAACCCTGTTCTAATGAAAATTTCAAGGGCTGATAGTGTTTTGTTATGGAGCATTGATTGTATATAAAAATTGAATATTTTTGAATCTAAAAAAGACTACACTCCCCAAAAATTTTTTTAAAATTTTATCATTGTTCTTGATTAAAACAAAACCATTTGTCCTTGAATGACATTTTTTTAAAATAGTTAGAGTGTTTTGTGGTTTTTTGTGTGTTGTTTTTTTTTAATGATGGTTTGGTTTTTAATTTTTGTATCATATTCGGAGTCAGGGTGCCTAGAATCCTTTATTTGCACTATTTAGAATGAATCTCTTTGGCTATGCAAGGTGCTGGATTAGTCACCTAGTGTCATGTGGTTGGTTTTCATTTTTGTGAATGGTGCTTCAGTTAATGCTATCCATTAGGAAATCCATTAAAGCTTGTGTTTAGTGATAAGCTATGCACAGTCCCAGAAGAAAGTACTTCTGAATTCACATTTATTTTTACAAATTCTGTGAACTATTAAATCTGCTATTTTAAGACATTGGTAAACAACAATCTTGACTGTCTATTTTATTTTTCAAGAAAAGGAATGGTAAATCAGATGCTAGCCCAGTAAATATACAGGAGTTTCTTTTGCCAACATTAAAACCTTCTGAATGTTTATTTTTCTGTCGGCTATTTATCTTCTAAGCCTCTTTTGGCTTTTCACACTTCGTTCATCTTCGTGGTACAGCTAGGTAGGATTCCAGTGGGTTTTTTTTCCCAGTGAAGCCCAACTAGATAAAACACATGACTAATCTCCTTTAATCCAGGTGGGAAGGTGTTTGGCCAGAACTGCTTGCACTGGTTCAGCATTTCTGTGCTCTTTTAATTGCAGGTGCTGCTAGGCTGTCCTTAAAATTCTCTTCACAACAAAATCAGAACTACAGATCATGCTTCCTTCTGTAAGGAACGTGACACTTTTTCTACTAATAATTGTAGAATCATGGAGTAACTCGAGTTTGAAGGGACCCAAAAGGACCATTAAACTCCAACTCCTGGCACTGCACAAGACATCCCCAAGTGTTGCACCATGTGCCTAGAGCATGGTCCAAATATTTTTGGAACTGTGACAGGCTTGATGCTGTGACCACTTCTCTAGGGAGGCTGTTCCAGTGCCCAACCACCCCTCAGGTGGCTGTGACCTTCCTTGACCCAAGTACGTGTCATTTTCTCAGGTCACTGATCAGCGGAGAGAAGACACCAGTGTCTGCCCCTCTGCTTCCCCTAGTGAGGAAGTTGTAGACAGTAATGAAGTTGGAAAAGCTCTTATTCATATGATGTCTATTTTCTTTTGTGACCCCAGCTTTAACTGATGCAACCTGTTCCAGCCAACCAGGTAAGTTTTTAATGCTTACTACACTAACAGGCAGTCTAGGCTCTGAATAGTGTAATTATTTCTTACACTGGAGATAAAAATAAAAGAAAAAGAAAATTAACTTTTATCTAGGACTTGAATCAAACCAATGCTGCTTGATTGCTAGGGCTGCAGCTGGATTTTAAAGTAAAGTTTGAAATTTTCAATTTCATCTTGACAAAGTAGAACTTAAAAAAAATCCAACAACAAAACGCCCTAGAAAATTCAGGGTGTTAATGCTGAATGGAAAGTAATCTCTGGTCTTATCTTCTTAATATTTCAGTCTCAAGATATTATTAACACAATATAATATTTTTACAAAGGAAAACATCTGAGTAACCTTATGTGTTAGAAATAAAGAAGAGTCCATACTTGTGCTGGATTAAAGGTTTAGGTACAAGCTGTCTAAGACAAAACATATAACACAAATATGAACAAACCCACTATCTTTCAATTAAGCCTCTGAAAACTAGTGAAATAATTATATGCTAATTACTTATTCAGCAGTTGTTAATCCAAAAAAGATGGCAAAGATTTATTTTCTGTGGTCTTTACCAAATAGTAATATATTAGTTTCTGTTTCTTCAAAGCTACTGGAGCTGAGTTACTAAACAAGAAATATTAATTTAGAAAAATATATCAATAAACCTTATGTAACATGTAACTGAAGGTAAAAGGAATATTTGAAAATAGTATATGCCTCACATGGAAGAAAAATTTGAAAGATAAAAAGAGAAAGTTTTACACTTTAAAAAAATAGCCTGGATTGTGAATACTTTTGGAAGAAATTCTAGGTGTTACAACCTGCAGAATTAATGGAGTCTTCTGACATTGTCTCTGTGGAGCTCCAAGCCAGTAAGAGGAATGAAGTCTCATAAGTGTGGATTATTTGATGAGTGTATGTCAGTCAGGACGGTGTTGAAAAATCCATCACACTTTGCTGTCTGAAATAATTTAAAACAACTTAATGCTAACTCTGTAGCTAAAGGCTACTGTTACCTTTGAAAAATCCCGTGGGGATAGAAACTTATTTTTACCTTTGCCGTGACTATTCTTTGGTATCTAATTAAAACATTGGGGCACGTAAAACCCACATCTGTAATGCCAAATTGTCTTTCTGTTATATAAACTTATTTTCAGAGGACCAGCTAGCTTGCTTACCCATGAGACAGATTTTTCTGTTGTTTTGTTTTTGCTGTTTTAGAATGCCCAAAAATATGTGATTCCCCTTTTTTTAATAGTATTCTAGGATATGTCTGCTGTTTTTTGTTTCTTCCTGAGCTTTTGATATAACTGTTTCTTTCCCTGTAGGTAGATAGGAGATAATGGGTAAGAAAAAACAAAACAGGAGGGCATTTCTTTTCCTCTTCTTGATTTTCATTTGGGCAATGTCAGCAAGAGTGATGTAATCATCTAAGTAATTAATTTTGTATAATGTCTTTCTCTGATTGTAAATTGAATCTAAGAATATCCCATCTTTTTGCACATACTGCATAACAACTTGTAGTCATTAAGCCTCTACAGTAGTTCTTATACTGTTTTATTTCTTTATATGGTATATATTTTTTAATTTTTTTGATATTAAATGTGATAGCAATTGCCTTGATCTGGGAATTATATGTGAAAATGTGGAAGTTATAAGAGCTTTTTGGGTATGTAATGTAAAAATGGTAGGGAAAAATATAGTAGTTTTGTACTTCCCTTGCCATTTTCAGCATACCAATTCCCAGAAATCTACATTTCTTGTGTAATTTTGTTCCACGATTTTTGTCCCCATTTCATAGTTTCTTTATTCACCTGTCTTTTTCTTGAACTGCATTAAATATATTTCTTACATTTCATAAACATTGTACTGCTGGATTTTTTACATCTTCTCTGACAGCTTCAGCTGTTTCCGCTTGAACTTTCCAATCTGCTTCTCTGTCTTGATTTGTTTTCCAGTGATTTCTCAGTGTCTCTTTATATATCTTATTTTATTTTTTCTCATGCTATTTTTTATAATGTCTGATTGTTTGTTGGGTTTTTTCTTTTTTTTTTTGATTCCCTTATCCAGCCGTTTCTTCACACAACAGAATTTCTGTTGCCATATCTGAAAGAACAGTCTTTATTTTTCATGGAGGTGCCTTTTTTTTATTTTCTTGTAGTTGTTGTTTCTATTTATTTTGTAAAGGGGACTTTTTGTAGAATAATTTAATAGGTAAATTAATAGTTGTAAAACTCCCCTTTTGTAAAGGGGAATTTATGTAGAATAATTAAATAGGTAAATTAATAGTTGATATTAGATTACTACAGACACTTTTTGGGTTTTTGCTAATAGATATGCTCTTCATCAAATGCTGCATGTAAATGTGAAAGAGTGGTACAAGAAATAACACCCCTTGACACTGTACGGCCATCAGCTAGAATTGCTGGCTTAAAGAGGTGAGGAGAGGGGCATTCAATGCTCTTTTCTCTCTATTTCTTTAGGAAACTGATCCATTTCCAGAGTGATAAAGACTATGTTTGAGAATAGTGATATACCTACAAATAAATTTAGCAATATTTTAGGAGTTTGATATCTCATACAATTATCTTACCAATTAATGGAAATTTCCTTATGCTATTGAAGTAAAAAAGGAGTCCAGTTTCCCATTTCTAGAAGGTCAGCCAATACAGAACTATAGTTAAAACATTTTTGGTTATTGGAATGGCTATTTAGCTATTTCAAGAGCATTTTCTTAATTAGGGTTTCCTTAGTTTTCAGTCATATACATAGGTACAACTAAAGCAACAAAAAGGCAAGTTAGTCACATGAAATGCAGTTTTAAATGCAGTCCAAAACAGTTTTGTCGCTACTTCTGTCAGATTGACTAGCATGTGTAGAAGACAGACAATTATATATTGTCTCCTATTACCTAGGCTGAGTAGAACTTGGTGCCTCAGTTTATTGTGTAACTTCCCATAGTTCTACCAGCCTTGAGAATAGAGAATGGAGATCAACTACAGATGAACAACTTTTCTTCATCTATCTGGAAATGTCACTTTTTTTCTGCCAATTACCTGAGGTCTTCAGGAATACTATATGTTCTCTTAGAAATCTATCAAACTCTTATTCAAAGGATGTAACAAAAAAATCACATTTAATTTTCCTTTCTCACACTAGTGCATTATTCTGCCTCCAGGTGAATTATTCTCCAGGTGAATACACCGTTGTTTCTTCCATGCTGAAGGATATAATATTGGCAATAAACAATAAACACAGGCAATCCAGGACGTAAGATTTTTTGGGGGTGTTTATATATATATATAAATGATAGTGATTTGAAACTGTTCAGATTTTGATAATAATTTTTCTTCTGATTGGAGGAGATTTACAAAACAGAGGGCATAGAGAGAAGTCAGAAAGCATATAAACAATTTTAATTATTACAAGCTCCATAGCTAATTGTCACTCTGTCACCATGGAACTTAAAAGGGATGTATAAAATTAAGTGGACTTGTGCTAAATGTGCATCTGCAAAACTCCATCATTCAGAAGCATTCAAATGGGATTCAATTTGATGGAAGACAGAGGACACTGAGATTCAGGGCAAGATCCATTACAAAGGATGCATCTCCTCGTGGTGGTGAAACATAAACATTTTGCATCATTATGCTCCTGATAGTTTCCTGGGAATTCATTATAGGGTCTTACACTAAGCAGTAACTACTGTGCTGTAATGATTTCTAGCAATGTTGGTGGAACTTTCCCATCTCACCTTATTTAATTATTTATTTTAATTTTAACTCACTCTGACAGTCTCTTGAGCTACACAACTCATTTTCATGAGGGCTCCCAGGGCTATAACACAAGTCTTCTCTGCAGCTGCATGAATCATTATAACAAAAGCCATAAATCAAGACACTGACTCTGAAGCTGCAGATAAGAGCAATGAGCAGGCAGCATCTCAGTATGTTAGTTTCAATTCAAAGGATTTCTGAAAGTTCATTTCTTTTTTTTTTTTCTCCTCTGTTTTTCTTCTGTTTCTTCCCTAGTCTTTGTTTTACTGTCTCCTCTGTGTTAACTATGTGAGCTGTTTCTGTCTCAACTTTCCCCTTTAGACATACTCTGCTGTCTTCAAGGTAGATTTGAGGGTTTTTTTGGGGTGGGTGTCAGGTCTTTATTAAATGCTTATTCTAGACCTTTAGTAGGAGAGTGCTGAATAAGGACCTTTGTGCTAAGTATTAATTAAGCTTTGGCTTTAAAGATGTTTTCCAGAGGTGTAACACTTCAAAGAATCAACATTTAAACCCCCTCCTCTTTTGATTGCTGAATTTTTCTTTTTGGAAATGATTCTTTAGACTTCATGTATAATTCAGGAACTGTTGAAGGCATCAACTTCTAAGTATAACAAGAAGTAGATATTGCAATGTTTTTTCCTGCTACTGTTATTATCATCATTATTATTATTATTATTATTGAGTATATTTATTCAGAATAAAGGATTTTAAAACTTTAATTTTGGCTTCAGGCACTTAAAATTAAATTTCTTAATTGAATTTAATAAAATAGTGGTTTTACTAAATAAAAATGTATTGCCTCCTAGTTAATGTTAATGCTAAGATGAACAGACCTTTTTTGGTGGAAAGACGAGAAAAAGACCTTCATATTTCGCTGTAGTATTTTATCTTATTTTTCCAATATAATTGAATATTATATTTAATATTATAATACAAATATATATCATTTATAATATATATTATACACACATACACACATCTATCTATATCTATATCTATATCTATATCTATATCTATCTATATCTATATCTATATCTATATCTATATTTATATCTATATCTATATCTATATCTATATCTATATCTATATCTATATCTATATCTATATCTATATCTATATCTATATCTATATCTATATAATATGTCCTTAATATTTGTTCTGGCTCATATGTGACTGTGGCATAACAGTTTGCTGGCTCCATCTTGATTGTTTTGGTATGATTGGTTCTTTTTTTCCTATGGATGACTTCTGAGAGGGAAGACAAACAAAGTTTTGTTTAGTAAATCTTGATTTGTTGGTAGCTTCTGTACTCATATACACAATTTTTGAGGCAAGAATTTTCCATCTCAACTATTCCCACAGATTTTTGTAAAAGAAAGTTTAGTAGTAATAATCTAAAATACATTTTAAATGCGCTATTTTGAGAAATCTCAATGCACTTTACATACCAATTGTAAGTTATTATCTGCTGCTTCTAGTCTTATGAATGGCTCCCAGGCATTTCTCAGGATGGAAACAAAGGGAAGAAAAATAATACTTGAATGAATAAAGCTAAAGAGTTAATCTTTTGTGAGACACTTCTTAATTTTAATGTACATCTTAAGTATAATGATGACTAATCTATTTAAATAGATCATCTGTATATATAGAAATCTATACAAGGAAACTGCATGCCTCAAGGTAAAAAATTATTTCTAACATGAATCAGCAAAGAATGCAGAAAGGCAAGGAAACTAAGAAAGAAGCATAATATATCCAGAAACAAATGTGAGACCCACAACGGCTGGATTTTATCTGTACTCTAATTTGGACATCATACAACATTTAACTGTAAAAAAATCCTATTAAATCACATTTGAACTTATGAGAGATAATAATTATTCGTGTTGTATAAACCTTTTCAGAGATAGAATGCCAGAATTTTAAGGGAATGGTGTCTTGGACTTCATAGGGATTGAGGGGAGACTAAAGTGCTTTGGAAACAAGTAGAGGAATTCTAGATGTCTAAAAACTTATTTCTTCAGTTGAAAATTACATATAGAGTTTCATTTTGAGCTCCTGCACAACCACAAGAGACTGAAATTCTTTCTTCACTTCAGCAATACCCACTATCCTGAACTGAGTACTAGCAATGGAAAATACGTCCTTTCTGTCTATTTCTAATGTACAGCGGTCTTGAAGTATTCTTCCATTGTTCTGATGAGGAATTGTTTTCACCTGAGAGGTTTGGGATTCCATTATTATTATGGACTTGAGAGAAACATAAGTTCAAAAAAATTGCAGCCAAAAGACACCTAATAAATTTTCTTCCACTGCAGTAGTTTTTCTGTCTGATTTCTAAATTCTTTTTTGGTTCTTCTTTAGGGATTTTGAATTTATTCTGTTGGGTTCCTATGAAACCTAGAAAGAAAATTAGTTTAATTTGTTTATGTAGCTTATGTTTCTGTTTATGTGGATTTATGATAATCAAAGAAGACCAATATAGGAAGAGTCCAATTTTTGTAGTTTCAATTGCATGTTTTCAGACTCCTGATGGACTGACTGATATGGAGATAATCTTTGACATCATCAGATAACTTAACAAATGGTTACTTTAATGTAACTCTTTCTCTAAGATTGAAGAAATATTTTACTTTCAAGGTACTTGGCTTTAAGCACTACATCAACTTCCAGATATATTCACATTTTATTATTGTAATAAAATAGGTTACATTTTCCCTTTTGAGGCTGAGAAAATATTTTCAATATACTGAAAATACTGATATCAAAACAACGTGAAATTCCTGTCAGTATGACATAATTTAATGATGTCCTAGATGATATTGGTTTGAATTTATATAAAGCACAAGGTGTAAAAACGCACACTTTGACTGAAGCTTCCTGTCAGTATGCTCTAGTATTGACTCAGAATTTTAAAAGCCCATTTTGGTGGCATTCTTTCAAAACCCATTATAGACTAGGTATTTTTCATCAAGCTGGATATCTATGTGATGTATAGAACATCAAAAACTCATGTGAAATGATTTAGTGATCACTATTTAATGACACTGTAGCAATGATTTTGTTCTACTGCCAGACCAGGTCAATGATTTGTAGGTAAAAGCCAAAGGAACTGTTCTGAATCATCCAGGATTTAATTATAAGTGTTTTCACAGCTTGTGGGAGCCAGGCTCTCTTACTGTATTTTAAAATATACAATCAGGAAATGCTTTTACAGGAAGCATTGAAATGAAATTTTAGTTCCAATGGTAGTCTTTGACTGAGTGCTTAGTACAACTTTGAGTGTAATCTAAGGTCAGAAACTGAAAATTGCTGGTTTTAGTGATGAGTAAGTGTCTTTCTTTCCTTTTCATATTAGATAGAAAATGGTCGGCCGTGGAACTCTATTGTGAAGACCTCAGAAGAAATATCAATTTTTCCAGTCAGCTTTTCATAATGTAAATATAATTTGAGCTTTCCCAAATGGGCAGCTAAACCATGAACAAGCAGAAAAACCTAATTTGGACTGTGTTTCTGAAGCAGACATCACCTTCTCTCTCGGGAACTTATTGAAGGATTACAGCTGAAAAGGACAAGAGAAAGAAAACCTTGAACAGCTTATCCTACAATGAGAATTACAAGTACATCTTGTATCTGCCCAGTCCTAGTTTGTCTCTGTTTTGTACAGAGGTGTTATGGAGCTGCTCACCATGGCTCCATCAAGGTGACCAGAAATCAAACCAAACACATAGAAGGCGAAACAGAAGTGCATCATCGTCCAAAGCGTGGATGGGTGTGGAATCAGTTCTTTGTTTTAGAAGAACACATGGGACCAGATCCTCAGTATGTAGGAAAGGTAAGGTGGTTGTTCTCTTTTGGCTTTGGTTTGTTTTTTTCCATTCCCAGAAATGTGGCACTGATAAGAGGCAGATAATATATCTCCTTAGATGGCACCTCTTTTAAGGGAAGACACCTCTTGGATTGCTACATAGATTTACAGTGAACTTGCCAGTTGCCTGTGAATACTTTGTTTATTATCAAAAGGATAAATAAAAGTATATAGAATGAAGATTCTAAGAAATTATAAACCTGTTTTTACTCTGAGCTCAGCTAAAAAGAGCGTGTGCAGTTGATCCTGTTACATCAATTTCCGGAATCCTAAATGCATGGGGTCACTGCTAATGACTTTTCCAGAATATTTCAGAATAATTTTCAGTTCTGCTTCAGGGAATATTATAAATGCAATCTAAGCTCCATAGGGTATTCATTCCACTCTGAGTGTAGGGTGGAAAAGATCTCCTCCAAAAGGAAATCCTCAATGGCTTTTTTCATACTAGGAGATACAAGGTGTGTTACATGTTAGAGTTCCTCAGGAGTCTGTGAGAGCAAGCTCTGCATTTATATTCTGATATATAGAGTGAGCCTCAGACATAATGTTCAGACTAATGTAATTGAACTGAAGCCTGGCCAGCTGAAGTCTGATTCATCATGTGTAATGTTGTCTATAGATCTTGGGTTTTAACTTGCATTAAATAACACACAACTCTCTATATAACTTTAACCTATTATATATGACAGAGGAAGTTTTGCTCTTCTTGATGACTGTCTTGCTGCATTATGATAGAATTTTTTTATTAGATAATCTACATGAGTCTTAATTTCCTTAATGAAATCAGAAAAATACACAGAATATGAGGGGTAAAGTAAGATGGTTAATAGGGAAGAGGGCATGGAAAAAAAATTCATTTTAGTTTCCCTTGAAATTAGAATTCTGAAAATTATATTGTAGAAAGTGATGCAAGGGAACCAGTAGCCTCTGAAATCACACACGTCTGGTAGTGAGGGCTTCCAAATTTGAACATTATCTTCTGAACTAAAAATGGGAAGTGAAACAACTGTATTTAAGAGACTGTTAACACAAAGGCTGAAAAAAATATTCTGTTATGCCAAACTTAGTAAAATACTAAGTATTTCAGAATGCCAAAAATTATTGAGATATGTAAAGAAAATGTAAACTGAGAAAGGACCTTTCTAAATGGAGGTAATGATTTGCATTGAAAGAGAAGCTTTAAAAGTGGTAAGGGGATGAGGAGATGTGCCTTCAGACACCTTTACGCTGATTAACAGTTTCATAAATTATTTTGGAATGGAATAAAATTTTGCAAAAATATTGTTGATGCAAAGCTTTGCAGAAGAATCAAAACATTTTCTGGAAAGAGCTAGATATTATGAATATGGTTTGGATATAGAAATAAAGAGTAAACCTTGGGAATAGAGAACAATGTAATGAATTTCTGTTATACACTAGTGATTTATTGTAATTGAGAGAGGAAGAGAAAGAGCTGGTTACCAGATCTAGTGTCATGTCTTAAAGAAGGTGAATGTGATACTAAGCTGCAAAAGCTGATATATAAAAAAAAAGGGATAAAGAGCACTGAAGACATTGTGGAAAATAATGTTGACCTATTTGCTATTCTGGTTACTTTTAGCCAAGAAAAATGGATTTATATGTGAAGCTGTACAGAAAGAATTTAACATTATGCCTGGGATATTAATGGAGAATAAAATATGTTTGTTTAATTATTTCCAAAAATAATAGAAGAGGGCACATGAGAGTCTATAAATAGACCTCTGAATAAACCACAATGAAAAATAAAAGCTATTTATGTTGACTACAATTTTACTTGAAAAACTAAGGTTTTGGTGCTGTGAGTTAATTTAGAATTCACGTTTAGTAAATTTAGAATGAAAACAAGAATTAGTCAGATTCTGAAAGAGGTTACTAACAGGAAAAGAAAAAAAATAAAAGCTGAAGGTGTTTCAAAGTACAGTATATTTGTCTTTATGAAAGCATTTATAGACATGATTGCGTGCCAGAACAGAAGCCTGGATTCAATGAGCTAAAGCATGGTCCCTTTCAATTTTATGTTCTTATGAAGCTATTATATATTTCCTTTCATCCTCTGACCACTCTATTAATGCCACATTTACAGAGATCAATGAATAGAATTTCTTTCAATCCTTTGTGGTCAAAATGTGACTGCATGCCTTGTTTGAGAACATTTCTCCCTCTATACTTACCAGTTCTTCTCCCATTTTCCTCAAATAATTCCCTCTGGTGCTCATAATTTTCTACTGTGAGTACTTCACAACATTAGTAAGCTTGTCTTTGCAAAAGCTTTGTGGAACTTGAAAGCAACTGTACTGTATTTTTCATTTGGTTTGATTATTCTGATGACCTGATTTGAAGAAAAGATCAATTATATTAGCTCAGGCATATACTTTCAATTAAAAAAAAAAAAAAAAGGGAAGGGAAGGGAAAGCCTGAACTGAGACTGTCATATTATCAATAGTTACCAAAATGTCAGTAGTGGTCATTTAACACAAAAAACCAGACATTTTAGAAAAATAAATTTTTTACTAATTTTGCATTAAATTGTACACATCTCATCAAGGTCTCATTTTATATGCCTTTAATTTGGCAAGTAATTTTCACACAAAGCCCCTCAGTTATAAAGGAAGATAGTGCCCTTCAATTCCAGATTTCTGTTGGGTGGCAGCATGCTGTCAATTCTGTCAATTATTAATTCTGTAGACTCCTCTGCTTCACTGGTGAGAGTTCTTCCATTTCAGATCTGTCCTTTCACATATTTCACACCCAATTTGGGAGTAACATCACAGAAAGCAGAGTCATTATGTACAATGGTGTTATAATGCTCACAGTCATTGTCATGGAAATGCACAGTGAGGACAAGAATAGGGTAGGCCAGCAGTGAAAATGGTAAGCTTTCTCATTCTTACTGTGAAATTACTGTCAAGAGGATGGAATAATTCACTGCCATCATCATAAAAACAGTGCTAGGACAACAAATTATTATTATATTTTAATATCACGCATTCCCCCATTCCTCAGTCATTTTTCCTTTTCTCCGAGAAAATGTTATTTGGAGAATTCTGTATAGAATTATTCCCTATTAACCATACTTACCAGGTTTTTCTAGGAACATGGTGAGACACAGGTCCTGGTAATATTAGCTTATTGTAGAAATGGAAAAATCCTTTTGTAGATATTGTCTGAGGTCCTCAGATTATTGAGCTGGTTCCCTGCTGTTGCACGTGGGGTAAGTCTGCAGTGTTTCAAAGTACGTTTCACTGATGAAAGAACCCAAAAGAATAATTTTGTATTTAAAAAGGTATCTTTAAAGTGTTTAAAACCACAGTGACTTCATTTACCAAAATTATTAATTATTTGTGGAGGGTTTCTGGAAAACTTCTGAATGATCAGTGGTATCTGGAAGTGTTAGTTCAGAGAGACTATTCACCTGCAGGTGAAAGCATGTGCGTGTGTGTCTGTGTGGGTGTGTTTGCAATGCAGAATCTGTGGAAATTTGAGTAAGGAAGATAAAATATCATTGCCTCAGATAAGTAACTTGAATGCACAGACTGAGCTTTCAGCTATATGAGTTTTGTGTGTCACTGATGTAAACTTCTAATGAAATTATAGCCATGAGTGCAGAAAGGGGCAAGGTTAGGGAATGCACAAGGGTCTGATGATGTGTCAGTTACCTACTGCACCAGATCAGAGGAATGAAGATTTTCCTGTAGAAATCTAGAAAAATTTGGGCTGTAGTCCTGCAAGTTTTTGCATCTCTCACTTGTCATAGCTGATATCATTTACATTTCTCATGCATTTTCTGCATGTTTCTAGGTTAGATAACTCATGTCTCAACATTTGGAAAAAATAGCAAATAAAGAATTTTAGGCAATAAATTAAGAAGACTATGTGTTTCCATCCATAACATTCTTAATTTTGAACCTTCACACCTCTGTTTCCAGAGGGTCTGCTCCTTCTTAAAAGGATATTTCTAAAAATCAGTTGTACTGGAAGCAAGTCATAACTACACATTTGCTGCGCTTTTTCTTTGGAGAGGGAAGTAAATAAGCAGTGATAAAATGAAGGTCGCTGTGGATTTGGAGCTGAGTGAGTCATGCTATTAAGACTGAATAGCAGAGGATATGATGCACAAGACTGAAAATTTATCTGTGAACCCTTTGGATCTCTGAAATACCAAACCTATACCTCTTAATTCACTTCAGATGACTTCTGAAGAGTAAATAAGAAAGACTGTTCGGGTATTCAGATCTGCATTGGTTTTCAAGTGTTTTTTTCTTCCCTAGTTTGGGGGATGGCACTTCACTTAGTTCTTACATGTTTACCTGTAATGCAAAAACAGTTTCAGATTAATACTGATAGAGATAAAGAAGCATGGAACAGTTGGAAATGAGTGTGAATATAGGAAAGGGGAGAAGAAAGTAACAATTTTTAATGTGTCTTGAAATGTTTCTACTGAAAGTTAGATTAGGAAAGGAATTCCAGGTTTTATATTGGGTTTACAATATAGCAATTCTTTTAATTCATCATTTTATTATTGAAAACATAAATACAGCATAACAGACTTGTCATTCAAAATTATTTTTCAAAGTAATATGTGACATGTTATTGCAATAAGTTAGTACAGTGAATCTAATCTTGCCTGACTAGATCAAGAGAATTTCCCATCTCGGATTTAATGACAGTAAGGGGGCATCATATACGTTTTAGAATAAGTGCCAAGGAAAAAAAACAAAATTGGAGTTTAGCAATTAAAACATTTTTATTCCATTTTAGAGGTTTACATAAAAAAAT
Organism: Camarhynchus parvulus; assembly: GCF_901933205.1. Classification (NCBI taxonomy): domain Eukaryota; kingdom Metazoa; phylum Chordata; class Aves; order Passeriformes; family Thraupidae; genus Camarhynchus; species Camarhynchus parvulus. The sequence goes on from NC_044572.1 coordinate 76,129,174, forward strand.
ATATGAGATGTTCCAGCATTATTAGCACAAGCAAATAGTTCCAAAATTTATTTTGATAAAAAGGAGTTTTATTTTACAGTAGAGAGAATTGAAAGGAAATTTTAGATGACATAGTCTAAATATTTGCACATGATTTGTTAGCCATTTTCATGCCTCTGGAAGGTAGACAAGTGTCATCAGCAACAAAAACAACTCAAATAACATGCATCTCACTTTCTACCTTTTGGGTTGCTAGTTTCACAAATAATGTATTTATATACAATAATTTTCCTCTATACCTAGGGAAAATGTAGTAGCAAGAACAACATAAATAATAAACCTGATGTCAGTATAGCACAACATTATATGGCCCTATATCACATTAGCCATCTCCTTTTCTATTGTAATTTTTACAAAAAAAGCTAACTCAATATTCTTTCCAAACTCAAAGCTTTCCCAAATAAAAAGGCATGCATATGTGCTTGTTTTGTCCTGAGTTCTGTTTGCACAGACAACTTTGCTGCCTTCTACCTTCATTTGAAAAATGTAATTTGGTTTCACATTTAAAAGTTGAAGGCATACTACTTGAATTCTACAAGTCCACAGATGCTGTGGGCCTTTACATTTTTGGGTTTGGGGTTTTTTAAGTGGCATCTCTAAATATTTAAAGGTCATCTGGGGGAAAATCACATACAAGAGAAGAGGGAGTTTCATCAGCCAGATCAGTCTGACTTTCTTCCAGTGTGCCCAGCTTTATCTGAGGTTTCCTGAAGCATGGCACTGACAGGGGCATTTTGACTTGACAGACCAACCAAAGAAACAGAAAAGCATGAAAATATTGAACTTCAGTCCTAGTCCAAAAACATAGGATAAAGTGTTTACCTTGTTTAATTTCATTTAAGTCAACATGAAATTGCACCAAAAAGAAGCTGTCTCTTTTAAGTCAAAACAGCTACATTAAGTCTAATATGTCAAAGTAATAACTGTTTTTGTTAGGAAGCTTTATAGAGTCTGTCAGTTCTATATTGCAAAACATCAGCTCTCTATGTGAAGACTGTTATTTAAATTAATGGTTCAAAATAATTTTGTCAAGGTGATCTAATCTTCCCTGAAGTTATTATGGACTGAAGAACTTGATTTTTTTTTTCTTTTTATTCTTTCATGATTTGCCACACCAGCAGCCAATCTTCTTTACACTGAACAACGACACTGATGAAACCAACATCTTCTGTGTGGAACTGCCACTTCTCACTTAAATGGTTTAGCAGTAATTTTTCTGAGAGAAAATCCAGCCTTGTTCCCGCCTTTCTTTTTTTCTCTTACTTTGGTCATGGATTGGTTTGAAGCGCCGGGGCTGTGCCGGGACTGTACCGGGGCTGTGCCGGAGCTGTGCCGGGACTGTACCGGGGCTGTGCCGGGGCTGTGCCGGGGCCGTCCGGGGCTGTACCGGGGCTGTGCCGGAGCTGTGCCGGGGCTGTGCCGGGGCTGTGCCGGGTCTGTACCAGCGGGGGGTTGGGGTACCGGGCTTAGGGGTCGGGGTACCGGGGCTTCCGGGCTGTGCGGGTGTACCGGGGCTGTGCCGGGGCTGTGCCGGGGCTGTGCCGGGGCTGTGCCGGGGCTGTACCAGGGCTGTGCCGGGGCTGTGCCGGGGCTGTACCGGGGCTGTGCCGGGGCTGTGCCGGGGCTGTACCGGGGCTGTACCGGGGCTGTGCCGGGGCTGCCCGGGCCGGCCCCAGGCGGTGCCAGCGGCTGCAGCGGCCCCAGCGCAGGGCACGGCTGAGCCCCTCAGCCCCGGGGAAAGCCTGGGCAAGGGAGGGCAAAACGCTGCCCGGCAGCCAGGGCTGAGCCAAGGGAAGCGAGCGAGACACAGCCCTGCGAGCCCCGGGGGACAGCGGGAGCAGGGCCGGGGGCAGGAGAGACCCGGCAGGGACGGCCCTGAGGCCTGGGAGAGAGCCCGACCGGGCTGGGCTGGCCCTGCGGCCCCGGGAATGGGCTCAACGTTGGAGGAGGGAAATGTGAGGAGAGGCGATGCAGAGGGGAGCTGCTGTGGGCTGCCCGCTGACCCCCATTCCCCATCTGCCTGTGCCCCCAGAGGAGAAGAGAGAGACCAGTCAGGACCGAACGTGAACTTGGGAAAAAGCTGGGTGTGGGGGGAAGTTGGTTCTAATTTTTTTTGCATTTTTTCCTCAACATGCAACTCTATTTTAATTGCTGGGAAATTTAATTCAATTTTCCGTGTTAAACGTGTTATAGGTACTAGTCAGTGATCTCTCCACTTTTTCCCAGCCTATGAACTTTGCTACATCTCATTTTCTCCCTCTGTGATCTTAAGAAAGAAGGCTGAGAGAGCAGCTGGGTTGGTGATTAGGAGACAGCCAAAACTGACTCACCATGAAGATGCTGTGGTACAACATGCCTGCTCTGTAATTGCATTTTTAACTGATGACATACTTTGAATGCAAAACCTCTTAGCCTCTGACAGTCTTTATATGAAAACTATGTAAAATGGCCATATAATTGGTGTCTGTTAAAAAAAAACCGAAACAACAACAACAAAAAAAACAAACCAACCCCCAGAAATAGAAATACAAACAAATAAACAGAAGCTTAAAAAAGAAGTTTTACACCAATTAGATCCATCAGATGTAGCAAGGATTTTTATATTAATTGTAGCAAGCATTTTTAATATTAATTATGATCTTAGTAACTTTATTTTTAAAGAATATTTACCATCTAATGTAAATCAATAGATAAGGAAGCTGAAAGTATGCTGATAAACTCCAGTGTGAATTAGCATATCAGTTACTTCTCAAGTATCTTGACCTTACTTTAAGAGAGGTGCTCATTCATGTTCATTGTCTGTGTAACTTTAAACACTCACAGGCCTTTTTGTCTTAAAAGATTTTGCTACATCAATTTGCTATTCAATATAGTTCATCAACTCATTCAGGATATATTTGTGAAATTGCATGTTATCTGGACATGGCTTGTTTAAAACACTGACAGGAACACTTCTGTTGAACAAGTCAAACTGTAGTCTAAATAATTTCGTTTACTGTATAACAAGCTACAAAAGTTTAAAAAGGTGAAGTAAATTAAACATAAAAATTAGGTCTTTTTTCATCTAGACCTATGTGACAAATGAAACCATGCAGAACATGCTTTTTTGGCCCGCTTTTCTAAGGTGAAAGTGCTGTAACACAATACGAATTTCAGGTCTAGTAGTTTATTAACTACTCTCAAAGTGTCTGAGCAGCAGACAATTATGAGATTGCAATATTCCTAGACTCAGTGGAGGTAGCCAAGGGTGATTTGTATACCATATTCTGTACAGCTGTAAAGATAATTACTCAGTTTTGTTGATTTTTAATGTGGTGCCTTCTCAGCAATTGCTTCTTTGCCTTAGAGGTTACACTCACTAGATGTTATCCTTCAAGTCTCAAAGAAAATTTGTACCTAATGCCAAACTGTAATTTCTTTTGTTTTAGAACACATGCACATTTTTTAATGGCAATAAAAATGTGTGAGACAATAACAAGTAAAGCAGGAGAACTAAGGTTTAAATCTAAAAGTTCTCTGTCATTTCTAATATAACACAGTCTATGGAACTAAAATCACAGTGATGGATATTGAGATGAAATGTCTTTGTAAATGTTTAATTTCTAAAATACACTAGGTTTTTCTCCTTATTGTAGTGGAAAACTACAGCCCATAAAAAAAGTGAGAGCATTATTTCAGAATGTTTTTTTAAATATTTTTTCTGCCTAGCTGGATTAGCTCTGGTTGGTCCTTTGCAAGCAGCTCGTTCTCATTTAAATAGTTATTTCCTCAAGTTTATCATCTACAATTTAAATATACTTTAAAAAACAATAAGAAGAACTCAAGCCTCTTTGTTTGGAAAGAAAGTGCAGAAGTGAGATTGCATTCACATTATGCACAATGGTTTACAGTCAAGAACTGGAGCAGTGAGAAGTCTTTACATCTGAGATTAGAGCAGAATAATTTTAAAGTCATCTTTGTATTCCTGTGATCTTGGGCCCATTTACTAAAAATCTGTTCTCTCCAGAATTTTGTTGAGGTTTTCTAAAAGATGGGTTGCCTGTATGGAGCTATTCAAGACAGGAGATATAGAATTGTTACAGAAATGTCTTTGTATCAAGTCTTCATTTTAGCTCTTCTAATATTTTTAAATTTTTCATCAGATTATGAACAAAAAAAAATCCAACCATCAGAGTTAATAGTTTGTATTCATAAACTTACAGTTTGGATTTAAGTCAGGCTTAGTGTACAATTAATTTGTGTGGTATGAGATCAATGCATGTCCTTGTCTGTTTTGTTGTAGGATATGTGTAACCTTAACTGTTGCCAAAATGTGGGGTATTTTTATTGTCTTCCTGTGAATTTTAATAATGGATACTTAAGCTATCAGTATAAAAAAGGAGAGCTTTTCAAGGACATGTGAAAGACATACTAATAGCTACAGTTCTACAGAAGAGATCTTTTCATAATATTCAAAGGTCCCACTTGAGACATTCTTGTGATACTGATAAAAGAGGTGCTATCTGACAAACACCCTCCTTTCCATTAAGAAAGCCTGTTCAGGAAAGCGTTTCTGTATACGTTTGCAAAGCAAATAGAAGTGTTTATAACTAATATAAATGTCCATTCAATATAAATGTCCATAATAAAAATACATTTTGAAATGTATTGTCGATTTTTACCTTTTTTTTAGCAAGTTTTTTAATAAGTGTTTATTAATATATATACATATATATATTTATATATATATTACTACTTAGTATTAATTATAAATCTTAATTGTAAAAGTCAATAGAGGCTTAAAGTATAATTCTGAATTTGGAAATATTACAGAAGCAATGTTTGAACACTCTAGATATATGAATACTTTCTATCTGAATACCTTGGGTGAAATCATGGCGATATAACTTTCAACAAATCAAACAGACTCTGACATCTGTATGGATGTTTCAGATGTAGTATTAAAACTGTGAGAACATCATCATTATCCTGCTGATGGAAATAACAAAGTTGCTGATGATGTGTTGAGTGTTCAGATAGATTCTAAGACAGGAAAATTGCAGCAGTGATGGGAGACTTCACTTACTCCCTGGAACACAGGTTGAATTTTACACTGAGCTTGAACCCTAATATCAAAAGGCCCTAAGCATAAAAAATGTCTGCCTCAGAAGTTATCTAGTCATCAATCTAAAAAAGAGGAACTAAATCCAAATTTAAGTAATGCATGAAGCTAATGCAAAATACCCGACACAAGGACGTGAAGGGCTAAAGGAGGTTGGAATGACCAAATCATACAGTAGTGAGGGCAAATAAAGGTGTAGCCTCTAAAAAAAGTCAATTTCCAAATGAGAGAAATAGAAAGGATTGAGAAATGTTACATGTTAATTGTGAAGCAAAAAAATGCATTGAAGTGAGTTTGAGGAAAAACTGGCAATAAAATATTCTTCTTTAGAAATATGAGGATTTGGAAGACTACCAGAGGTTACTGTAACAGAAGACACTTCTGGGACATAAAAAACCTAAAGAAAACAAAATAAGACTGTTGCAGAAAAGCTAAAAGAATGCTTTTAAATCTCTTTAGGAGACCTTGAACAGTTATTTTATGAGAAATGCATCAAAGGTGAAGTCTCAAACTGAGGCATTGTGGGAGGCACTCTGGAGAAAATCAACAAATTTACAGTAATTATCACACATACTTGCTGCAGTAACCCAGGAAGAAATAACTAATCAAATAACTTTGGCATATAGATATATAAAACTACTTTGGTGCCTGAGGACCAAAATGTGCAGTTATAGCAACACAGTAAACAAACTAAAAACAATCTCAAAAAAATCCCCAAAACTTTCATGTGAGGAAAAGCAATACCACTAGCATTTTAAACTATTTGTGGGAAGCAGGTAGGTGACAAATAGCTAGGTGACAAATTTTATTAATTATAAGAAGCTGAGAAGAAAAAGGGAAAGACCGACCATAATGAAGTCTAGCAGAAGGATCTTCCAAGAATGACTGAAATTCAGTACAGGTAAAGATAGAATGAGGCATGTGAGCAGCAACTTGAATAGTTTTAACTGCGTTAACAGTTACCACTCATTAGAAGGACTGTGAGGTTCTATATCTCTAAGATAAAACTCCAGCAGCTAAGTGCTTGGAAACAATCCAATGAACAAACTGAATATTAGAAATCATTGGGAAGGGAAAAATCCCCCACCAGTAACTCTTTAAAACGACAGTGCACCTGTACCTCAAAAGCAAATAATGGTTTTCATATTCTTATCTCTTTCCACAGAGAAAAAAAATAGTTCAGAGAAGAACTACCAGGCTGATGTAAAGTATAGGACAGCCTCTGTATGAGAAGAGACTAATTAGATTATTAGCCACATTATTTGATAAAATCCATATTTTCAATTAACAGCTTCATTTCTGGAATTTTTAAATTCTTTTATAGCTGTTGTTTTTCTGGGTACAGGATTTTTTTATGGGAAATTATGGCTTTGGAAGTAGTATAATAAACACCTGAATGGAGGAGGACTCTTCTGGCTGAAAAAAAATGAAGTGGGTTGGGTAGTGACCTAGACAGTTTTAAGTAATATAGTAATATGAATCAGGAATGGTTTTTTACTTTCTTTCCCTTCTCTCCAACAAGCAGTAAGAGTCATACAAACCTGCCAAAATCATAAAACCCAAAAAAAAAAAAAAAAAAAAAAGACCAACTAAAGAAAGGTTGACAGCCTAAAAATAAAGGAAAAGTTAATGTATGAAATTGGTAAAACTGCTTAATATAGCATTACTTGATATTTAATGCCACATCAGTGCTCCTAATTAGTCTCTCAATAATGAATTTAGATAATTCATCAGGTAAAAACTATGGCACATTGACAGAAACACCATGCATTCAATAAATCAGAGCAGTATGTCCATAAATACAAATAATTCAGATAAATGTTAACAAAAAGCACTTTTGCCTGTTACAAACCTATATCACAAGTGTTTGTTGTGATACTAAATATTATTCTAAAGTTGACTGTGTCAGAGAATATCAGTGATGAATTCAGAACTTCCGGTCCATACTCCTTTCTTAGAAAACCTTTCCTCTACATGTCTAAAAGACCACTAACAAGTCTTGTTTTACATTTTACTAGGAAGAAATATTTTCTTGATTTTCTATCTACATTGCATGAAAACATAGTGACATGATTCTTTCCAAGAACAAGAAATAGTTTTCATACTTGTGGAAAACTGACAATTTACTCATTCAGAGTTTATTTAAATCATTAATAATGAGGATCATGTAAAATTTTAATGTAGGCTACAGGTAAAACCTGAAATATGTGCAGTATATGGTAGTATTTTTTAAATATTGATAACAATTTGTGGGGAAAAAAATCCAGCCCAAACAAAAAAAACTCTTCTGTATCACAAATGCTAGTGATACTCAGTAGCTCTAGTTTGGTGCACTGTTTAGGAATTAAATCATATTGCTGTCTTGTTTGATTTGTTTCTTTCCGGTATTGACTTTAGGCTATACATACCGGCTACTGTCAGAAAGTCAGATCCCACTGAGAAGCCTCTGTGTATGAATCCTAAACCAGTGACACCCAGAGTTCACTTCCTTCTATACACTTACTCGAAATTAGAATACTTTTAGGGGAAAATTCTGTATTTTTTTTCTTAACTGTGGCCACTTTCTTACTTATAGAGCTATTAACTTTTACCTTGGACTATAATGTATTACTTTTCTCTTGGTGAATCAACTGCAGAAAGTGATAGTTTTTATTTAAGTGACACCTCTGCATCCCTCAAGTATATATCTCTAACAGGGTAATTGATAACTATTACAGTGGTTAATAAAATCATAGAATCACAGAATATGCCGAGTTGGAAGGGACCCACTAGGATCATGCAAGTCCAACTCTTGGCCCTGCATGGGAACATCCCAAGAGTCACAGCATGTGCCTAAGAGCATTGTCCAGACACTTCTTGAACTCTGTCAGGCTTGGTGCTGTGACCACTTCCCTGGGGAACGGTTCCAGTGTCCAAACACCCTCTGAGAGAAGAATCTTTTCTTAATATCCAGCCTACACCTCCCCTGACACAATTTCAGGCCATTCCCTCAGGTCCTGATACTGATCATCACAGAGAAGAGATCACTGTCGGCCCTTCCTCTTCCCCTCAAGGAAGTTGTAACTGCAAAGAGATCTCCCCTTAGTCTCCTCTTCTCCAGGCTGAACAGACCAGGTGATCTCAGCTGCACCTCATGTGGCTTCCCCTCAAGGCCCTTCACGATCTTCGTAAATTCCTTTGGACACCCTCTAACATCTCAATGTTTTTCTTACATTGCAGCACCCAAAACTGCCCCCAACGCTCGAGGTGAGGCTGGCCCAGCTCAGAGCAGAGCAGGACAATCCCCTCCCTTGCCCAGCTGGCCATACTGTGCAGGCCCCCCAGGACAGGATTGGCCCTCCTGTCTGCCAGGACACTGCTGGCTCATGTCCGACTTGCAATCCACCAGGACCCCGAAGTCCCTTTCTGCAGCACTGATTTTTAGCATCTCATTCCCTGGTCTGTCTAAACATGCAGGGTTTCCCATTTCCAGGTGCGAAGGCCTGCATATGACCTAATTAGGCAGCATATACAAGTGTACTTGAGTGCAAATCAGATGGTTAGAGTAATGTTTCTGATTACTTCACAAAAAAGTTATTAAGTAGAAATATTTTTTCTGTCAGCCCTTTGTAGCAAACTATGATTTAAAAAGCCCTAGGTAGAAATGTGATGCAAGTATCAAGCCACACAGACAACTCAGAGGGAATGTAGAAGTTTCCCTTCTGGCCCATTAGATAATGAATAAGTTAACTTCAAATTTCTTGAAAATTGAAAGACCCATTTCTGATATCTATAATAAGTATGCTTCCCATCCTCCTCCCCTCCTTCCCACCCCTGCAAAAAAAAAAAAAAAAACAACAAAAAAAAAAAAAAAAAAAAAAACCAAAAAAAAAAACCCAAAAACCACAAACAAACAAAAACCAAAACCAACAAAACACACCAAAAAATCCCAAACCAAACCAAACAAACACAACCAACAACCTGAGAATTTACAGCTGTAATAAGACAATACTCTTATTCCAAAAAAATTATCTTAATGTTTCAGTTCTTGAATACCAAGTGCAGAAAAGGAATCTTCTCTGTGTGGGAGAGTGTTCCTGTTTGTCAGCCCTCCTGATTTACCTTGAATAAACTTCTTTTGAAATGTTTCTAATTTCTCATGGTATTTCCCTCTGTTGAATTGTTGCCAGTTACTTTATTTTCTAGCACCTGCATACCTCCCCCATTGTCAGTACTATCAAGGAAGTGGAGGCAAAACTAAAAGTCTGTTCATAATCTGCAGAAATGCTTTGTCCTCAGTCTTCATTATTCAGCTGGATTCCATTCACTTACTGAAATTTCTCACATTGTAGTTTCCACTTTCCAGTTTCCTTCTTCTTATCTTTCTTTGCCGTGTTTCATGTGTAACTGCAAAAGATCACCTTGCTCTAACTTCCTGTGTGTCCTTTGGAGGCTAAGAGGATTCAATCTTCACATTACTGCAGCTCCTCTGGCACTTTATGGAAGATTATATAAATATGTGAGCATTATGTATGTGGGCACTAGAACCTGAAGGAAAGCTATTCAATGCACCTTTCTTCAAATCTTTTTTATTATGAAAAGTACTAAATAGGAAGATAATGTATGTTTCAAGACTATAAATTGCATTAATATATTACAGCTACATATACTGCTAATAGGAAGCAGGAATGGCTAAAGAACAACTAAAGGAATGATTTTGGTTTGTATTGCCTACAGCCTTGCATCCAAAGAGTCATAGGAGATATCAATTAATTCACCTTCACAGCATTTTTCTGAATCATAATTTTAAGATTAGTTCACCATATATCAAGAAACCCCTTTTCCCCATTCCAGCATATATTAATTAAAAGGAAAAAAAATTAAAAATGTGTACACATTGAGTGGCTTTCAGTTTTCCTGGATCTTGTCACCACAACAGACAAATGCATTTTACATCAGACAGATTCAGACTTGCTACCAGTGTCTATTCTAATATGTCTGAAGGCATAAACCAAGAACACAAAACAAGAGACTTCAACAAGCAGAGTTTTACCCTGAAGTGTTCATCACTCCACTGAAGCCTGTAATTAACAGGTAGTCATGCAGTATGAAAGGGAGCTCTGCACCTCCCATTTCCTTGTTTTCTTCTTCTTTGTGAAGATTTTGTGCAGAGAGAAAGATGTATCTTTATTGTCTTGTTAAGAGAACATAAGCACTAAAGTATTGGAGAGCTGCATCTTTCTAGAGAGTAGGTGTAGCATCTCCTATGATAATTGATATCATCTAATGTAACATTAACATATTATAGAATTTTATGCAGTTACACTGAGTTTCTGAGAAAACTCTAGCAATCTACCCTAATGTGACAATAATCTGAATTTCACTGACTGGCTTCTTAGCTGAGGTAAATCATTGGATTTTTTTCACTAAATTGCATTGCATGATTTTTGATACATTTGTAGGGAATTGTATACAATGTAATTGTATGTTGAAATCCGTGTCCTTACTGGTGTTTGTTTCATGCACCCTGTGAAGAATTTTTGACAGAAACCAGTTATGAATTAAGTGTGTGAAGCTCTCCCAGAGGAGAAAACATGACTTAGCTTTGTATAGTAAAATGTCTTATGGAAACATATGTGGTTATAAGGTGACATGTAGAGTTTGGTTTTTCTTTTGCTAGCCATTGAATAATATAACATGTGGAGCAAAAGTGCATTGGAAATACAGAACAGAGCTTACAGGAGCAAGACAAAGTGCAAGTGTAGAAAGACCCAAGGAGTCACTATGCAGTGTCTGTAGAGTGTAATCTCAGATCTGCCAGATTTCGGGCATGAAATGATAGTGAACTTGTTTGGTTAAGATATTCCATCACTTTTTTGAATGCCTTCTGCTTTGGGTCAGTGCTTTAAGTTCTGTCTCTTTTGCCAGAAGATGTCTTTAGGTTTTGTATTAGTTATAGGAGATGTTTGAATTTTGAAACAGATTAAAATGTTTACCTATGAGAACAAAAAGGATGGCTTGTATTTAACATCTATGGAGAACAATTTTTGTAATTCTTTTGAAGTTCCCATATCTGTAGATCACTAAGATTTATTTTTTTCCCTTGTTCCTTTTCAAGTTAAAACAAAAGAATTGGAAATCTGAGACTTTAGAGTTCTGAAAAAATGAAATTAAAATATTCAAGTTTTGGGCTTCATCATAATCAGTATTTCTGAGAATTTCACAGAATCCTGACTAACTTCAGAAAATTTCCTAAGCATCAAATCAATGCTTTATGGTTTTTGTTAACATTCAGCTGACAGTCAAAAGCTAAATTTGGAATTGACTTTTGTTTGATAGGTCTTTTTTATGAGGCAGTAGCAGGATCTGGATGAGGTAATGGAAAAAAGAATCTGTAATTCATACACTGGGAGTTTCAGAGTGTAAAGGAACAATTCTCACCCATTCTGCAGATGTGGAATGCCCAGCAGAGGACATGATGAGAAGCTGTGTGGCTGGATTAATTGTGCATGTGATACATACAACAAATAAAGCTTGATTAATTAATTATCACCTTTGTTGATTAGGAGAGTTGCAAATGTCTTGATTTATGGCCTTTAATGGTGAACTTTGTTTCCTGACAAGGAAGGAAATTGAGAACCAAATACATTTGTTCATATATGTTTATGAACCTCTACATGAGGGAGGAGAAATAAGCCCCCGTTCAACCCTGAATTTAACTATATGACTGCAAAATTAAATGCATATTTTAGGAGGAGGGCTTTTCTTTTCCTGCTTAAACTAAACAGATGTGTGACAAGAAGGCCAGTTTCACATTCTACGTGGGTTTCACTGTTCCTTTTTGTTTCTCATTCTATTAAAGGTATCAAGAATATTTTTATGGGTCAGATTCCGACATGACATTTTTACATTGGATTATCTTCTGTAGAGCTACTTTATTTTGTTGATCGGTGTCTTTAAATTTTGGTTGCTTGCTATTATTGTTTCCTCTTTTGTTTTCACAAATACCCACCATGTTGAAATAAGTTAAACTGCCTGTTAATATTTTTCCTCTTCCTCTGCCTTGAGGATTTATATGGTATTCTGTGTACAGGGTGGCAGTGGAGGAAGGCAGCAACTAGAGTCAGAAGGTGGAACAGCAGATAGCTCTGCTAAAGGGTACTGCTAAGTCCCTAAGCAGACTCTTAGGTCTCAGACTGCCATGAGAAGCAGTGCAGAAGTGCATTCTCTCATAGCTCAGGGCAGCCAGAACAGCACCACACTGATCAATAGCGAGTCATTGCACAAGACAGGTAGACAGAACAAAGAACAATTATGTGCAAAATAACTTGGCAAGTTGGAAATAACAGCCAGAACTGGAAGTATGAGGATTGTGAATGGAGAATAAAACTTCAAGTCAGTTTTAGATTCACCATTTATTTACCATTAAGTTACCCACTGCATTTTTGAACCATAATTTAACCAAAATTGAAACATAATTTAAATTACACTGTCAGGTCTCTGAGATCTTTGGATTTCCAGAACAACAGAAAGGATTATTAATTAAATAAGACTCTGTACTGTTACATTTTCAATAGTATCTATTAGTTGAATAGTTCTACGGACTGTCATTACCTTTCATAGTTTTAATGTTGCCTTTTTACAAAAAGTTAAAAAAATATAAAATACTGGGTTTAGGGTATTAAGCAGTGTACAAATATTCAAGAGCTTTAGATTTTTTTGCTTTCTGTTCTGCTTTGTAGCTCTAAAGGGGAAAGAAGCATTTGTTGTGATTTGCTTAAAAATGAGAAAATATAAAACTCCTTGAAATGGGAAGATCCCCAAGTATTTAGGGAAGTCTCCCCACTTTGTTGAAATGATGGTCAGGAGATAAAATTACACATATAACAAGTATGTAACTCTATGAGTTCAAAATATACTATTTTATTTAAAAGTTCCTCCATAACTAAGTGTCACCTCAGTAAAAACTTCTTTTGTCTTTTCCACAAGTGAATTTTGTCTGATGACCTTGTATTGTGTTTGCAGAGTATAGCAGAATGTTGCCTGTTATGTGTGTATATATATGTATATATATATATGATTCAGAAAGACAAATAATTAACACATGATAAATTCTCTAACTGAGAAGTAACATATGACAGTTCTCTAACATTAGTGGTATGATCACACATTATTCTTGTATTTAAGCCCTTTATTCATATGGGGCTAATCCTAAACATAAATATAAATAGCTATTTCAACAACTATAAGAAAATTAATAAATCTGTTATTTTTCAAGCCTTACACCTCTAGAAATTTGAAGTAGAAACTACCTGCCTTGTTTCTATGTTTGGGGGTTTTTTTTCAGATTTTTTTTTATTCACGAAAATATGTTGTGGTAGTATTTCAGCACTCCTGTCTGCAAGATAAATTAAGTATTGCTGATGTGTAATGAAATAATGATTCCCTGAAAAAAATAGACCAGCTTTTCTACCCTTTAGAAATGCTACCTTTAAAAGTTAGAGTCTAATTTATTCATAGAATTGAACCTTTACCTTTCCCTAATCAAGGAAGGATAACAGATTGAAAGGAGATGATTTATACATGAAATAGCCAAAATGCTTTTTAAAAATTAGAAAGGAACAGAATTTTAGGTCAGGAAGAAACATCAAAAGACCATTCATTCCATAATGATAGGCTGTTATGGGACCAGCTAAGACCAAACCTTTTCTAACAGAGTTTTGTCTACTCTGTCTCATTTAATCAGTAATCTTTTCCATCATCTTGTTCATTTCTTTATTCATTTGTTCATTCATTTTCTCTCATGTTTTCATTTTTGTGTGTGGTTTTGTGGGGATTTTTTTGGAGGGTGTGGGGTTCTGCTGGGGTTTTTCAGCTTTTTGTTCTGTTTTTGGGGTTATTGTTTGGTGGTTTTTTTGCTTCCTTTGGGTGGCTGTTTGGGCATTTTTTTGTGATTTTTTTTTGGTTTGTTTGTTATGTCTAAGACAATTGTCCATAAGCCAGAGTCACTTCTATATTAACTACTGAAACTGCATTGTCAAGCTGAGGATGCTTTAGGGGAATAAGTAGGATCTTTGCAAGCTAAAATGAAATCATATCCAGAACTAATCAGATTGAAACTTTTATCTATCTTAGCTTGATTTTTAGCTGTATAGTTATTATTAGGACATCAGAAAATGTCACAAGATTCCCTGGTGTGGTAACATTAATGCTGGACATTACAGGGCCTCCTTGATCTTTTTCATGTAGCCCCTGAGCCAATGCATCTTTTGCACAGAGAGGTGCCTCTTCCATGCAGAGGCTTCTTCAAGAAGTCCTTTATAAGAGTGCCAAAAAATAGTTAGTTTTATTTAAAAGTTTTAAGATCAAATGGAACTTGAAAAATAATTATTTACATGAGAAGGAAAATAATTTTAAAACTCTCAAAACAAAGCATGAGTTGCATGTAGTGTAAGAGGTAAAGCTACACAGACAGAGGTAGAGCAACAGCATTACTGCTGTAAGATGTAAATGGAATTAATCAGAAACTAGGTGTACTAATCCCAACTGTGGGCTGTGAAACCACTTTCTGGATTGTTATCATTAATTAAATTATGCTTTCACAAGACTTCACTTGTCCTTGAGCATTTTCAGAATTTTGCAAGCAACTATTCCCCTCACATGTTAATTTGAATAACAGCATGATACTGAAAGGACCACTTCCAGAGAGAAAATAAATGGCAGGCAAACTCATGCTCTACTGAATGTGTCCTTGGTGTTTTTCTGCAGAGCTGTTATCACAGCCATATCAAATGCTTTAAGATGACTGCTGGAAGCTTTCTTCTTTCTATTAGAAATTTATGTAGAATTGTGGAAAACGTCTTAATTCCCCATTCCAAAAAAACCCACAAAATGGGAGTGAATTATTCTAAAATTCTTGGATATCTAAGCTGCCTTTCTCAACTTCACAGAGATTGTATGTGTGCTGTATATATAAATATGTGTACACCTGTCTTCACAGTTCTAAATGTGGATATTCTGGTGGGAAGGGGCAGGTTGTGTTTTTAAACTCAAAATGCATTTTTTGCCTGTCTGTGGAGCCTTTGGATTTGTTTAGGAAAGGCTGAAACACAGATGATCCTGAAACAGAGGTCTCCTTAACTTTGAATTTGAAACTTACTCTAATGAAAATTCCACATTGGCTGCCCTAATTTTTAAACAAACAGCTTTAGTTTTGGACTTTTTTCTATTTGAAAACATACGTATGTTTTATAACTCTTTAATCGCTGCAGAGTTTTGCACCCAATGATCCTTCCAAAATTCTCCATATCATTCAGCAAAAAATTTAAATGCCAAAATCTTATGTTTAAATTTTCATACGTCCTTGTCATGACAGTCTATCAGTGCATTCGGTGTAAATGCTGCAGGAGGTGGGATTGTAGGAACTGCAGTGCTCATGGAGCGTGCAAACAAGAGTGTTACAGGCTAGGGTGCGCACAAGAACACAGCGTAAAAAGGGAAAGTGAAGAGGCATAGTGGAACCTTTTAAAAGATAGAGGGGTGCAAGATAGCCCGAGGAAAAGAGCTTGATCAGATAAGGATGTGATATTCTGGGCTGAGGAGTGGGATTTCTGTCTTTGGAGTAAAGGTTCAATAAAAAATCCACCTCCAGTTTATAAAATTAAAAAAAAAAAAAACCAAAAAGTAAATCCGGTCTGAAAAATTGGAAGTCTTCCGAAAGCTTCTCCCTTTGATCCCCTGTACCACTGAGTAGTCTGCAGCTTGTCTGAGTGTTCACTGCTCCTGCCCTGACCTTACACACACAGCTGAGCCTGAGTAAGCCATTCATTAAATAATAACCATTTTGAGAACTATCTTACCCTGCCATTCATGACCTGCTGTGAATAAAAATTTTGGAGACTTGTACTAGGTATTGCCTAAGTAGTATTTTAACTACGTGATGTCTCCAGATGTAGTTGGAAGCTGAAGGAGTATCATTGGTTGGCTCAATAGGCCTCATCTTCAGAATAGAATGTATTATCTCTTTTTGTTTATTTTCACACAATTTGAATCTAAACTTGGGTCTAAAGAGGAAACAACTCTTCTCCTGTATGTAAGCCAAAAGGACCCTTGTAATTCAGACCACAGGATATTTGTATGAATAAGTTTTTAGTATGATTTTTTAAGTGCATCCATTTGATGACTATATATATAAAAATATTTAAAATATATAAATTTTTACATAAAATGTCATGATTTTATGTATTGTAAAAAAGTCAGGCATTCAGTAATGAAAAAAAAATGTAGTTTTGAAGCCAATCTCCTACCCATTATGACAAGTCATAGAAGACATATGCAGTATTTTTAATGTAATTTCTTTTGGAATTAGTTGTGAGCCAGATAGATGAAAATGTTACTCCCAAGTAAAACTACTGCAGTGCTTGTGTTACTAATCTCTAAGGGAAATAAGTGTGTGCTCTTCAGAATGTAGATTTTTTTTTCTCTCTCAACAAGTTAGATCAAGTCAGGAAATTATCCTCCTTAGGAAAGAAAAAATATACTTCATTGGCGTTTCCAGAGGAACTGTTTTGATACAATCTTTCTTGTTTTACTCCTACTGTCAGTATTGTTGTGATGTCGAATACTTATTCTGTAGTTTGCTCCTCTCACACATATGTGAAATTCTCCAAGATGTGAATTTATGTCTGAACAAAAATTTTATTTATATTAACAGAAGAAGTGGGAAACAGGAGTCATTCCTGGTTTTACCCAGAGTTTTCTTGAGCATGCCTTCAGAGAATGTGATATTTACTATGTTTCCAATGTTTGTCTGGGTTTTCTTTAGTTCTAAGAGCACAACATTGTTTGGGTCAGAAGGAACATATTTCCAGTTGATTATGTAATTTGAAAATTGTTTTTTGGGGGGAAATTGACCTCTTGTCAAAATAAGATTTTTATTTCTGCTGCCTAAATAGTAGTCATCTTTGTTTCCCTGAATTCTTATGTTAGGACTATACAGCACCACTGAACATAGCAACCTGCTAGATTATTCCTTACATGGAATACATAGGATTTTAGCAATATGAGTAATATTTACTCACTTTAGGATGACTAAGTGAAAACTTGTATTCAGTGGGTGTTTGAAATATCAAGCAATATGGTTTTATTATTTTCATTTTTTCCTGAAAAAGAATAAATATTTTTGGACCTCAGTAGTAGGTTAAGAAAAAAAAAGACACTGGAACATCAGAATCATAGCCCTGGATCTTCTGCTGGGACATATGTGCACTTCCTCCTGAGGCACTTAAATGTAAAGAAAACAGTCTGTTATGGAAAATGTGTTAGTGAATAAACTATACATCCAAAGAAGACTATATGTGCTCTGTATTGGCACTCTTTCGTACTGCTAGCAAGAATGTGTGGTAAAAAATGTGTAGTGAACATCGATAAATGGTCATTTTAATGGCCTCCCAGAATGAACTATTTTTATATTACTTTCCCTGTAATTTTACATATTGTTTTAAAGAATCATTTGTATCTATGAGTCTGTTGGCAGCCAATAGCTTTAGGGATTGTAATCCTACTCTGCCTGAGCATTTTTTGAGAAGGGAGAAGGTGTCAGAGCATCTCTGAAAAGAGAAATCATTGAAATGTTCATGATAAATTGCATCTATATTGATGTACCAGCATACCCATAAGAAACACTAAGGAGAGGAATATATTGCCTTGAAGTGTGAATAGTATGGTTCTGGCTTTTAATAAAGTTTGAATACTGGTCCTGGAGAAAAATCAAATTTTAACAGATGCCTTTTCATCCCTTACTTTAGTAAGTGATAGCAGTGAATGAAACATCATATCTGGGATTCTTTACATGTACAGAAAGAGAATATTGTGCTACTTACTGGAATTAGATGATAGTGAACATCGTATAGTTCTTTCTTAATCAGAAACATAGATTTTGTGTCAAAAGTAACATGCAGATAGATTATATTACTGTTCATTTTAGTAAAACAATAAGCCTCTGACTTACTTTTTTGAAATGCTTTCTGTTAAACACTGTCAAAGGGTAGCTGGAAGAAAGTAGTTCTCAACTAGATTTTTCTTGTGTTAAATTCAAGACAATTCCATGATCCAGATGTATCTGTCCTACAGAAAAAGGAAAACAAGATCAAGCATGAAACATATATGACTTTACAATAGACAGCCAAGAACATAATTATTTTTCAATGAGAAAATAGAACTTTGAGGAGAAGGTATTATTTAATTTTAAAATATCCATTTACCTAAAGCTATGTAAGATAAATTCTTCTGCACACTTTCCACTTTTTCTTTAACTTATGGGACAATGTTCATGTAAATACTATTTCTTTTACTTGAGCAATACTAGAATACCAAATGTTGCACAATTTTACATCATGATGTCAACTGCAGATACTTCTTGTACATCCCCATTATAGAAAAATATTTTACATCTGTTTTTAAAAACATGTATTTCATGGATTAAAAGCAGGACAAATTAAGTACATTTCAAATTTAACTGTGAGTCTCTAGAAATTTGGATGCCTTGGTGTCTTTGGTTGCTATTTCAAAAGTCTAGCATATTTTCTTATTCTTGTTGTTAACTGTGAGTTGCTAGTTACCATGAAGAACGGCAATTGTCCATGAAAAGATGGAAATTGTCCATAATGTGCTGAAAAAAATTTCATGCAGAACTTGCAAGTATATTGTCAGGCGCAAAATGCAGCAAAACTTTTGCACATCACACCAGGCCTCTACATGAGTGCTGTTTCAAAACACCAGCCAGTCAACAACTGTAATATAAAACAGTTTTTAAAACATTTTCAGAACTTGTGTTTTACTAGTCTGGAAGTTGTACTGAAGTAAATGTGAAAATGAGGGGTTTGTTATGTCTTAAAATCAAAAACTTGCATTAGTGGCAGTTCAAGTTTTTATGGACTGCAGTGGGTCATGATAAATCTAGAAAGACAAAAGAAGCAGTAACACTTTGAAAAAAATGTGCGAATAGGTAGGAATTACCTGATTAAAAACCTTTGAGCTCAGAAATTGTATTTATTCTGGGGAAAGCTTTTGTGAAGCAGGGAAATACACAGAAAAGGTTCTTAGATTTCCCCAGTTTACATACATATGGGATCCAAAATGTTTTTGTAAAAGCCCACAAAAAGCATGGTAAAATTAAGAAAAGTTATTTACAGTCTCATTCACTGGATTGATATGTTTATTTTTTTTTATTCCTACTCATGAAATTATAGTCCTCTTTGTAACAGTCAGGGTCGCTTTGTCACTTTGTTATTGCAGTCATTACATGACATATCTGTGGAGAGGGCTGGTGATAAGCTTCTGCTCTGATCATGAACCCTCTGACTTACACAAAAATGGTGTTCAAAGTAGCAGAGCTGGGATTTTTCATTATCAATGGATTTTGAGGCACAGATGATCTTTCAAATTTATGGAAACACTCCCTCATTCCCTCAACGTGATGCTGGGGATCTTTTTCTACGGTGTCACGTAGTACTTCTTGTTTCTAGCAAACAGGAAGTGTTCTATATTAAAGGAAGAAGAAAAGTGTAGTGTCTGTAAACAATAAATAAAAAAAAAAAAGATACTCTTTTCTAAGAGAGATGCAGAAGAAGGGTGATCAGATGTGAGAGTTGTAATGGAAATGCTTCTGTACAGAAGCAGTTTATTTACAAATATAAATTTCATCCAACAAGAAGAAAAGCTGTAGACCACATGAAAGAGATGAAATAACATTCCAGATGCAAAACCAGAACATGATTTTAAGGGTTTAATACTGCATAAGCAGTGAATCAATACCCCAATTTGTTAATATTCTGATATTCAATGTTACGATACTACTTCCTAATATTTCAACAGCATATAACAAAGAAGTCTTAACAAATAAAATGACCAAAAAGGAAAAAAATAATTTCAATAATAAAAACATGTATATATTTTACTTGGAAAATGCATTTTTATGCTTTGATAGGGAGTTCACAAAAATATGGAGATTAAATCCTTCTTAAACAATGATATATGCAGTCCTTGATGACACATGGTAGTGCATTCTTTTCAGTTTCTTCAGAATGAAATAACTTTTTCACCTGAAATAGAAGCCATTGGACAGTAGCTAACCTGTTTTCTTTACACAATCTTTAAAATTTCTCTGCAAATTAGCTTCAAAGACATCAAACTCAAAAATGTGTGAACGTTTTGTGGAAGAATGGGATAAAAGGAAGCTGGTAAATTAATTATCTCTCCTTGATCTTTTCCACATAATATTTTTTTCCTAATCAAACTCTGTAATTGAGTAAGTAATCAGGTCCCTGGCAAAAAATTTTCCTCTAGCTGATTTTACATGGCTTACAAATACTACATCAGAAAATCACACATTTATTTTTTTCTCTTCTTATTAGTATTTCTTAGGAAGAGCAAAGCAAAAAGAAGTAATTTAGAATATCACATGAGTACACAGCAGAGTTGTTTTCCCAGAGCTTAAAAATTAATGTGCTGTCTTCAGATCTTTCATAGTGTAAACAGTATTAGCTGTAGCACTGTCGAACAAACAAGCAAACAAATAAATGGTACTTTCAAAAAGAGTTTGAGTAGTATTATACTTACACCTATGTGCTGCAGGGAGCTATTTCTGTCACTCTCAATATCAGGAGAAGCTCTATGCATAGAGATCACACATAGTATAAAATTCATTGATCAGGGTTTTAGAGAACTAATAGTTTTTTCACATATTGAAAAATCCTAAATAATCCATAGGTTGGCATTCCTGTTCAATAAAAGATATACATCTTTTCTCTTTGGAAGGCTCTATTACAAGAGATTTTTTTCCCTTTTTGCCTTCTGTATTGGAAATAGAAAGAAAAATAAGAGTTTGATTTCCTCTTTGTACACATGAAAAAAAAAAGTGCAATGAGAGTAACTTGACAAAAGAAGCACCAGAAATCAAGGTCAAAATCACCTGTAGAAAGTCTGCAGAAAGAGTGTGTGGAAACACACTGCTTTTATGCATGCTTTTAGTCCATTGTTGTCACAAATGTACAATGTTTTTCAGTGAAGAATAGTTTTTCACTTCATCAGTGACATTCCAAGGCCCAAACTCTTGCATCTCTAGGGGTTTTAGTTTGGTTTTTTGGGGTTTTTTTAATGTATTTACTGTTTTTCTGACCTTGACCTCTTCAGTGTCTTAAGCAAACATCCTTTCATGTGAAAGCAGGCTGACTTGAGCAGGTGATGCAAGTCACGATATTGGCACGTAGGACTGCCTTTGGCATCTTTGAGGTTAAATGCATCTGTGACTGTGTTGCTGAATGCTGAGGCATTTACAGACAAAGAGCTTCAGTGGTCTAAGTGAGAGGTTTGCAGGACCTGTGCCCAAGAGTACTTCCATGTACTGAAAAGCTTCTATTTCCCATTACTGCTTGTGCCCATCTGTAGGGATGGTAAGATTTTTAGAAGTGCTTTATGCTGGCCTATCATCACCTTGTTATGATTTAGTAACACAAACAGAAGCAAAACATTCTTCTTACAATGATGATGATGTATGGTCAAGGCTTATTTGAGTAGCAGTATATGATCAAGGCACTTGGATTCAAACTGTCAAATTTATGGTCCTCCTGAATGGATCTAGGAATCTAAGTTATCACCATAGAATTACATAGATTACAGATTTATTGATTTTAAAGTAAGATTTACGGACAGTAATTGTGAAGGGGCCCTGAAAACTGAAGACCAAATATGATTTTTTTTTCTTATTTTTATTAATTTGCTTCTGTTCAAATCTTTGAAACTCTTAAAAAACTCTAAAACCCGTATACTATGTAAATCATAGTTCTTGGGGAAAAAGAAATATATTCTATGCCCATCACAGCATTTGCCTAAGTGAAAGATGTCTGAAATGAAAGCTTACTGCTGTGAAGAGAGCTCAGATAAAAATTTCATCAGAGTGTAATTATTTTTCTTCCATATGGAAGATGCACAGTATGGACACATAGTACACTAAAAGAACAATTTGGGATTCTATTTTTCTTAAAAATATATAGTGTCCTTTGAAAACAAAATTACAGGCTTTTTATATATAACAATTTATTGTGTTGTTGTAGAATGACTTTTCTTTTTTCTTTTTCTTTTTCTTTTTCATTCCCTGGAGTTCTTTTGTTTAGAGAGAAAATAGAAGCTAATGTTGACCACTTGTGGCTGCTTTAGTACGCCTGATGTTGTTTCAGATGTGATTGCTCATGCACCTGCATACTTCTGCCATTGCAGTTTCCCTAATGGCTGCAGCAAAGGAGCAGACTTCAGAGAAGCCGCTTGCAAACAGAAACATCTTGCAAGAACAGATGTTTGTGTGCTATAGTGTTATATTGTGAAGTTAATATTGTTTCAGTTGTGTTTTTCTTGGATGATTGCAATCCAATTATTTTTCTTCTATCTCAGAAAACTCATTCAGCAGATGGGGGAAATTGCGGTTTTCTATTTTCTTCCTCTGTTTGACAAGGGTTTGGAATAACTTTTTGTCAGTTTGTGGACACTGCTACAGATAGTACACTTATCTCCTTGGCTAATGATTCCCTCTGAAAATTCCATCAAAATGTGTGACATTGCCCAGAGCAGCGTCTTTCATTAAAATATATATTATAGCTCAGACCAAGGGAAGCAAGTCAGCAGCAAATCTGACAATGTTTTTATTGCATAGACACAATGAACATTTCAGTAGTATCAGCTAGACTCTGCTTTTGTAGTGTGTACCATCAAGAAAAAATTTAAATGCAGTTTTTACTACTAATAATAACATTTCTTTTAAATTAACTGTTTTGTCTATATAAATGTCAAAGGAGGCCAGTATGATTGTAGTTCTTATTAGAGGGAAGATTAAAATATTTTTACTCAGTGTGTTAGTGCTCTGCCATTAAATCTTTATATATATCTCCACATTTTGATGTTTTTAGTGAGGCAATAAACTGTCCTGTGTAACAAAAGCAAAGTAACTTAATACAATCCTCTAGTTTTGTTAAAGCTCATACCTCATGTTTAGCTAATTTTGTCATTCTTCTGGGCTGGGCACTCACTGGTAGACATTACTGTAGTAGTGTTGTGCTGGGTCCCTCTTGTCAAGTTAAACTATTGACAGTGACAATAAAATTAAGGAGGGGAGATTCTGCTGCTTTCCTTGAAAGAATGTGGTGCTCTCTGAACTGAACACAATATTTATTCAAGACATAATGGTAGTTATGGGAGTTACTACCATAACT
Source organism: Camarhynchus parvulus (assembly GCF_901933205.1). NCBI lineage: Eukaryota > Metazoa > Chordata > Aves > Passeriformes > Thraupidae > Camarhynchus > Camarhynchus parvulus. The sequence continues at coordinate 76,152,553 of NC_044572.1, forward strand.
CAGGCTTTGCTTTTGGAATCCTGTATGAGTTATTTTATTTTTTATTATTTTGCAACAATAATTTTAATTATCTGCAGTTATTTCAAAATACTTTAAGTGTTTATGTACATAACCACTTTAAGTTCATTAGATTAGCGCAAGTTCTTGATTTTTTCCAATCAGCCTTGGATTTTAATTTAGTTCGTATAAGGCAATCTCTTCATAATATTTTTTGTTTCCGGAACAAGATATATCCAGATCATATATCAAGAATTTATTGGTAGTCCAATTAAAAATACTGTAAAAGTCATAAGCAGTCCACTTAAAATGCCACTTACACTACGCTCCAATAATGCAGATTTTTCAACTAAAGCAAACAGGAGGAAGCAGTCATGCAGTTAAATCACTAATAGACAACTCTTCTGCTTTACAATTGCCCCTCTTATCCAGGCTTTTTTCTCTTCTCGTCATGCATAGTTCCTGGTTGCAGCTTGTTTTCCTGAGGCAAGTGCAGGGGAGCATGGTGATCAATGTGAGTTTTTAACATTCTGCATTCCCAGGAGAAGTAAGATGTTGGCTTTCTTCTCAATTTTTGGATTGAGTTTTGGTTTTGTAGGACCTACTGATGTGTTTTTTTTCCCATTGGGCCTCTTTCCTATTGTCCAGTAGTGTCTGCCTATGTGTGGTCTGTTGCTTGACAAGTTTAAATATTTGGATGTATGAAGTGGCTACACATCAGCCAATACAACGCAGATGTATGAAGTGGATTGGTAGTGAATTAGGCCAGTGACTAAGCCGCAGTCACCTGATATTTGTGGTTGTGATTTAGGCTTTAGCCACTTGATCATTTTTCAGTTACAAACAGTAACAACACTTTACTAGGTGGGTAATTAGCCTTCAATCTGTGAATTCATTTTACAGCAGTTAATATGCTAGTGCATCAAAAAAAGTATTTAAAGATTCATAGTGTCAAAATTAATATAAGAATATAAAGAATATACTTATTAACTGAAATATTTGCATCTATCTGCAAATCATGCATTTGATTAATGTAGCTCTTCTGCAGTTTCTGCAGGAATTCAAAAAGAAAATGAGCTTTTAAATGGACTGATGGAAGAAAAATGTTGAAGTCTTAGCAAAACAGGGACACCTTGATTACTGTTCTGCAAAATCAGTCATTCACTGCTGATGTGGGATAGTTAAAGACTGAGGAACCATCATAAATCTTCCTGGATACAACTTGCTACTAAATATGTCACGAAGTGTAGGCCACCAGGTTGACAAAGAGGATATTCCAGATATGTCCATTTGCTATCATTTTCATCTTCTTCTTTCCCTAAAAAAAATCAGAGAAATAAAGACAGGAATAATGACTGAAGGGGATGAAAGTTGAAATCTTTCTGGCAGCTTCTGGTTGTGGACAGATTCAGAATATTAAACAGATATATTCTTGTTGGAAGCATAACCAAATCTGTGCTAATGTTTGCAGAATGTTTCCAGTCCATTACTTAGAATAGAGTTCACATTTCCACGGGGAATTCAGAATTCTGCACTGACTGCAGTTTGAAGAATTGGAGACATTGCTGTCAGAGATCAGCAGAATCAGGAAGCTCCCTGGGACTGGGACACTGGAGACTCCCCCAGTGGTTCTGGCTGGGCCACATCCTTTCTAGGGATCTGATTTAAGAATTCCCCAGGTCACACGAATTAGGTCTGAACAAAACATGGGTTGGCTTGCATTTGTATTTCTTAGTGACATTCTCCTCTGTGCCAAATTAATCTGAAAGAGAAATAGCTATAGCAGTTCCAAGCAGAGAGAAAGGTCACTATTGTTCAGCTAGATTTTGCTCCCTCAATGTCTTTTAGAAACTATTATGAGCAGCACTGCAGAAATACACTCTCCCAAACCATGTATTTGTAACCTAAGAGGTGAATAACATTTATTCTAATTGGAAATGGTTTTTGTGGAGTAAACCTCTTGTTGTGGAGATGATTTCATAGTACAGAGAGAAAAGAGAGAAGTGCACCATGCTCAGGGACATAAATCTCTAGTTAATCTAGTAAACATTGTCTGAAGTAGAGATTCCCAGGGGCTCTCTCAGCACAACACATATTGCAAATAAGCATTTGAGAGAAGTCTTGATATTTTTCCACTTGGACCAATTTGTACTAAGATGGAAGAATTAAAGAAGACAAACAGTTCTTTAATCTTTACTTTGCAGGAAAACTGAAATATAAACAACTGACAAAGAAAATGCGATTTTGCTATGCAAAATCCTCCTTTGTGAGTTTAAAATTCAGCATTAGAAGTTAAAAGGCATAAATCAAAGTGTTGTATTTCAAACAATATAAGACATATCTGGAAGTAAGGAAGCAGGAGCTTCTTTTGGCTTTTACTCCTTTTCAGTTGTTGCCTTACAACTGCAGTTTAAAATACCTAGTTGTAAATGGAAGGCTTTCAGTGCTTATTAATATACAGATAGTTTTCTTCTGATGATACTCTTGCTTATATTTTTCAGTTGAAGCTTATTGAGTAACACAATGTTTAGCAGGATTAACATATAATTTATTGACCATGAAAGCAGCTGAGTATCTTTTGTGTTTCCTAACTTTTCTTTTAGATGTAAAAGATGTAAAATACAGATTTATTTTTGATTCAAAATAAATCTGTATTTTCTTCACTGATGACAAGTAAAAAAAGTGATTTCTTCACAATAAAAAATAGCTAATGTTATTAATTTTCAAAATGGTCCATGCATTTTGTGCCATCATAATGAATTTGTGAATGTGTCTTTCTGCAGTATGGGATTGGAATGGCATGCCTATATTCATATTTGGTGTTTTGAAGAACCTTACTTTTTATATTCTACAGCAATTCCTTATTCTGTGTATTTCTTACCTAGTAATTTTTAAATTGATTAGTGTGTTCATAATTCCAGTTATAGATGAGGTGATTTTTTCTGGGATCTCTATTTGGTATACCTGAATATACTTCTACATATTTCCCTGTAGAGGTAAAAGGAAAGAAGTACGATGGAAAGCCTTCAGATCTTTTTCAGTTTAGATTAATTTTGAGTTCCTTATAAACTCATTAAATTTGTCATTATACTGTTGACATTTGCAAACACTAGCATTGAGGGCTCATTTTATCCCAAAAGGATCCTACAATGCTAATTGTTTCTGAGAAATTAAAATAGCAGTAAACCTATTCTAGAATACCCACTACTCTTGTTCTTAGAAATAAATCACTTAAAATAACATTTTGACTGTAGGAAGTTTGAATTCTTGGTGTTTTATATAGAATGAATTATTCCTTTGTTGATACAGTGTTATTCTAAGGACAGGAAGCAATTAATTTTGCCAATGACCACTGTAAATGAAATGTATAAGGCTGTTCTGCTGCCCTATAAAAGCATGCCAAACAGACCCTTTTGCTACTTCTTTCTTTTTTTGATTAAGAAAAGAATAAAAAGGGTCCACAGTTTTTATTGGAACTGTTCATGTTGGTTATTCAGTCAGATCTTCATGTGACTCAGATAAATATATAGTGCATTGACTGAAGTTGTGCTGGAATTTTTATGAGTTGAAAAACTTCAATTTATTAAATTTCTCTTTTCCAAATCCCCTCCCATAAAATATATAAATTATGTGCAACACCATAATTTCATTAATTTATTAAAAATATTAAAAATCTCATCAAGAACCATATGCTTACTCCTTTTACAAAAGACAAGGTAGATAGTTTCAAGGGCAAGACAAAGACTCAGAAAAAAAGATACACCTAGTGTGTGAGAAAATACCATCACCTCTGTATCATGTGTTTTAAATTTAAAAAAAAGATGTTTTCTACCATACAAATCTTATTTTCTTTCTATTCAACCCTCTATGGTTTTTGAACTAAGAATGAAAACAGGAAAATAACACCTTGCATCTTATGAATTAAAAATATGTTATTTTCTTTCTGTTTTGCTCAGGTTCTATATCAAAATTTCATAATGACACACTGCAGATATTAAAAAATATTCAGGGCAGTAGGATAAGGATAAAAATGTCTTCTTAAAATAAGAAAGTTTCCCTCTTGATTTCACATCACAGTATAACTGCACAATACCTGAGGCTGTTCATTTCTGCATTATCACTTTGTTATTATTATGCTCCTCAATAAATACATTATGTTCTTAAAGTTGTTTCAAAGGAAAAAAAACAAATTCATAAAACTCAGTTTATACAAAAATCACCCTGTCTTATCAAAGAACACATGTTCATTTGGTTATAAACAGGCAATTCTTTAAAGTCAAGTTAGGAACAGTGAGGCAGTGGGAAGCCATTTCATGTTATCTTTTAACATGCCAATCTACTTACTAAGTTTTCCTTCCACCCTCCACTCCCCTAACAAAATAAAACTTTACTGTACTAAAGGAAGAGTATAATATATTTAATTTGTATTTCATAGTACAAGGTGTCATGAACAATGAAGATGCTGAAAGTCTCTGTCAAACTTCACCATTTAACTAGAAATGATTTAAATACAAGCAAATTAGATAACTTTCTATCTTAAAATAAAGAACAAAATCCAAAGAAAAAGCCAATATTTTGTCGTGGAATAGAGTAGTTCTGGACAGACATCTGCCACTGGCACAGTGTGCAGTTTCCTTTCACAGTAAATAATGCTGTCCTTGGGGCCACAGAGGAAAATGTAGGTGGGACTGAATTACCGTCATTGCAGTAGACAATTCTCAGTGGGAATGCATCTGGTTTAGTGGTTAGGACAGGGTTTCAAGCAATGAGTGCTGTAAAATAATGACGAGAAGGACTAAAACCAAAACTAAATCAAACAAAAACCATCACAGTTACTAGAATGTTCTTGACTTAGGGAAGTTTTCTAGAATGGATGCATAACCCAAGAAGTCCCAGTTTAAGTAATTAACTATGCTGGGTGGAAAATTACCCTCAACAAAGTGACTGTGTTGCCAGAAAGATCATATGACAATTTATAGCAAGCACTGGGAGAGGTGAAAACAAAATAGAAGAGTGCAGACTGTAATATATAGTTTTTATACCTTATGAAAAATTTAATTAATTTTATATGATTTTATGTGTTTTTATTCTACAGCTGCATTCCAATTCCGACAAAGGTGATGGATCAGTCAAATACATTCTTACTGGAGAAGGGGCAGGGACTATATTTATTATTGATGACACAACTGGAGACATCCATTCAACCAAAAGCCTAGATCGAGAGCAGAAGACACACTACGTGCTTCATGCCCAAGCTATTGACAGACGGACAAACAAGCCACTCGAGCCCGAATCTGAGTTCATTATCAAAGTGCAGGATATCAACGACAATGCACCAAAATTTACAGATGGACCATACATTGTTACTGTGCCAGAGATGTCTGAAATGGGTAAGGAAAACAAACTGTGCTATTCAACAGTCTTTTAACAAGTGCAAATGTCACATACTGTTTGTCAAAGTTATCATCACATCATTGAGTGTATGTTAAAAACATTGGAGTTAAGAGATGAGAAGAAGAGATGATAAGACATGAAATACAACCCATATGTTACTTGTGACATTCACAGTAAGGAAACAATATGCACACACACATGCTGGTTGAAAGAGAAGAGTCACTATTAATCTTTAATTATTTAACATACATGTTTTAATGTATGTTTTAACATAAATTCTTTGGCAAATTGTAATTTCCATTCTAGAAAAAAGATGTATTCATATATCCTCATTCAACTTTGCAAACTTTATATATCCTCATGCAAACTTTAAGGCATTCTCTTAGGTTTACATGAGCAGTTTATACAATTCACAGAATTAAACACAAAGGAACAGTAGTTCCCTAGATTATTTTAGACATATGTTTATTTATCAAGTTTCTTATTAAGTGAACTGAAGTTCAAAAAGATACCAATCTTTGGTTTTCTCTTTTACATTGTTCAGATATTCTTATTCTATGAGGTGCTGCATTATGCAATCAGTTTTCTTTATTTAATACTTCTCTGGTGTTGAAGTTACTTTATAACTTTCCTCTAATAGAAGAATTGCCAACGGAATTTTTTACAAGGACAAAAGAGCAGCATTTCTGTGAGTAATATCATAAATCCAGGACAATGCAAACAATACATGTTTGCGTGAATTGCTACAGTGAATGCATAGAGCTTCCAGTAAGGATATTCTGGCTCTGTACAAAACCTTTTCAACTCTCTTTGATAATTCACTGTGGCACAAAGCTTTACTGCTAGAGTTGCAGTTAATTTCAGTATCATCTAAGCTTTTATCTCAGTTATCTCCCATTACACCACAAGCTATCTTAATGAGGAATTCATTTCCTTTACCAACTGTTTCCAAAAATGTGTAACTTCATCTTTCTCTTTCTTTGGTTTTCTTTGTCTTTAATGGAAACCATTTTAATTGATTATTTCCTCCACCTTCAGAGGCATTTTATTTTCTGCATTGGAGGAAAGATAATGGAAGAGAGATCAATATTATCTTCAAAATCAGAAGTAGCTGATGTAATAATTTTTTATTTGCATTATATTAATGAAAGTTTTATTTTTCTTTCATCTTCTCAATATTGAGAATTTTTCCATGAATGTAAGTCATAATTCTGCAGTAATCAGAATCTGGTATTACTATTCAACTGCATCATACATGGTACTGTTTTCCAAAGAATGATTTGAATGATCTGGGTGGTATTTTATGGTGTAAAACAGAGTGGATTATGGTAAACCAATGAAGTTTTACTAGTAAAATAGAAAATTGATGCTTCTGTTTTGCATAAAACATTTTGATGTTGATGCTGAAAACCACCACACTCATTAGTACATTAACCAGGAAACCTCAAAATTAATAACAATTTAAATTAGCAAACCAAAACCACTACAATGTTTTATAAATAAAATACTTTACTGGTTGTACCTGAGGCAAATCATTAAAATATCTATTCCAAAAGGCTTTTGTGTTATGTGAATAAACCTGAACTTTCATATCCTAGCATACAGGCTTTCTGTTGTAGGTATACAGTATATTTTGTTGCAGATTTATTATCTCTATTTGCTTTTTCCTCCTCTCTCTGAAAGCATTTTTATTGTCTGCAATTTCAGGAAGACTAATTCTATTACTACCTCCACAGGATACACTCTTTGTGTCAAATGATGGAGATACCTCTGTCACTTTTATTAGTTCTATAATTAGAATAGTTTTTGGCATTTAGCTGTGGAGTCTATACATAACTGAACTTGTTGGTGTTATTCTGTGAATTTCTAAGAAGGTCTCACTCTGAATATTTCTTCTGATTTTTATATTATTACTTAAAGATCTTTCAAAGTTACTGTCTCTCTGCAACAGTTCTCATGCTAAGTAGCATTATTTTTGACCTCCATCATTTTGCCTAGTTTCAGCAGCAGGTTCTTGTTTGTCTCCTCAAGATCCTAGCTGGTATTTTCCCCACAACTTGAACTGAATCTAGTTCTAAAAGCTGTAGGACCTTTATGGCTTTTCTTTTTCAAGTCACTGAAAAAGACAAGGGAGTAGAGAAAAGTTTTGTTAATTTTTTTGGCAAACATTAGACCACAGTTTTCAATGTGACACAAAATAAACATACTATTTATGCTTTATGTACTATTCTGGGAGAAATGAAAGAAAATGTCTATTCCTTGCCTTCAATGAAACTTTTCCATAAAATTTGGTTCAAGAACCAAAATTTATATCTGAAATTATTTCTTCTGTAGTATGAAAAACTCAGTTACACTGAGATCTCTGTAGTCTGCTTTAAGGTTTATAAAAGTCATCTTTATGTAAATTAAAAGAAAATAAGATTATTTTTCAGTCAGTAAAAGACTTCCAGATGCGTCAATTGTCAGCTGCAAAATGAATGAAAATCTCCATGCAAAATTTTTAGTGCTGAGATAGTTTAGAAGCGAGACTAGATGACTTCTTGATGACTCTTCCAACCTTAACAATTCTGTGATTCTCTGGTAAGAAGAGTATACCAAATAAATTCTGCTTAAGAAATTAATAGGCACAGTAGACATTTCCAAACTTCTTTTGAGAGTATTCTAATGTGGGGTAGTCATAATTTCAGATAATCTGGAAGACAATGTTGTTCACAAATATGATTTTTATTACAGGTGCCTATTTAACTTCTTGTATTGTGAATGTAAATCATGTTTTGTTGACTTTTTAGTGTTTTCAGACAGTGCTAAGAATTCTGTTAGTTAGGCAGACTATCCCTGCATTTATTAAACTTCACCTTTTTATCATTTCTTTTAATATTTTTGTTAAATATTGATCCATTTGAGATTCAGTAGTATAGACAACTATGAAAAGTAATGCATAAATATTTACATTCTCAACAGATGTATTTTATGGAACTGCCTCATTAAAATTAAAATTTGTCTTCAGAGAGACAAATTGCAATATTCCCTTTCAGCTTTTCTTTGAGATACAGCTTCACAAATTTTTTTCTTGTAAACTATATATTAAAAAAAAAAAAAAGAGAGAGAGAAAACAAAATGGAGATATTTTGAAATAAAATACAATTTTGTTCCCAAATTGCATAATCTTTTTTTTTAATACTAGGAAAAAAAACCTGCCAAAGCATACAAAGTGGTATTCAGAGCATACAGACATCTTTTACAGCTCTTTATAAAGCATTAACTAAGAAAACAGAATGCCCAAAATATAAGCTCTGAAATGTAGCTGGAGACCATATGAAATGCTAGTTGTACTCTGAATAAGCAGAGACTCCAGTTGGGGGGAAAATGTCATTTTTATTTCCTACCTGGAGTGACAAAATTTTTTCTTAGCAAAACTTTCTTGACAGGAACTTTCACAGTAAGTTAGTAAAGGAAGAATAGAAGGTATGGGTTTGATGTTCATATCTCTCCTGCGGTGTCCAGAGGAATTAGATCCTTATCTTTTGTAGCTAATTACTTTTTTTTTTTTTTTCTTTTTAACATTTAAAATAGCAAGAGAGCACTGCTGTGTAATTCTCTATCTAAATACTTAATGACACCTAGCTCAACAACAAAAAAATTATGCTGCATCAAAATGATACAAATGTATCCAGAATTGTTATGCAGAATGATGCTAACTTGGAAAGGAGTAGTTGGAAGGTTGGAAGGTAAAAGTACCCCCTTTCCCTTTTTTTTTTTGTGCAAGAATTGGGCAAAAGGCTGGTATGCAGATATCTTATAAAATGCTGAGTGTGCTTGTGTGAGATAGTGAAGAAGTTAAGCTTCTGAAGTGCTTCATTCCACTGCATGAGAGATGAGAGTTTGAGAGGCAGGGTGGAAGGTTGAGTTAAAATTTGAGGTTCTAAGGATTCTTCTAGGTAGAAAGAGAACACTTTGCCACTATTTGATACTAAATTGCTATTATCAGGTGTTTCAGGGGAGAGAGATACAGTTGTATTAGAAAATCACTGTGGCAAATTTTTGGATGCAACGGCATTCCATTCATTCTAAAAAAGACCAGTCGGCTGTTTACGTCAGAAGCTGCCTTTCGCTGGTTCTGTTTCTTCTCTCTCACATCAATGAGTTTTACAAGCACGAAGATTCTTTTAAAATAAGGAGAGAGAAGACAGTCTTCAAAGGAGGAGAGAATTATGAAAAAATTTCTGATTTTTTTTCTTCTGAAATAGCCAAAATACTTTTATCAAGTTCAAGACCTATCTCGATTTCCTAGAGTTCTGGGGAAAAGTGCTGATGGAAACTCACACTGTCGCTAACTGTTTTCCTGGAAAAAGGAAAAACTATAGACAAAAAGGTACAGAGATTGCCCAGCATTCTGGATAGTAAACTCTGGTAGGTGACTGACTATACCAGTTGAATGGATATGCTTTTGTTTCACACAACTACAAAATAAAATCATTCTGCATCCATGACCTATTAATCTTCAGTGATTCCACAAGGTTGAACCATACAAGTCCCTCTCAAGCTAGAAATTATTTGCAAACTGGGCTACAGAAATGTATCATTACATCATTCCAATGTCATGGACTAGCAGGAGGAAATGTCTGCTCCCGGATATGACCTCTTTTGCTATGTTTAGATAGCAAATAAATAGGCCTGAACTGATTTCTAGAACATTTTAAGAAAAAATACACAAACTTTCATTCACATTTGATTACCTTTCCACATGAACACAAACACAGTAGTTTAGTTACCTATAACATTAACATCTGAATAATTGTGAACATACAACTAGCTCCAGCTTGATTTTATTACAATATTCCACTTCAAAGTCATCCAAGGATCCTTATACTTGGTTTGTTAATACATTTATCTGTGAGACTGTATACACTTGGGCTTTTCAGAGACAAGAAGACACTGCATTTAAGTATGCAGAGCATATACATACAGTTTTACTAGGTCTGCAGTAGAGATACAAACAGCGGCTCTTGGTGTCCAAGTTAACACAGTAAAAGTGAATGAAGAGTTTCTCAAAGAGGGTAGAAACCAAATCAGTGGAGGTTTGAATGATTAGTTTGCTGCACCTGAAGTGAGACTCCATGACTTTACATACTTCTAAGTCAAGTGCATACTGAGGGTGTGCACATTGACAAATGCTTCTGTGCAATGGAAATTGATCTAAGAGGCTGAACAACTGGAATGGAGAAACTGATGTCCATGCCAAATATATTTGTGAAATCTTGTTTTAGATTAGCTCTTGCCTGGTCTCTGAGATTATGTGCCTTTTAGCAGTCAGAATAAATCAGATGTGCTGCTAAAGCACATCTCCTGGTTTAGTTGCATCTGAAAAAATCTAGGTAGCGTGCTCTGAAACAGTTCTATAAGGAAAATCAAAGCACAACAAATTAAGGAGATAAGAGTTTCAATTCAGAAACACATTTCTCCTCTCCACTAAATGTGAAATTGAACACCTCAGAGTTGATGTGATACCTCAGTGGTTAATTTAGATGAGAATCTGTTTTCAGATGCAGAGTTAAGTGAGAGCAGCCTGTTCTGTTATTATTATGGTATTTTAATGCTGGACCAAGGAGCCTGTATAAAGCTGTGTCTGCATAAATATAAACAAGTAGAATGAAGTCTGAGCCTTTATTAACTCACAATCTTACACTCACTGATTTCTTATGGGAAGTGTTTGGCAGTGATAGCAAAGATTTATCATTACATGCCTTGAAAAATACACTAAAATGAAAAAAATCACTGTGTCCATTCTATCTGCGCAGTACTTATGCATTTCATTTTCTCAAAAGGGTTACTCATAACTTATCCCACCTAGTAATATGCTAGAAACTGTGATTTTATTCTTCTAGTGGTTTTTATTACTAGCATAAAAAATAATTGTCTTTTGAACTCATCTTTCTAATTTACATCCCCAAACAGGTTCTAGAAGTTATTTCATTTTCAGATATTTAATGCCTTAAAATAGCTAGATTTTTTTTATTCATTCAGCAACTTTTATTCATTTGGGGACATTTATACAAGTTACTTTTAATACTTCAACATTAATTTGTATTGTGGATAAAGATAATCCTGAAGTCCATAAATCTGTGTTATTTAGAAGTCAATATCCAAGTTTGGGATCTAGGTGTATAGAATATAGAACATATGTAAATATGCATGCTATATACTTACTATTTATATTTACATCTCTGTAATTTCTGTTTAAGTTTGTATGTGTGTAATCAATTTACACATACACATATAAAGACAATTTTTTTTTTCAAATTAGTGTAACTATTTTTCCTTAAAAATTATATTATGCTAGCATGATATTAATATCTCATTTTTTAGATTGTGAGGATTTTAGAGTTTTTTAAAATATATTTGAAAATATTTGTTGGAAAATTTTATTTATTGCAAGTTAATGTTTATTTTCCTATATATACAGGTACATCTGTTCTACAGGTGACAGCCACAGATGCAGATGACCCCACATATGGAAACAGTGCCAGAGTAGTGTACAGTATTCTTCAGGGACAGCCATATTTCTCTGTTGACCCCAAAACAGGTGGGTATTTTAAATTTCTGTTGAAATGATTTAGCTATCATGTTGCAGTTAATTAAGTCTGGTAGGTGAAATGCAATGCAGACAATGCAGATATGTGGACTTTTTTTCTTAGTGTTTTTGTAGGCTGCTTCTTACTTTAACACTATGAAATTTATAAGTTGCTATATTTTGCTGAGTACTAAAATGAGCCTGCTGTGTACAGAATTAATTCTGCATCATGTCATGATGTGAACCATTCAGGCAAACTGCAATAGCACTCTTTCATCTTTTCAAGCCTCTGTTTAGGAAGTGACTCAAGTATGCCTAACACATGATTTTTGAGGCTTTGTTTTGTCTGAAGGATAGGCTTGTGCGGATAATTGGACGTATGCTTCAACACATGTGCCAATATAAATTGTTATAATTTCTGTTTTTTATAAAACCTCAGGACTGCCATTTAACTGAAAATTCATTCTATGATTTGAGAAGTAGAATGAACTGAAATATTTATGCTTAAACTCTATGCATCATCTTTTTTTTTTTTCCCCACAAAGTGTAAGTCATGTATAATGTATCCAAACTGTTTTATTTAAAGAGAGGAAAAATCTCTTTTGGGGATGGGAGTTGTTATTAGTTTGTGATTTTTTTGAAGAGCATTATTATGATAATGATATTAACATGATTATACATTTTAAGTGTGTATTTGAAGTCCTCAATAATTGGTAAATATAATTTAAGACAGTATATTTTTATTTAAATTTTTAACTGTTTTTCCCTGTCTATATCAAAGCTTTAATACTGAGGGGGAAAAATAAAGCACACTGAACAGTGTAGTTTTCCCTAGTTAACTGTAGGGAATAATAATGACTTTTTAAATGTGCTAGAGTGGATTAACTATAGTGTAAATAGTTTCCATTTTACTGTTTTTGCACTTAAGTTTCTTGGATTGTGTACACTGTTCTCTGTGGTACCTGGAGATGTACCCTGGTTTCGCTACAAGAGAAGTGTATCTGTGCCATCTCAGAGAGCTTTGATGTTAGTGCTGCTTTGATTAGGAGACCAAACTCCCTGACCCTCAGAGGAAGGTCTGTCTCAACCTAAAATTTTCTATAAATTTGGGGGGTCATGTAAGAAAGGCCTAGAATGGAAAATTGGTGGTACAGTCCTCATGTTCCCCTTGCCCTTAGAAATATAACTGGTTTATATTTCTAAAACTATTTAGGCACTCTGAAGCAATAGCCTGTATTTTTGTCCTGGGTTGACTGTATGAGGCTTTTATCCCCAATCATCTCATTCTGTTTTATGCTGAATAATAAGTTTTGCACCTTTAAGACGTATTCCAGAGAGTGAAGGGGGGGAGAGAAGAAGTGCGCAGTTTGCTTTCAGACACTGCACTCACTCCTCCTCATTCCTGCTCCTGGACTGTGTTGTCTGCAGATGGACAGACAGCGGGACAGAGCTCTCTTTTGCTTTTAGTTAGTTTAGCTAGCTGAGGGAAAGAAGTTCCCTGGATTGTGGGTTTTTTCCTTTTCTTTGGGCCTCTTGAATCCTGCTCTGGACTGAACACCCAGGGGAGCACTGGCAGCTGCACCTGTGGCCACTGGGCCAGGCCTGGGCCGCGGCATTTCCAGCACTGGACGGGCTGATAAGAGACTGAGTGAGCTCAGCTGCAACCCAGGAACGGGGTTTTCTCAGTTTGTCATCTCTTTTGGAGCAGCAACGGGTTTTATTGTTTAATATTTTTAGGTTTTATTGTTTAATAAACAGTTTTTTTCCACTTTTCTCCAGGGAGGTAGTTTCTCCCGGCCCGGTTGCGGGGAGGGGCCGATTGAATCTGCTTTCCTACAGGAGGCCCTTTGGGGATCCTCTCCCAAATTTGCTCTGAACCAGGACAATTTTTTATTTTTATAATGGTCTAGAACTTGTAGTCTGAAGCTGCTATTCAGTCAGTGAAGAATCATAATGGAAATTCTCTGTATCAAGTCTGTATCACACAAGAAATAGTATTGTTGTATGTATAATGAAACAACAGATGGTAGTGTATTTTCACTCCTTGAGCCTTAGGCTTTGACAGGGATTTAATAACACTTTATGAACTTAAACTCTTTTTGATATTTGTGCAGAGTATGAAAATTACTCAGAAAATTATTCTGATACCATAGTCTATGAGAAAGTGAAAATGAGATAAATAGTGCGACAGTGAAAGAGGAGGAAGCTTTTTGCTTATGTTGCCTTTTTATAATTGTAGAACAGCTGTTAATTTAATTTGGCATTATGAAATGGGAAGAAGAATATTGGAAAAGATGGGACAGTCTTGATGAATAGCGTTTTTCACTATAAAATTTCACTTTGAATTTTTTGGGGTTTAAGACTCATTTTTTAAAACATCACTCTTCTGAATTTGCGAGCATTTCTTTGACTTTTTTTCCTAATACCTCGATTGTTCAATTCCAGCTTAACTATATCTGGAAGTCTTCTGAATTTACACTTACATGCACAAACTTCCTTCACAACAAAGGAGGTCCAAAAGTGGCAAAGAGATAGGTCCCGACATTCATGACTGAATGTTGTTTATGTAGCCTGAGGATCTGATATCATGATCAGTAAAGTTTCTTGAAGCTATCAGAAATAGATATCAAGCTCTAGTGTGAATACTCATCCTGAAAAGTCTGCTACTTCTAGCTTAGTACTGTCTATACTTGGTTTTAAACAACTTATATCTGAAGACTTTAAAGTTATGGAGTTTTAGAAGCGTAGGTTACAATAGTTTAAATAAGATTGCAGAATAAGGCTGTAGAATTCGTAGATTTAAAGTATAATAAGGTAACAGCACCAAATTACAAACTCTGAAGCAGGAAAAAAGTGTGTTCTTGGCAGAAGAGTTTTGTCAGCTTACCTGATAAAAGGCTCTTCTCCACACAAATAGTGGGGCAGAGAAGCAGTGCAGGGAGAGTAAAACCCCCTGCCCTAAATAGACTGGAGCCTGAGCTCCTCCTGGGCTTGACCCAAGACAGCCTCAGCCCTATGGGCCAGGTCTGAAACCCATCATGAGGAATCAAAAGGAGACACTGCCTTGATCACCCTTCCAACTGAGAAAGCTACTGCTTACAGGGTTATGGGACACATTATGAAATGCAGATAATAGGAATCATACAGACTTTTGGATATCTAGAGGAAGGGCCATAGACAGGGAAAGGGATGATTGAGATGGAGTAGGGAGAGAAAAGCAAGAGAAAATGGAAGGTTAGAGGATAAAAGGGGCCAGCCATATGCAAACAGGCTTTGCTCAGCACTATTATCTGGCCATGCCCTGCGCCCTGGATCAGCAATCTGTTCTGTGTTTTATTATGCTCCATTTCCAACTCCATTTCCTGAGTAAAAGGTCTCTCTCTTGCATGCATGTGTGAGTGGAGATTTAAGTGCTAGCAGCTGGAGCAGGACAATGAGTTAAAGGGATCTGGTGTGTGTCTGGTGTCAGCAAACTGGAAAATGCAGACTGTAAGTGTATTACACGGGTGTCTATGCCAGTATGGTATTACTACAGGGTCAGCAGTCTGGATGAGTGGTTTGGGTGATGGATATCCATTCGGCCCAATGTCCAGACCAGAAAGCTCAGGAGTCAGCTGTTGGAGAAGCCAAGACCAGTCTAGAGCAACTGTGTGGTATGTGGTTTGATAGTCCTGTTTGTAGTTGTGTATCTCTGTGCATGAGGCAAGGGGAGACCAGCAACCCAGGAGCCAGCTGGATGACATTAGGAACTGAGGGCCCAAGGGGTCCAGGTACTGCTACTGGATGTACTCAGTGTGTAAGGCTGTGGGGAGTCAATAAGTGTACTGGGCTGAGTGGAAATGTCAGACTATGTCGAGGATAAAAAGGGAGTCCGTACCTGGAGCTGGAGGGCAGCTGAAGGCCCCAGAGTTGGATGTCCAGATGGCGCCAAGTGCAAGGCTACTGGATAGACCAAATATGGCAAGTTACAGGAGCAATTCATGCTGAGTTGTGAGTATATTTCCAATGATAAATCATCCTTCCTTCAGGTCAGCTGGAGATGAATGAGGTTGTTTGTACTGTTTGTTTTTGAGTCCTGAGCCATCCCATTTGTGTGTCACCCGCTGCGTGTTGCATATGTGAATGTGCCTTGTGGGAACAGCGCTTGACCTCACATTGCTTCTAAATCATGGATTAAAAATAGGAAGGTACAGCAACCTCATCTCCATCAGGCCGCTAACAATCTAGTTTAGCAGTTGATTTGCTCTAAGACCTGTGTTTTGTTTTGTTTTCCTCTGGGGAAAAATGTGGATTCTCTGCATAGAAATGTGCTGCAACTATGTAATTTTGGCTGTGAATGTCAAAACTACTTTCCATGCATAACCTAAAGACTTTTAAGACTTTCAAAATCCTTTGATATTGAATGGCTTTTTATTAATTGCTCTGTATTTGTGTTTATTAATTACTTTTGGTAATTAGCTGTGGAGTAATAGGAACTAGTTATGTAATTAATAATTACCTGCAATAGCCTCTAGTGTTTACTATTTGTTTTCCTCCCCATCTGCAGCAAAGAACTCTGCTGAAATTTTATAAATAACAATTTTCTAATAATTATGGTGAAAGAGAGAGAAGGAGCAAATGTCTAGATCTTATATATATTTGCAAAGATTATGCATATAGGATTGTTTGTTTTCTTAAATCAAAATATTCAGGGAACCCTAGAAAACATTAAATGCTTATACTTTTAGAGTATCATTAACTTCTCTGTAATGAGAAAATAAAAAGTGAAGTTTTTAGTGAACAGGGGAGCAAATACTTTATTCAGATACTTAGTGCTTTAATATGGTTCTCCCTTCTCCTACTCCCACCTTTTCACATATTCATCCCCTGCACTCCCTGCCCCTTCAAATTTTGAGCATCTTTTGAAATGCCTAAATACACATGAAGTCTTTTCTGGGCAGTTTGAACTGCAAATTCAATATTCCACCTTTCCCAAATCATGAGGTCTTTCGATCCATAAACTTGATCTGGGATCGATCCTTGCTTGTTCTTTGCTCATGTCAAGCGTGGCTCATCAAAGAACAGCAACCAACATTTGACTGGTAACCCAGCCCCAGAAGCTCTTTTATTCTCTAAGGAAACCTTAAGTTAGACTATGTGCTTTTAGTTGTAGCTACAGCAGCACACTTTCTATTGTGACATACTTTGGGAATGAAAATGAAACCTGTAGTCCAATTTGACTGCTTACATGGTAAATCTGATCTGGAGTATGTTCGTTCCACACAGCTCTTTGTAGGTAGATCTGTCTTTCTGAACAATATATACAGAGTGAAGCAATGTGTAGGGCATATGTCTTTTCAAGTCAGCAATTCTGCTGCAACTGTTATAAAATAAGGTATAAAACCTTCATTCACTGCAGTTTTGAATTTAAGTGTAGACATTGGCAGGACAGAAAACTCATTTGTCTTTGAATTGAATATGGAGAAAACCTCAGATATATGTATTTGTATTTATAATGTTCTGCTGTGGCATCAACAATATTACAAAGATCTTAGTCATGTATAAGATTGTTTGTCTGGTTTTTTGTTTTACTTTAAGATGTTAAATAGTAAAGAAATATGTATTTTTATTTATAAAAGAATGTCACTGTAAATTAGTCCGGGGTAATCATGAAGTGTGAGATGAGTGTCAATCTCCTTCTGCTTTCTGTCTTCACAAGATAAGAACAATAGCTTCAAGGATCCCTACAGGAAATTACCTACTCACTGATTATCTAGTTTGGTTCCTGACTGAGAGCACAATACAAATGCAAATAAACACAGTCAATGGCTGAATAGATGCTTCCAAACATAGAGATGAGTCTCATAAACACCAATTACCCATCTTAGAAGTTCAAGATTTTTGTTCACGTCTGTAACTATTCTTATACATTTTTAAAAGTTCTTGGCCATGGTTCATATGGGAATGGCAGGTTTTGTGGCATTATAATAATTAGAGTGTAATTTTAAATTTGCATGTGCACTCCTCTGCAAAACAAGAAAAAATATATTGTTTATCAACTTATTCTCAAGTTTAATACTGCTAAATAAGCATGACTACTTAAAAATATAATTAATTAATCTATTAAAATTAAGTTCTTTTAGTGGTGAGATATCAATTATTAATTTATTGACTTAAGGCCCACTGCATCTCCTTATAATAGACAAAATAATTTATATAAAGGCAAATTGAATAAGCTTTCAATTTCAAAAAAGAAGAACACTCTTTTTATACTTTAGTAGAACAGCCTGTCATGGTATTCCAGATAAGAATCTACTGTCCTAATTGAAATAATGATATTTCATGACCCTATGTCCCTGTATACATAGAAAATCATATCATTTAATAAAATAATTTCAGAAATAAATTTCTGCCACTTTCTTGAACAAGCATTCCTATTTTTCCTCTGAAGAATTCTTCCTTTTTTAAGTTGAAATACCTTAGTGACATCTGTTTAATGAGCATGTTTACTGGGGTTAGTGACTCCCTGCTGAAATGCAGGTTAGTTCATATTGGACTGTTAAGTGAATATGAAAATGAAGTGTGTTTAGCAATCTCATTGCTTTCTGCTCAGAGGATCCAATAATTTTAAATGACCTTACAGTGCTATAACGGTGTCTTACATAAATTGAATGCTTCTGCTCTGAAGGAATATCTTATGAAAGCGCCCAAAATCCACAACTAAGGCGCCACAGCCATTTCCCAGGCTCCTATAGACATCTTACAGTGAACTTAACCTCTTCTACCTACAGTTTTTGCAGATGGGCTTTTAAACTCTAATTGGACACCATGTGTATAAAGGACAATGAAGCAGGTGAAGGGCCTGGAGCACGTCTTATGAGGAGCAGCTGAGGGAGATTATGTTGTCCTATCTGGAGAAAAGGAAGCTCAGAAGATATCTGATTGCTTTCTACAACTGCCTGAAAGGAGGTAGAATGTACCATGGTGGAGGTCTTGGAGGTCTCTCTCCTCACAAGTAACAAGTCATAGGACAAGAAAAAAGGCCACAAAGTTGCCAGGCAAGGTTTAGGTTAGATATTAAGAAAAAATTCTTCACCAAAAGGGTTGTCAAGCATAAAATTTTGCTAATGACATATTCTGCTTGAGCTAGATAAAGAAATGCCTGTGATGAAATTTCTGAATTTTACATGTGCGTTGCAGAACACTTATTTATAGCTATTGGTGAAAACTCCATTATATGTGATTGGTTTTTACTCAGTATCAAGGGGAGGTCACAGTCAAGAATCAGTTTGAAAGTTTAGTTATTGTAATGAGTGATATATTTTTCTAAAACTGTGTAGGATTAAAATAACATGATTTTGTGCATAGGTACTGAAATTTTATCTTGAAGTTCTAATAACTGTATTTCATATTCAGGTTTTCATAGGTTTGATTTCCCTCAAGGAATTTCTGAAATTTTGTAACAGAAATTACATCTCTAGTGTAGACCTTTTCCAATGTCTGCACTTCACTGACAAGAGGATCACTAGGAATTCAAACTCAAAATTTGAAAGAGTCTTACCTTGTTTTTCTAATTCCACCAGGTACTGTACAGTGCACTCCTCCATTCCTGAAGGAACAGAAATATGTGCATCATCTAAAAATATTGTCATGAACACTTGTTTGAGAGTGTCATCTGTCAGCTCTCAGCTAAGAGTAAATATTGTAATGTCTTTTGCTTTCAGTCTGAAGTAAATATTGGATTTTCTACACCTACAGTTTTGACACTTTAAAAAAAACCTTCTCTGAACAATGGACTTAATTCTCACAGTTTTCTTTTGTGTTCAAAATATTGATATACTCTTACTGTTTTCCCAAGAGTCATTTGGAGAATAACTCAGACCATCAGACAGCAGAATGATCTACTGCTTCTTTTAGGTTTCTGGGGACAACATTTTGGTACAGCTAGAGACTTTGTGAGACATTGGTATGACTAAAAATCTTGTTGCTTTGACTGTGTTTTCCATTATCATGAAAACAATGCAGAAAGTCCTTTGCCAATCAAAAGTGTACAGAGAGGAGGGGCAGAGTGTTCAGTTCAACCTAGCTCAATTTCTCTTAGGGTAACTGATATTTGATGGTATATCATCCCTCTTATATATCCTTATGCAATTTTTGGCATCCACCTCCGGGAAACTTTGTGGAGCAGGCTTTGCAGGGCACAAGATGGATTGGTCACTCATCAGGAACAGTGTTCTGGCACTGTATTTTCTTTGTTTAATATCTACCAACACTTTCTCTCTCAGCATTCATCATATAGTTAAAAAGGACAGGCATAGGAGGCAGCAAGCTGGGAAAAAAGATTGCCTGATGTTCTAACCCAATTTTAATTCTCCTATGAGATGAACCATGTGCTTTGGAGATTGAGTTCAGAAGTCGGTAAGAAACTATTTCTTAGTTTTTCCTCTTTTGTTTGTTTCTGTGTTTGTTACTCTTTCCCCATCTGGTGGTGTGAACAACTACTGTGGAACATCTTTGCTGCTCTTCAGCCACACAAAAAAAAAAAAGCCAAATGTGTTTCTGTAGCCATTAATTGGCAATTGGCAAGTTCCCAGATTATAATATCATCTTGGCTTCCTAACCACAAACTACTGTACTGTATTCATTTTGCTGTTAGACATGCTTTTACTTACATATGTATATATTTTTAATCTTTCATCTGTAAATACACAAACATGTTTTTTCCACTTAAAACATAATGATATCTTAGTCTGGGCTAAGCCTAGTAGACAGCTCAGCCACACACAGCCTCTTATTCTCTCCCCACACAATGCAACGGGGGAGAGAAAAGAAGTGATGCAAGTGAGATAAAGACATTTTAATAAGGAAGGTAAAAGTAATGTACACAAACAAAGGAAAGCAAGGAGTTGATTCACCACTTCCCATGGGCAGGCAGTAGTTCAGCTCTCCCCAGGAAAGCAGAGCTCCACCACACATTACAGTTACCAGGGACAACAAACGCCACAACTCTGAGTGCCCTTTCTTTCTCCTTCTTCTCCCTACTTTTCTTGCTGCTTGTGATTTCATGTGATATGGGATGTCCCTTGGGTCAGCTCTTCCAGCTGTGTTCCTTCTGAGCTCCTTATGCATCCTGAGCCTTGTCAGTGGGGGAATGGTGTGAGAAGCAGAAAAGTCCATGTTGCTGTAAGCACTCTTTGACAAGGCTAAAACATCCCTGTGCCATCAGTGCTTCGTTTGTGTCACAAATCCAAAACAGCACCATATGAGCTGCTATGGAGAAAATTATTTATCCCAACCAAGACCAGCACACAGGTGAAGCACTGTTGTTATTTCTGTTACCAGACTGAAAGTCCTGAACTGAAAGCAGTGAGACATCCATGATCATGTAGGATAGATTTTGTCACCACATTTTTTATGGTCTTTCTCTTAGATATAAAATTGCTCTTTAAAGATTTAAAGTCTTTGCTTTTACTTTCTACTAGACATTGGAAAAGGTTTATAATCTTAATGTTTGTTAGGCTTGACTTTTCATGCTTCCAGGCATTCACGTATTTTCAGAGCCATTGAGGGCTATGAGGAGTTTGCTCTATTTTATAGGTCTAAAATACCATGCTGTATCTATTAGAAAAAGTTAAAGATCTTGATATGAGGAAAACATTATGTTGCAAGTGCCTGTAAAATGTCTGTTTTTCTGAGTAGAGCTATTTTTATAAACATGTGTTTATCTTGGTGTCTTTGAACTTTACACAAAGGAGATATGAACCAATAATTTAAGTTCTCTGTTTTTAAACATAGAAAGCTTATTCATCCAAACAAAGTATAAAAATTACACATGTGATAAAATGTGTTTAACTTTAGGGAAATGGAATAAATAGGATTTCACCCTAAAACAAATAATACATTACTGTAATTTTTAGTTCAGCTGGGATGAGAATCAGGACACCAACTGAGAAAAATAATGCACTAGAGTGTTAAAAGGCTCTGCCCCAGTCCACATGTTGACAATGCTTTCACAGATCAGTATTGTCGTGAAATAAAGCAGAGACTTTTTTGTCTTTAATTCAGATAATGGGTGTCCTTTTTCTAGACAAGGGGTTATTCTTTACATCTCTAGTTCTAGAAGAATCACCAAGGCATTGAAAAATATTCTCCCCACACACTCTCTTAAATTTTTCGCTAGGGAAATGAAGATACAGAACCAGGCATTAAGCTGAACTTCACAGGGACATCCTAATTCATACTTATCTCCTTGATCCACATTTCCCTTGTCCAGCTTAATTTTCCCTTTTGCAAACTGTTACAGATATTGCTATAGTTGAGGATAATAATTTCAGAAATGCAGTTAAAGGTGACAATGGAACTTTGTAGTGGCAGTGAAAATGAGGCAAAGTGTCATTGAGGTTCTATTCCAGGGGCTGTTATCTACTGATCTGGTAATGTTAAAATGTCTGCTTGTGGTTGGTGATACACTGGTTAAATATATTTTTAAATGACCTAAATTCTTGTAGTTCTGATTTATGTTGAGTTTTTTGGTTTATTTGTTGGGGTTTCTTCAGATATATTGTGTTAATAATGTTATTGCTTTAATAATAAGCTTCAGTGAGGTCACATTTTTGCCTTCCATATTTTGATATTTTATACTAATTTACATTGAAGTGGACAAGACCAGTAGTGGTAGACATGTGAAAAGGAAATTATAAAAAAAAATTATTGAGGATACTGTTTTATATAATTTTTATTAATAAGTTTATTTTATTTTACAATTCTTACAAATCCTGTGATTTAAAAACATAGATACTCTCAGAATTCATGAATAATCTACTTTAGGTCAATAAATATGCATGCATCTGGTTTCCCATCAGTCTTATCTCTTAGAACAATGGATACATTTTCAGTTACGTTTTGAATAAATGTGTCTGATAACACCTTGCCTTGGAATAAACCATACAGAATAAAAAACTAGTATGATGACAATGATTTGCCAAATAAAGAAAATGCTCCTCAAGAAATCTTAACCAGCAAAAATAATGCATCTGCAGTTGAGATGCCTCTCAAGAAAAACTGAAAAAAAGCTTTATAAAATTAACAAAACCTCTATATCTATTGGCCATATACATGAAAAAAGAAGTACAATATGTATATAAACCAATTTTACACCAGTTTTACAGTGATAACCACCAAGATGAGATTTAGGGACTGTTATGATTCAGTTCATATCTGACAAGAAAGGGAAAAATAAATTAATTTCAGAAAACACCAAGAAACTTGTGATCCATCCAGGAAATTCAACATTTGCCAATTTTATCTTCTCTATTTGCATATTTTTCTTTTGAATATTCAACTTTGCCGCCTTCCCACCGTCAGTGCCTGTGCAAGTGGGGAACGTGAAGTCTTGCAATAAATTCAGTCCATTTCCCTTGGTGGTGTCCATCTTTTCTGAATGTGCTCTGGAGTGTGTTTTCATTCCCTTGCCAACTATGTCAAGCCCAGGAGCAGCAGCAGAAGCAGTATAAATAGGCTTTCCCTGGTCTCTAAGACTGAAGATAGGCTCTGATCAAACTCAGTAACCAGCAAATTCACTCCTTCGTAACTGCCTTTATGAGTTGCCATCATATTTCTAAAATTAAAATTTAGGAGAGACTATAATCAGACTCCCTGTGACTCTGGAACTGTATTTCCAGTAGAGGATCCTGTTTATTTTTTTTTAGATTTTTTTTAACTTATCTTTGCTTACATCGACATACTGTGACTTGATTTGTGAATGATAATAAGAGTTAGTTGTTGGTTTGGTTTTTTATAAGAATTAGATTAGTCGTCATGTGTCAGCCTGGCTGAGGTGATCTGTCCCTGTCCCCAGGTCCTTGCCTCCAAGGAGGTGCCAAGGCCTGGGACTGGGGCTGCTCCAGTGCTCCTGGCTGGGGGTGGAACAGGCTGTGGCTTCCAGTTCCTGCCATCACCATCCTAGGACCCCCTGTCACCTGGCCCCTAGAAACTGCCAGCCCGTCTGGTGCCCTGACAGTGTTGCAAGTGCTGCTTGTCAACAAACTCTTGTAAGGTGGATGTTTTTCTTCACATTTTAAAAAACATTTTTAAAATCCATTCCTCAGTCAAGAAAAAAAAAACCCAGACCTTTTCAAATTTGCAGTCTATACATTCCTTATGCAATATTTTAAGCATTAGGTAAGGCCCCTGAAAATTCTCACGCTCGAAGAGGCAGAAGCAGATCTGTGTTCACTACCCATTGCAGAGGAGTGAAGCTCTGTTGCAGTCTATAATTTAGGTGCCTAAGGATGTATTTTTTTTCTTTTCACATAGTTTTGTCTTGTTTTTCTCTTAGTACACTCTTCAGGATTAAAGCATGAAATTTTTTATTATATTTATGACCATGATTCAATGTTAAAGTATTCTAAAGTTGCTGATCCTCTTTCTATATCTTTAGCAGGCCCTCATTTCATTCATATTTCCTTATGTAATTCTCAGTATTTCTGTTACACAGAATTTTCAAAACATGCCTATGATGTTTTCAAGGAAAGGTTCAACTCTATCTGTAACAGTAGGAAAGGTGCAAGAGTAAAAACCTGTCTGGAATTTGGTGAAGCACTTGCAGTCCCAGAAGCAGATATAGCTATCATGGGAGCAATCCTAAGGGAAGCGGGTGGATTAAATGAGATTTTATTCTCTCCCCAACTCTTCTTTCAAGAAATACATTTTAGATCAATAGATTGCATCTAAAAGTGTCCAAACAGAAAATGCAACAATTCCCTGTATATCTAACCACCATGTCAGTTAGATTTCACTTTATTTGAAATGAAGTTGAAAATACGGTGAGGGACTTCAGAAGCTGAGGCTGTTTCTTCCTCAGAAATCTCTCTTATGATGAGGTTTTCTCTATTTTTTTATCTTCAACATGAAATGACAACAGCGGGTATCACAGTGTAGGACCTTTCACTTCAATGGATGTCCCAAGTCTAGGCTTTAATCCAATTAATAGTTTAATTGATTAAAAGTTACTTTCATAGCAAAATGGATCTGTAAAAATCATCTATAAAAATAACTGCATCAGTGAAATACATAAAACACATATAAGTGTGTTTATTTGTGTAATCCTTCACATTTGCTAAAATATTCTTCTGTGCTTTAAAGAGGAATTCTTTATTTTCAAAGTGGACACCATTATGGTAAATTTCTGGTTTACTTTGCCCTTTTGAAGAGAATACAAAAAAGAATACTGCTTTAAATTAGGCAAATTAAACAAAGTTTTAAGTTTTTCAACACAACTTTGCACTCCTATATAATCATGCTTCTGGAGTTTTCCTTATAATCCTCTGTTTTAGTAAGTAGATTAGATTTGTTTCAGATCTGATAATGTCTCCAAGAGATTCTCAATAATCCTGATAATATATATTAACTATTGCATTTTCTGATTCTGAAAAAAAAAATATGTCTTTTACATCAATTTTTTTAAAGTACTCAGTTTTTTTCTTCTAATCTCATATTTATGTAGTGCAGTACATTGTCCAAGAGTTTCAAAATGCTCTGGTAAACAGCAGTTGCAATATATGCTGAGCTATTAGAAATAATACAATTCATTAAAAAATATAATAACACATATCACACCATCTTCTTGTTCAGCTAATATTCCATTAATTCAGGAAACTTAGAGTGAGGAAAATGTAATATGAAGCACTTGTAGTACAAATTAATTTGACTTGTATAACAGTTTTAAAATTCTTTTTCTTTACATAGGTTTTGGATAGTCATCATTGTTTTAAATTCTGTATTTCTGCTCTTCTTGAGGTAGAGCCTTCTTTTTTGCTGAAAGTTTTTCCATGATAAAGATCTTGTAAATGAATTTTTAATCTGGAGTGCTGAAAAAACATTAAGCAAATATACCTAAAATCAGCATCTGTTAATTTTAATAAATTTTGGAACATCCATTTCTGGTGTTGCTTCTTTTCAGAGAAGAGCAGATATAAAATGATTAAAAAAAAAAAAAAAGAAAATTTAAATATAGTCGCTTAGTCTGTGACTTTTTGCTACAGGGTAAAATGAGGGTGATACATATTTACCATCCATGTGTTTATCTTAGGATGCATTGTTCTTTAAAGATATGAAGAGTTATAAATTCTGGTTTCTCATAGGAATGGCCTCCTGGTGTAGGAACTTGCTTGGGTTTATATGTTCCCTTGTTTGGGAACTTTGTAGTGTTTATATATCAGATGTGCATTACCACCAAAACAAACACTGAGATACATGGAACTGACTATTTTTCTTGACCAGCTAACCACACAAGAGGTAAAATGCCCACAAATATATTTCATTTGAGAGTGGATTATTCTGGCTTCACAGGAATTTTTGCCACCTGGCAAGACTTTAGGAACACCCTAACCTCCACAAACCTTTTTTGTGGGTTATCTACTGTATTCATCAAGTACTGCATTAGGTTGCCTGTAAAATCTAGTAAGATTTTTTTTTCTTCTTGATTCATTTTCAATTAATAATACAACTAACAGATGTTACCAAATGACAGCCACAATGCTGTGGTATTGTAAATTTTTTCTCCTTTTCATCCTGAAGATCCTTTCTGATGGGAATCCTCAGGATGAATTTCAAGGCCTTGAAATTAAAAATGATTCATGTAGCTGCTGACACATATTCCTAGGTAGAAGCAGAATAACAAATCAAAACGAAATGTCCTTTACATTTTCTCCTAAGTCAGCCATTTTACTTAAAAGATTCTAAATTATAACTAAAAATTTCATTTTTGACAGGGCTGTACTACATGATAAGAACATAAAAATAGGTAAAAAAGTAGCAGTAGTTTTAAATTCATGTTAGGTTTAAGATTTTTTAATCTACCTTACGTTTTCTCTGCATTACTATCTATCTTTTATTGATTGCTAGGAATCTTGTACCATTCATTTTATGACAAATAACGTCTCCTCGTAGAGCATGAGTTGAGATACTCATTGGTGCAAATATAGAGAGGAAAATTTTTTTTTTACAGGATGTAGGACTTGGAAGAATATCCAGACACATGACTTTTGCAGTACTTACAACTTTTGTGGTACTTTTAAAACGCAGCCAATGATGTTGGCTGTGCTCCAAGGTGCCTGTGGCTCAAAAGAATAGCAGAGTACCTGTCTCCAGGAGTGCCACAGTTATCTGAATTCCCTTTGTATCTGGAACTTTATTTAGGGCTCACTTAATTTACATACACGTAAGGACAGTCCAGCGCGTTCTAAGCAGTCAGTGTCCCCTGACCACATCTGTCTTTCCTGTCCCCAGGAGCAAGCAGGATCGGGGGGCAGAGGCTTGTGAAGGGACCAACCAGCCTTTGAGCTGGTGTTCCCTGCAGCTGTGGGCTTTTGTGGACATTCTCTGCTTGCAGAACCCTGCCTGGTACAGAGTCAACAGAAGATCAGAAAAAGGCTTTGATGGCATTTTTCTTTTTGACCAGTCAAAGTGGAAAGAAGCAGGTCATGTTCAGATCATCAGTCTTAAAAGTCTTAAGATTATTAATCTTAAAGGTCTCCCAGCCTACATGATTCTTGCACTCCATTTTAGCACTTGCTTGTGCTGGTCAGTTTCTTATAACATGGACACTGAAGCTTTCAGCCTACATCTGCATTTCAGCATACATCAAATGGCAAGGGAGTCTGTCTGAGGACCACTGGTCCTCATATCCGTGGTAAAAAGGGTCTTCTCTCCAGTGATAATCATCACAGTGCCTGTGCAACACTGTAATGTCATCTGGTTCCATAGCAAGGTCTTGTGATTTCCAGTCCAAATCAGTTTCATATAAATTTAATTTCACAGCAATGGATAGATAGATAGATAAATAGATAGATAGATAGATAGATAGATAGATAGATAGATAGATAGATAGATAGATAGATAGATAGATAATGATACTGTTCTGAGAGAATGGCCTAGTAAACTGTGGCGTAATCCAAAATATAATATGATGGCATTGCTCCTTTTTCACTGCCCATTGATGGCCTACTTCAACGACTTAGCTGTAACAGAAGTCAGTGGTAGAAAATCTGACTAAACTCTGTTCATTTCAAAGGGATTTTCTTTTGCTATTCAGTGAAATTTGTATTAAGCTCCTGAAGGCTAACCTTTCAGTACTGAAGCAGAATTTTTTAAGACAAAAATGCAGCATCTAACTGTACTGTATTGTCTTTATGTGTGGTTTGGTTTGATACAGTGTCTCCTTTCTGTCACTAGAAATACCAACAGATAGAAAAAAAGTCTATTTGAAGAAGAAATATTTTTTAAAATCTTCCTTTTTCTTCTATCTCTTTATAAATATTACATGATAATGTATTTTAAGAAATATTATGGAGTGGTTTTTTATCCCTATAATTTTAGCTGAAGATAACTGTTTATTGCTGAGGATAATTTGAATAACTATTTTACAAGAAGTGGTAAAAAAAGATTTTTTTCTGAATCAAAATGGAATTGTTAGTGGTGTGCTTAGTAGGGATAAATTTTCACTTATGACATAATTAAATAAAATTTGTCTGATCCGACATCAAAGCTCTGATTTGCACTAATTTCTGTTGAGATTGGCAGTCGCTACTTTTTAGATAGTTTAGTGTAAGATGTTAAGTAGAAGGGATTCCTGTCTAGCAGAAAAGAGAGAAGGAAGAAGTTTTTCCACTCAACCACCTGCTTTCCTGCCCAAGAAAAAGCAGAAAAGGATCCTTGTGTATTAGAAAGTGCATTTATCTTTGAAAAATAATTTCTACAGAAAACCTTCAGACAAACTCATAGTTTGTCTTTTGAATATATTTCTTATGTTGCTGGCCATTCTCATATATATTTTTAGTTTATGTTCCATGATTCAGTAACTGTTGATGAAGTAATACGTAATGATCTAATTTTGCTGTTCTGCTTGTTGGAAATGTAGGTGTAATGCTGAGAACATAACATAAGAAGTAAGATGTTTAAAGTTAGAAATTGCTAGTGGCAGGTGGTAGGTTAGACTGCTGTTAATTCTGAATTAATTATGTAAGGTACAAATTCTCCTAACTGGAAGAAAGGATCAGCTTTCAGATGTTTGGGGGTTTTGTACTGTATTCTGAAAAGAGCTTATAACAATACCTATGGTTGAAGTTAAGTAACAGCTCCACTATGAGGCATATAGTCTTTGATAATATTATTTTTTAAGCTGAAATGGTCTATTATATAGCTGTTATGTCCGGTGACTGTGTTATTTCAGCAAAAGCTCTATAGGCTTACTATTAAGATCTATAAAAGTCTATCCTTGGAGGCCTTTATGGATACCATGACTCAGAAACTGCAGTAGGTCAGCTCTAGAAATCAGAGATGAACCTGAAAAATTGACAAAATCTACCCAGTACAAACTTGATCAAGTTGTAGCATGCTCAAAATAACTCTTCTGCCACTGTTAAAGAAAAAAACCAAAAAAAACCAAAACCAAAATCCAAATGGGAAAGACACTAGTATATGATTATAGAATTTTTAGAGTCCTTTAGAATACAT
Organism: Camarhynchus parvulus; assembly: GCF_901933205.1. Classification (NCBI taxonomy): domain Eukaryota; kingdom Metazoa; phylum Chordata; class Aves; order Passeriformes; family Thraupidae; genus Camarhynchus; species Camarhynchus parvulus. The sequence goes on from NC_044572.1 coordinate 76,182,008, forward strand.
TTCTTTAAGTTGAAGACGATTTATAAGAACATCTAGTCCAGCCACTAACATAACACTGCCAAGTCCACCATTAAACCATGACCCTAAGTGACACATCTACACTTATTTTGGCAACTCAGCCACTTCCTTTAGCAGCCTGTTCTCAAGACTGAAAACCTTTTCCACAAAGAAATTTCCTAATATCCAAATTAAACTCCCCATGATGCATGGGCCATTTTCTTGGGGCCATTTTCATCTGTTTGTCACTTGTTGCCTGAGAGAAGAGACCAAAACCCACCAGGCTACAACCTCATTTCAGGTAGCTGTAGAGGGTAATAAGGTCTCCCCTCAGCCAACTTTTTTCCAGGCTAAAGAACACCAGTTCCCTCAACTGTTCCACAAATTACCTCCAGAATCTTCACCAACTTTATTGTCTTCTGGATACACTCCAGCACCTCAGTGTCTTTCTTGTAGTGAGGGGACCAGAACTGAACACAAGATTCAAAGTGCTAAGCACAAAGAAAAATTGCTGCCCTGGTCCTGCTGGCCACACTATTGCTGATACAAGCCAGGATGCCATTGGCCTTCCTGGCCACCTGGGCACATGGTGGCTCATGTTCGGCTGGCTGGTCATTCTTGCAACCATGGTCCTCCAGCTCAAGGCACAGAGGTGCTCTTGGTTGTCTTGGATCTGTGTTGAAGACAGAGGCAAAGAATGCGTTAGACACCTCTGCCTTGTCTATGTCCCTATTTGTGAGATGCACATCCTCATCCTGCAATGGATGCAGGATTCTTTCAGCATTAATATATTTGAAAAATTCTTCTTATTGTCCCTAACATTTGTAGCCAGCTTAATGTCCTATTTGATCCCTGGCTGCATAAATTTTCTCCCTACAGTGACAAGCAGTATCTCTGTATTTTTCCCACACTTGACCTTGCTTTCACTGGACATATATCTTCCTTTTCCATTTAAATTCCAAGAGAAGATTCCTGCTCAGCCAAGCCAGACTAATGCCTTGCCTGCTTGACTTCTGACATTCGGGAATAACCTGATCCTGTGCCCCTTGGAGGTGATGCTTAAAAAGTAACCAGTGTTGATGGTTAGTAGATGATTGCTAGTAACTTAGCAATTCCAAAAACATTTTCCCAGAGATTTTACTCGCTAGTTCCCTGATCAGCCTGAAGTTGGTTCTCCTCATGTCCAGAGCTGAACTTTTCCTGGCACTTTTCCTTCATTCACCAAGGATTATAAACTCATTCACTTAATCATCATTGTGGCCAAGGTGTCTGCTGACCACCATTTCAGTCACAAGAGCCTCTCTGTTGACAAGTAGCAGGTTGAGAAGGGCATCTTTCCAAATTGGCTTTTTCAGGACCTGCTCCAAAAAAGCTGTAATCTAAGTTTTTTAAGCATCTTCTGGCCTGGGTTGCACCAGCCAGTGTGATGCTTCCAGTTGATGTCAATTCCAGCAGAAGGACAAGGGTGGTTGACTTGGAGGTGTCCCTTAGTTCCTCAAAGGTTAATTTTTCAGTTTCATTGTTCTGACTAGGAATTCTGTAGTAGACTCCCACAAAGCCATCCAAATTACTAGTTGTTTGTCCCTCGATTCTTACCTAGAGGATCTCAACTGTACCATTGCCAACTGTGAGCTCCCTATACTCTAACCCTTCTATTACATACAATGCTACCCTTCCAACTGTTCTGCCCTGTCTATCTCTCCTAAAAAGCCTGTAACCACCCAGTAGGGAAATCTAGTCACTGGACTCATCCCCACAGGTTTCACTTATATCAGTGATATCAAATCTCAAGAACTGGGCCAGAGCTCTGAGCTCATCTTGTTTGTTCTTCATGCTGTGTGCATTAGTGTAGAAGCATTTCAGGTGTGGTACTTTGTAGACAACAACTTATGCAGCAGATTGAGATATCCCATTAGTGCTCATTTCATCAAGATTTGGCACACCATCCTTTTGTTCACCACTAGCAAGCCTGGTATTTTCCCTTTCCCCCTTCCAAGCTCTGTCATTGAGCTCTGCTACCCTTGTGGTAGGACTCCTTTCCTCCTCTGAGAAAGCCGCATGATGTCAGCAGACCGGTACTGAACAGATCATCCCATGGTCAAAATACCCCAAATTTTTCTGCCTACATCAGCCTCAGAGCCACACATTGACCTGATGGATTTGCCTATTCCTATCAATATTATTCCTTGTTAAAGGATATCTGTGCTCCTGTTTCTTCAACCAATCATATCAAAGCCCTGAATTCTCTTTTGATTTCCCTCAGACTACTCTGTTATTTTGATGCTGCTGGCTTGAACAGCCAATAACTGATAGAATCAGAGGGCCTTACTAGAGACCGTGCAATACAATATTATGTGATTATAATACCCACTATGAAATCTCTACCTAGAACTACTCTCTCAAATGAGATTTTGTGTTTACATTTATGCTCAGCATGATAGAATAAATCAACAAATATAATAAAAAATAGCTCTGATTATCAGCGGTAAACAATCATAGTTCATGATTTTCATAATCCAAACCTCTTTGAACTGGTAAATGTAGATTTTTTTGTACTGTTATTCCTTGTGTGTATTAATTTCTGCAACTCCAAGATAAAACTGATCTTGTAAACAGTTGTATGCATGCTTAGCTCAAATACTAACCCGTGTTTATATTGGCTAATGCCCTAATGTATATGAAATGGATTAGGATAATTCAAGTGGATTTTTTAACTGTTTCAGTCTGTGGTCTTACACGTGTGAACCCCTATACTTCATGAAGTCTTGATATCTTCCAAGTGAAAGCTGATTTTTTTTTCATTAGACTTAGAAATTTCTTTCTTCTAAGATATTAGTAGGAGATAAAGCACTATGCATGGATTTTATAAAAAAAAAGAAACCAAGAGTTACAAAAGCATGCAAAAGCTCTTTCAAAAGGGTGGAATATCACATATTGCCAGTAACAAGATGACCATATTTAAGAACAAAATGGTGTTTGGCAAATAGAAAAATAGGAAAAAACGTCTAATACTTTTTGAGAAAGTTAGAAAGCTATTATTTTTGGGATTACAAGAGCTTAAACTATCTTTAATGAGATATTGAAGAAAAATAAGAATAATCTTGGGGGTAGGTATGAACTGTGTGTCTTTTGAGGGTCTGCATTAAAAAAATGGGAATTTGCAGAAACCATTAAAGAAATTGCTGTATTAGTCTAGGCAAGACAAAATGAAATAATGGGTGACAATCATATCTAAAGTAGAATTGCAGTATTTCTCTATAATGTCTATGATTTTTACATCTGTGAGACCTTAGGACTGTATTTATATAAGCAATAACTTTATTTGAAATTAGTATTCTCTGTTTTTGAAACCAGGTGCCCTTACAAAATCTTTTCCTATCAGAACTAGTACAAAAGAAATATCTCACTGGCACCAAAAATGTTCTTGCTCCTGCTTCTGGGTGTCCTTATAGGGACATAAAGTGCATCATACCAAATTTTCTGGTATCTTATTTCCTGACATATTCTTATTCTCTGATGACAGGAAGTGTATTTAATACATAGTAAAAATCCAGATACTCCATTTTCATTCTTGCTGCGTGAGAGGACTCTGTTATGTTGGCTGTGTAACATGGGAAGGCCCATGTAAGCATCCATTATTTTATTGCAGACATTTACCTTATGTGTTGCTGTTGACAATCCCAGCACATTTTTTGTTAAACACGTTATAGAAATGTTCCCCTTTTCTGTTATTAATAATTCAAATGTCATTTCTTCAGAAATGGTCTTAGTTGGACGTGACATTCTTCTCTTTGGTAATGAGCAACTGCATACTCTTTTGCATCTTAGCAGGTCAGGAAAAGTTTCAGTATGATTGGAACATACAGTAAATTATACCAATTATACCCAGATAGGGATTTTGTCTGACATTTTAAGGAATCACTGATTGTTGATTTCTTGGAAAATGTGTTAGAACATCATCATTCTCACTCACCATCTTCTGTGGGTCTTTTTTTGTGTCAAGTACAAAATGGTCTAATTATTTTTGCATTAAAAACATTTGACTTATTTCCATTTTCATATGGACAAATAGGAAAGCTCACAATACTAATAAAGCCAATAGACTCATGCTAGTATATCCCAGGCATGATCTCACTATTCTGATTTCACAATATTTTGCTCTTAATTATTCTTAATTAATGCTCCAGTAAAACCTCATGACAGCCATCATCTTTAACATTCATATTTTATGTTAATAGTAGATGATTCCATTCTGTGACTCCTATTAACCAGGCAGGTGAATGACTGGTAATTTTAATGAGACCATTGAAAAACAATAGCTTGGATTTCTTTGTCAGGAGCTGTAGCGATAGGACAAGGGGTAATGGGTACAAATTGAAAGAGGAAAAATTTAGCTTAGATATTAGGAAGGACATTTGTTACTGTAAGGGTGGTGAGGCGCTGGAACAGGCTGGCCAGGAAGGTTATAGCTGCCCCTTTCCTGGCAGTGTTAAGAGTCAGGTTGGATAAGGGCTTGAGCAACCTGGACTAGTGAGAGGCGTCTCTGCCCAGGGCAGGGGGTTGGGACTGGATGATATTTAAGGCCCTTTCCAACTCCTTAACATCCTATGATTCTATGATTCAGGGGATTTTGTAGCTCAATATGAAGATACATACACCTTTAGCTTGCCACTTTGTTGATTCTTATTTCACTGATATAAAGATAATAAATGTTGTAGTGTTTGCACTTTTGCCGAATTATCTAATAGAGAACAAATTTGGAATTGATACCACTAACATAATGAAAATCTTCTGCTCTGTTATGGAGCAGTGGTTTTGGCTGCTATCACTGTGTGTTGATGAAGAAATCTCTTTATTTTGGGATGTGCATCCCAGGTAGTAGGAGTGGGATGTCATACTGGCAAAACTCTAGCTTATGTGTTAAATGGTAAGTATTACAGCAGCGCAAGCTGAAGCTGAATCAAACCTTTTTTCTCAGCTCTGAAGTCATGACTTTGTACTGTTGTAGTTGTTGGCTTGACCACTTTGTTAATACCAATAATGTATTATTTGTTCTTTCTTTCATTTAGCTACGTTTTTGCTTAATTTTGAAAAAAAATCTTGTGCAATTAATTCTAAAAGAACGTATTGAGTACTTTTTACACTTGCATAGCTCATGTGTCTCTGTTTAGCTTCTCCAAATTATATCAGCAGTGAGTGTAGCCACCACAGCAGGGCATTGCAGTGAGCCTGAAAAAAGACTGGTCCTTCCAATGTTGATAATTTAATGCTAAGGGAGTTATTTGTTTATTTTGTTTGATTGCAGAATTAGTTGGGAAAAGGATGGAAGAAATTAATTTAAAACTGATTTTTTTTTCAACGCCATTCTTCAGTGGAAATAAACCATCAAATATTTTTGTTCAGTCATTGGTTCAGAGCCTCTGACACCAAATATACAATTACTTTTAGTTCATTCATGATAAAGTTGAGAAATTTAGGACTGGAATTACAACTGCGCCAATAGAAAGATGATGATTTCATTGTCCATTTTATCTAGTAGGAATTAGGTAGGAGATGGAGTTTCATACTTTCCTTTGCTTAGGGTGTTTGAGCCTATGCATTGCGTACGAAGAATATCATTAGAAAGACCAGACTGTTATTGTTTAGCTGCACTTTCAGGTAAAAAAAATGGAAGTGGCAATGATTGTTTTTGCCCAAAATGAAGGAAAATATTCTACAATGCAATTTTATTGTTCTGATACCTTTAGTAAGAAAATTTTTAACTCCATTTTGAAATTAGTTTATCTAAAAGTTTGTTTACTAAAATATACCCATGCGATGGAAGTCCCAACTCAGATTCCCATTCCACTTTCTCTTCATGAAATATTTTATATTGAAGGGCAAATATGGGGTTGTTTTGTCCTCTCTGAAAAGCTGTTCTCTGAAAACAACATTTGTGGCATTTATAAGAAACGGTCCTGATTCTAGAACTGTGGGAACTCTGCACATCACTCCGGATGTGAGGAGTCCCCCGAGACCACGTCGAGAGCCGAAACCCCGTCAGGGGGCTCGGAGATCTTGGCATGATGCCCAGAACACTTGGTGGCTGGATTTCGATCCTGCAAATGAATTGCCAGTTTGGTATGAGGGCTGGAAGGTGTCACAGGTTTAAAGGGTGTTTTTATAAGGTGTACACAGGGTGAAAATATAAGTTTTAAAAATTTTTGTATAAAGGTAATGGGGACAAGATGGAGGGAACAGGGCGTGTCTCATCCTTCTTCCTTCTTCTTCTTGTTCTCCATCTTCTGCTGTGGTGTTGGCACTCAGAGATTGGTTTGGGGAAGGGGTGCACTGTCCAACATGGGTGATAGGTATTGGAAAGTAAAGGTAAATATGATATATCGTAATTTGTGGTATAAGAGACGGAGCAGCCTCGGGGGCAGTCGGAGAGCGTCGTGGCTGCCTTGCTGGTCAGACCTCTGTCTGCCAGGAAGAAAATTTTGTAGATAAGACTTAATAAACAACCTGAAGACCGAACAGCAAAGAGTCCAGTCTCATTCTTCAGAGCCTGGGGTCGCTCCCTGGACCACCCAGCTCACCTCGGGGGCAGAGAACAAGCAGCCGACCCCGAGATAAAACCTTTTGTTATTATTACAGTAGGTTTGTGCCATATATTATATATTCAGAAAGAGTAGCCAAATATCTAATATTAATTAAATTGATAATATTTAAAATTAACTGTTTAATGAAAATGTTTTAAATTATTGAAACAGCACTGAAATGAGTGGTGAGTTATTAATGATTTATTGGACACAACCATAATCAGACAGCAAATTGGAATTTTTTTTTTAATGCAATTAAAAAAATATTGTGACAAGGAAGTGCAATTTTTTTATAATTTTAAAGCCCTCCCTCATATAAAGATCTGGTTTTTATTTGGTAACTATGTTTGTTTGTATCCTTAATGGAATTGTTTTCCAATGAGTAACACCTTTAACATTTCAAAGTACAGTTCCTTGAAAATATATCTCCAAAGAAAACATTTCTTCCAAAAAGTAGTACTCCTCAGATATTTGTGGAAGTGTGGTCATGAAAGGAAAAGGAAAGGAAAAATAGACTGGGCAGTCAAAGGAAGAATAGAGAGGCACAGACAAATGTGGGAACAGTGAATGTTCATTTGTGGATGCTAAAATTGTAAGGGATCAGCTGCATCAAATGAATGTTGACAAGTCCGTGTGTCCATAGTAAGGCTTTTTATACTATCCTTTACAGCATCCTTCTGGAGAAGTTCCCCAGCTGTGGGATGAGCAAGTTCACAGTGTGCTGAGGGAAGAACAGGCTGAAGGGCCAGAGCTCAAAGGGTTGTGGTAAATGGGGTTACATCTGGCTGGTGATTCATTAATGGTCACCAGTGATGTTCCTCAGGTGCAATTCTGGGGCCAATCTTATTTGATCTGTTTATCAGTCATCTCCAGCAAATGCACCTTTAGCAAGTTTGCTGATGATGCCCAAGTGAGAGGTGGTGCTGACTCTCTTGAGGGACAGGAAGCCTTACAATGTCATCTAGATAGATTGGTGCTTTTGGCTGTGGTTAATGGGACGAAATTTGACAAGTTCAAGTAACAGATTCTGTATCTAGGATGGAGTAATGTTGGACACAGGTACAAACTGGGAGAGTATTTTCTGGAGAACAGTCCTGTAGAAAGGCACCTGAGGGTGCTGGTCAGCAACAGCTCAATATGGGTCAGCAGTGTGTGCCCTGGCAGTCCAGAGGTGACTGATCCTGCATCCTGGGGTGCATCAGAAAGGGCATCTCCAGCCAGTAAAAGCAGTGATTATCCCACCTTATTCAGTGTTGGTGTGACCCAGAAGTGTAAACTTCTGGGCCCCACCATTAAAGAAGGACGTGAAGGTCATTCAAGGTGCCCAGCAGTAGGAAACAAAGTTGGTGATAGAGCTGGAAGGGATGTCCTGTGAGGAGCAGCTGAGGAGTTTGATTCTTTCTGGTTTGCAGAGAATGAGGGTGAGTTGTGACCCCATTGCTCTCTACAGCTTCCTGAGGAGGTGAAAGAGAGAGGTAGGTGCTGAGCTCTTCTCCTTGGAAATCAGTGTCAGGGTGTGTGGGAATGGTTCAAAACTGGCAAAGGAAAGCCTTAGACTGGGAGAGGTGGTCGATGCCCCAAGTTTGTCAGTATTGAAGACACATTTAGATGATGACCTTAATAACATGTTTCTACTTAGTTGACCCTGAGCTGGTCAGGCAGTTAGACTGGATGATCATTAGAAGTCCCTTCCAACTGAAAGAGTCCATTCTATTCTCTTGTATCCTCTATTCCTTCTAAATTTGTGAAAATGTTAAACTCCCATGGCTATGTACATCTTACTGCTACAAGTCTTGCTAAAATATGTGTCCCCACCCTTCTTCTAGGCCTCCTTCAAGAAAGGCCACAGTAAGGCCACAGTAAGCCTGAACAATCTCAAGACTCTAAGCCTTCCCTCACAGGAGAGGTGCTTCAACCCTCTTGTAGTTTTTATGGTCTTCTTTTAGACCCACTCCAAAAGTTCCATGTCTTGTACTGAGATATCCACAGCTGGGTGCAATACTCCATAAAAAAGTCATAATCATCATAATTTAGTAATTTACTGTAAAATAAATAATTATAAACTAATCTTTATTCTTTATAATACATTCAAAAACTGATATATTAAATTTTCAGTATTTCTTATCTCTTGTCATTAACTAATTTTCTGAACTCTAGAATACAAGAAATTCTAAGATTTTGCTTCATGACAGATGTGCTGCTTCAGGTTATGAATTCAGTGGTCCCTAGGATCAAAATATTTTTTTAGAAAACAAGGTTTTGAAATTTCAGTTCCCAGTAATAGGATTGTATTGCACTAAATCATGTAAATAGAAAAATGTAGATAGGAGAGAGTACAATTTATTTCTAATTTGAATTCATTATCTTTTCACATTCTGATTTGCACCTCCAGCCAAATTAATTTCTTTCTGATTAAACAGGTGATGTCTTTTGCATTGATTATTGACAGAGTGAAGACTTAAACACATGTGAACTAAACAAGCAAATCCATTCAACAAACTTAATAACTCTTTTCTGTGTTTAAGTCCTATATAATAACTCTGTAATGTTTACTGCAATTTTGTGCTGCATTTTTTGTTCTCAACTGCTTCTCTACCAGCTTCTGCTGCTTCTGGAAAAAAAAGTTCCTGGGTTATCATTTCACACATAGTAGCTACCCAAGGGAAAGAGTTAGATAAAATCTTCTTTCAGATTGTCCTCTGTTTCTATTATTTTAGTGTTCTTTATTTGCCCACTCATGACATCTAAACCTTCAGTTATTTTCTCTTTGTGTGTATGTGTGTATTACTTTATCTTGTATCTTGTTAGTATTTTTTACATTACTATGAAACATCACAGAGTTTTTGATTCCTGAGTGAGTGGAATTGAAAATGTATGTAAGTCTTGCCTTTGGCAAAAGTTGCCATTATCTCTTAGAACTGAACTTACCTCTCAGACCTAAGCCTGTACTTTATTAGATATATTTGATTTTATTTCACTTGAACCATGAATGCATGAATAATTCAGCCTTGACTGAGAAGATGTAAAATAGAAATCCTATTGAACAAAGCCATCCTAAACAATCAAGATATTATAAAAGCTTTCTGGGTTTGTGGTCCCTCTAGCACAGTACCCTTCCACTGACAGTACGGATGACAGTGTCAGTAGGGTAACTTGGGCACCTTTTGCTCCTAAAATACTTTCCCAGCATCCATAGCTCTTGCATTAGGGTTATAAGGGTTTGTCACATTGCCCTAGTCTTTACAAAATCTTTTTATGAATCTATTGTCTGTAACTTTAGCAATTTCTAAACTTGCTACTACTCTTCTGCGGTAACAAGTTGCAAAAGTTCACTACCTTCATTTTAAAGAGTAATTTCTACCTCTTTCAAACCAGCCTCTCTGAGGAGTTTCATTTGTTGTCTTCAATTATAATGTTGTTGAATTTGCTGAACAACAGTTTAGTGTTTATTTTCTTACATTTTATTACCCAGCAGAACTTAGTGCTGTCTTCTGACTTTGAGATTTCACTCCTTTGTCTTTGATAGAAATACTGAATAATAATACAGTAAAAAAACAAACAAAATTATATAACAATCCTAGTTTTCTTGCAGCAAAATGCATTAGCTTTCCCATTCATAAACCCTGAGTGTATCTTCCTGCAGTTCTCAGTCAACAGATCAAAGAAAAAAAGCCTCTCTAGTTCCTCCTTGTAAAGTACTCACACTGAACAATCAATCTACTGCTTCATTTCTGTTCCTGACTTTCCTTGGACTGTAAGATGTGTGTTTTTGTACTTGAAGGCCAGAACTTCTTCAGTACTTAAAATATGGACACATTAAGATTTAATGAGTGGCACAATGTCACTCTCTCTTCTATTCATAGTACATATCCAAATGTGTTGAAAATTTAATTCTCTTTTTCAGCTGCCATTATTCCTGTGATCTAAACCCACCAACATTAACTACACCTTTGCTTTCCTCAGTTTTAACCACAAGTATACTTAGGCAAAGTTTCAGTAATTTTTCTGTAGTTTCTTACTGTACCTTTCTCTGCACTAAAGCTCATCTTTCACCTTTCTGCCCAGGTTTTTATAAGTTTTTATAAAACTTCTTGCAGGAGTTGGTCTTCTGTGACCTTTTAAGTTTCCAGAGCCAGTAACTTTGCTCCATTACTATTAAAGTATAGACACTGATGGTTTTCTTTAGCTTTCTCATGTCTCAAAAGGTTCCCTACTTCCAGTTTGAAAAATTCTTCCTATCTACACACTATCATCCACATAGAGAGATCATAAATCCTTACCTGCATCTCAGGTTTTGTGTATCACCCTGGCAGTTTTCCATGGAGACCCTGGGCCTGAGTTTCCTTGCTGTGAAGCCATGAGCAATCTGCCAGAGCATCTCTTTTGCATTTTTCTACATCCCTGATAACAACATGAATATGCCTACCGAGTCCTCCCTTTCACCTCCCAGCTTTCCTGACATATTAGACCAGTGTAACATTTACACCTAGCAGACAAGTTAACTTGTGAGCTCTCAGATGTCACAAAAGTAATTACCTATGTTTATAATAGTTAAATCTTTCCACAACTACTATGTACCTGTTTCTATTTCTCCGAAGTGCATGTCTATGGAAGGAACATCCTGCAAGAAAGAAAAGAAAATAAATTTCAGTGTCAGGGCAGACCTTGACGACTGAGTTGATCTCTTTTTCTCAGCTGGGTACCCTCAGTTATTGAGACTCCTACACCCTGTGGTAGGAACTTTGGTCTATTGCTGCTATAGAAGAGAAACTGTTCTACCATACTCCTGCAAACCTCAGCTATTGACCTTTCAGATTTCTTAGCTGTTCATGGGAGGTACAGTAGCAGCAGATGTTGTCAAGTAGGTTTGACAACATGGTGTTGGATCTTGTTTGGGTGTTAGATCTTTGTATGATCCTTTTGCAGTAAATTAGGAAAAACTTATCAGTAGATTGAATAAATTGAATATTGCTTAATACTAACAAACAGAGTGGGAAAAGACAGAGAGAATGGACCCTGACAGAGTGATCTGGAACATTTGAGAAATTGCTATATGCTAAAATACCACAGAATGTATAATTGTTCAAGTCCAGCTTTCTTTGTCTGAGCTAGTCAGCCTCAAATCCTTTTATGTTTTGGGAAAATGGGAATTTCTGTGAGTTCTCATTTCATCAAAACATCTAAAGAATCCTAGAAATATCTAGTTCTTTTAGTTTTATAGAAAATCTAGACAAACCAGCTCAAGCTTAACTATTGAAGCTATTTAAAGTTAAATCAGATGAGTGCACAAATGCCCAGTTAACATGGAGAGGAGAATTACAATAGGCTTTAACATGCACTGGTCCAAACCTAATTTGGGTGACAGGTGTATTTTCACTTGAATGACTGAAGTATAACATTTTTCACTTAAAAATTTGATGAAGAAATTCAAACCCTGTTTATAAAAAATACCTTGGAGATATGCAACAGCCCACAGTCTTTATCCTTTAACAGTCTTTAATGAGTTATTTGAAAAAAATATATTACTTCCTTATATATTACATTTTACTGGAGCTCAAGGAATGAATGAGTGACATTGATCTCCAGCCTGCTCTTTTTTAGCAAATTAAACTCATAGTTTCCCTTTTTCCATGGCTTTTCTAGAACTTTACCGCTTAGCTTTCTACACTTTAAGAAATTTTAATATGATCTAGATGATAAACAAATTAAATTTTCTAATTTAATAATTTAACTAGGAGAACTTTTTGCTGCTTCCGTATTTACTTGTTATACTTAGAAGAATGTACTATTTTGAAAGGTTTTAGAAAATTCCCATTAGAGATGCCAAAGGAAAAAATGTTTAAAAGCTTAAAATTTTTCTCTTTCATGCCCAAGTTGATGCTTCCATGTAACATTAAAATCCTCAAAAACATAAGCCTTTCAGCATAGCTTACATTTTTTACTCTGATTACATTTTTCCTTCTCTTATAGAAAGTTTTTCTTCTGAAATTGTTATTTGAATATATTTATCTAGTTAAATATATCCTTCTGCATCTTTGGTACTCGCTCTTGACTTCCTTTACGGTTCGTTGGGAGAAATGGGTACTTCTGTCACTTTTTGTCCCATTGGAAAGTCTACAGCATCCCAGAGGCAAGGTTTCGCTTCATCAGTTGAAAAGACATTTCATTGCTTAGAACATAGCATGATTGCATATCTGAATGAGAATGTAAAAGTTGCCTCTCATCATACCTGTATAAATATCTTCCAAGATGCTATATTTTAGTTGAAATTTCCTGTTTGAAAAAAGAAATGTAATCAGTACTGTGTGTAATACAGAGGTTACAAAATATTCATTTAGTAGAAACTTAGAACATAATGTTACTGAAAAATGTACAGGGCACTGTTGCAAGTGTTACACAGTAGCATTACCCTTACCAAAATATTTCATTAAACGACTAGAAGACACATTATAATAATCTTTCAACTTTGTTTGACCTTGGTGTATCCTCAGCTTGAGTCTTGCACAAAGTTCTTGGTACTCAAAAAATGATGGAGGCTATAAGGGTCCAGTAAAGCTAACAAGCATGATAAAGATTTCAGGGAACATTTCCTGAAAAGACATATTAAGAGCCTTGTCCTTGTTTTCGCAGAAGGAACTTACTGGGGAAGTAAATCATAGGAGTCCTCAAATATCCAAAAAAACTGTAGCAAAAGGAAAATTGCTTTCTGTGTCTGTTGCATATGGAAGTGTTCGCCGGCAGTTTATATACAGACACGAACGGAATGGGGCTACTGTGAAAAGTGTCTTGAGCTGTTTATTTTTCCACGTCTCATTACATGGTTATGGCAATGGAGAGATGCGAACAGCTCGCTGTCCAGGCAGCAGACCAAAGGAACTTAATGTTACAACATACCAAATACTCATCTTAGCCAATTACACAAAGCAAAAGCATATTGACAGTGATTCTATCCAATCAACATAAGCACACATAGCTTTGGTTAAAACAATGCTTGCTTGCTCATTTATAAGAAGACAACGCATAAAACCCTATTCATGAGCTTAACCTTGCTATAGAAACTTTTTGCAACTTAGAAAGCTATTCCAAAGACTAATCCATAGATCTATTGTTCTATTCCTCACGTCTTCCCTACTGCTTACATACTTTTTCTGATGTTTCAGCACCGTTTCACTTCAGCTGCAACTGAGGCTTGTCTTTTTTCCCACCTTCCTAAAAGCCCTCTAACTTTATGGATTCCCACATGGAAGTATTAAATAATGTGGATTTCCAGATTACATAAAATGTCATCTTTTGTTTAGATTAGCTATAAGGAAGTTTTTTTAATTGGGTTTTTTTTTTTTTTTTTTTTTTTTTTTTCCAGCGAAGTTGGTAGAACACTAACACAGGTTGCACAGAAAGGTGCTGGATGTCCCATCCCGGGAAACCTTCAAGGTCAGGTTGGACAGTGTCTGGATGAAAATGTCCCTGCTCATTGTATGGGGTTTGGACTAGATGGCTTGTAAAAGGTCCCTTCCAAACCAAGCTGTTCTATGGCTCCATGAGTTTAAAAGAGGCAAAACCCACAATTAAACAAACAAAAACCAAAACATGTAAGAAAAATAAAACAAATTCAAATAAGCAAAAATCCAAAACCAACCACTGCAACAACTTAGGTTTTACAGGGAAGAGAAAATCCTCTCAGCCAAACAGCATCCAAGTTATCCATGTTATTCAAAAGGGTTTGGAATTCAGATAAAACCAGCACACAAGCTCAAAGTGATGCTGGTGGGGGAACAGCAGAGCAAGCTATCTACCTGGAGTTGCTTATCCTGGAGAAAAGGAAGCTGATGGGAGACCTTGTCACTCTCTACAACTACCTGAAAGAAGGTTGTAGAAGGTGTGAGTCAGTCTCTAACAAAAAAAAAATAGAACAAAGGACATGGCCTCAAGTTGCACAAGAGGTTTAGATTGGACATTAGGAAAAATTTCCTCACTGAATAGAATACAAAGCAGTAACTCCTCATCTCTGGATGTATTTTAAAAACATGTAGATATGGTCCTTGGGAACATGGTTTATTGGTGGACTTGGCAGTGCTGGCTTCATGGTTGAACATAATGTTCTTAGAGGTCTTCTCCAACCAAAATGATTCTATGAATTTAGGACTTGTAGAGAAAGGAGTAACTAAGAGACATTCTGCTACAAATGTTAAAAAAACCCCGCAGTTGCAATGGGGAAGCTATGAAGAACTTTATATGTAAATATATATATATATGTCGTGCTGAAAGTGGCATGCTCTTTACAGAAATATTTTCAACTGACATTTAGATAAACTTTTTTAAAATTTATATTTAATATGACAATAATATCTGCATTGAGAGGAAAAACAGACTAACAACAACATTCATGAACAAATTTGAGAATAAGATGTTAAAATTCTAAAAAAAGTTACAGAATATAGAATAGAAAGATTAATAATAAATTAAATTAATTCAACAACTACATGATTTGTTGTATGCAGCTTACATAGCTCGTTAGCAGGGCTGCTTTTTGCAATGATCAGGCACCACATGAAATGGCAGCATGAGAAATGAGAAGCAGGCTACTCACATGTTATGCCATAGTTTCTCCTGGTTTATCTGAGCTCTCATAAAGAATATAGGAAAAGTTTACTTGGAATAAGTATTTAAACTGCTCACAGTATGAGTGATGTCTCTATACTGAGAGTTTTCTTGCAGAAGCCTAGTTCTGCTGCTGCACAGAAGCCCACCAGCCTGCAGTGTTACACACCTTACCATATGCCAATAAAGGCAGGACAGGAAGGGAAATTAAAGATATTTTATGTCTCTATCAAGCATATCTTTATTTCAGTTCTATGGTATGGCCACATAAATATTTGAATAGATAGCTTTTAAGAAAAAAATAGTATATTCTGTCAATAAGCATTTTAAAAATAGTTCATAAATTGATGTTTGTTTCTGTTTTCTCAGTGATGCTTTATGTTCACAGTAATAAGATAACTTTTCCATCAGCATTGTGGAAAAATGAAAGATCCATCAAGTAGTTTTACACCATGAGATTGTCAATTTGTTGGTTATTTACTAGAGACCAGACCTTCACTGGCAAAAAGAATAGGACCAGTAAGCTGCACTGTTCTCTTTAGCTAACCTATCCAAGATGTATGCATTTGCCAGTAATAAAAACACAAAAGTAAATACTTTACTTTTAATGGTTTAATACTGAGTTTTTTCTCCTTTACATCAAGGGACAGCATTTAGATTTATTGCCTGATTTTTCTAGTGTACATCCCTGTGAGTAAAGAATTCATTCCTGGCTATGAATGTGTCAAATAGCCAGTTCTTAAAAAGATAGAGCCTCATCTGACAAGGAAAAGTGTTTTCTAAAGATAAAGATTCCCACTGTGTCACTTCATATCTTATCAGAGCTTAAAAAATTAAAGGAAAATAAATAAACAAATGGAAACAGCAACAACAAAAACCAAACAACGAATAACAAACAAATTTTGGGGCATTAGGTCTCGGTAAACAAGATCAGCACAGCACAGTGTTTGTCTACACAGGAAACAGCCCAACATAAATGTGACTTGCAAGCTATTTGTACTAAGAATAAATTGCCAACTGTTGATGTGGGTGGCATCCACTTCACAGTTAAGCAATCAATCACATAGACTTTTCATATCCCTTGTTTTTGCATTCCTGCAGATGTTCACATAGAAAACACAAAGATGTAAGGATTTTAATCCTAATATAGTTTTTCACAGTTACCATTTCGCACTTCCATACTTATGTAAAGGTTTATAGAGGGCACTTAAAAGTATCAAAAGGAAGGAAAAAGTACGTTGAGACTTGTGTCTAAATATGTATGTATGTATGTAAAGAATAGATACAATGGCTCAAAATAGGATGGAATGTAATTACAGGATTTTCATGCAGGAGTGATTGGGACTAAAGTGAATGAACAGAGCTTGTGTATAAATTGAAATTCATTACTTGTTTTACTGATTTATTCAGATTAGGGAACATAATTTTTGACAGAATATAAAAAATCTTCCAAAACCAAAAAAATACATAGCAGTATTTCCCTCCTTGTTCAACTGCAGCAAATCCCCTTTGAACATATAAATATTCACTACTGTGGAAAAATTGAATCTATCCTTGGAGCTTGGGAATACTCTTTTCTGGCAGACACCTGAAGTTGTGTCAAAGCTCTTTTATCTAGGATGGTGGTCACAGTAATATGGGGCCTCTGGGATAGAAGAAAGGAGAATGAAGGAGGAATTACAGAACTTCATAAACCATTGCTTATTTTTGAAGTAAACAAAAAATTTCACTTTTACACTTCCTTTGGGTACGGTCTTCTTTTTTTCTCCCCTGTGACATTTTTCAAGACTATCTAATGTCAGAATTTTTAAGTTGTTTTGGCTCTGCTTATATTCCATTCCTGGGATGGTAATGTACTGTCTACACAAGGGGAAACTACACCAAATGCACAAATAACATATTCAAAATTTTTATACAAATGTTTCTGAAATCTACTGTCTTTTCTGTGGTTTTCTCTCTGCTAAATTTGTACTTATTTGGATGTATTTTTGATCTGTATCAGGATATTTAGCATCTTTATTATATTAGAAATAATTTTACTGTTCTTAGTTTAGATAATCCAAGTGAGGTAGCTGTCCCTTTAAAACTAATCAAAGGCAGACTGGTCTACTTCCTTATTTAGCAATGAATTTAGACATATACAACGTTAGTGGATCATATATTTAAGCCATCCCCAAGTGCGGCACTTAAGGACTCAGGAGAAGAAATTAATCCGTATTCTGTTCCTTGCCCTGACTACCATGATAAGGAATGGAGCAGTGATGGTTTGGTTTTTTTTTTTTCCCTCTTTATTTAAGAGAGAGTGAAGATTGAAGAACATCATGAAACCTGTTGATGGCAATCTCATCATGCTATTATATAGAAGTGACTGCAAGAAAATGGGTTCTGGTGAGAAGTAAAATTGTAGGCCCTGTTTGGAAGAAAGGAATGCAAAGAAGTCAGTGCTCAAATATTTTCTCTTTTGCAAAACAGAATATTGGTCTTCACAGTGTCAATTAGATATCAGCGTCTTAGATAAGTTAACATCCAAGGAAAGTTTATTTCAAGTGGCTTTGCAGCACTTTGTATGCATCAGCAAAACCACATTTGGTTTGTGTAGCTTTCAGTCAAGATCTCCTACTGAAAATTACCAGTTTTTGACTTCATATGTTTATTCAAGTTAGATAATTCAGCAAACTAAAATGTTAAATAAAAGCAGGTATTCTGTAGATGGTCTGTACCTTTGCTGTGAGGAGTTACAGCTAAAAATTATCTGCTTGAGTTCCATTCATAAACAAGTGAGAAACAAAAGGCCTTCCAACAATATTCAAAGTAAAACAGAAGTACAATCATGTTCAAAATTTGGGGCTAAGTATCTAGCACAAGCCCCACTGACAGTCCAGTAAAATTCTTTTCCGGGCTTTTAGACCATTTTTTAAAAGACATAATAACAATCTACTTCTGCTTACTCTAAAAACAACTATATTTACAAATCAATAGAGGAAAGAGACAAGGTATCATCCATACAATGTGGTTTGCACTGTGAAGCTTAGATACACTTTCAGGTGAATTTTGGCAAAGTGGTGTGGAAAAGGAATCAGACATTTAATTGATACTAATATGATTGCTCATATTTGCAAAGCCAAAGCAGAAAAAAACCAGAGATACTGAATATGGTAATGAAATAACTGTGAAGATTTGTTTACTTGAAAAGACACTGTGTGGGTTGAGTTTTTCTTTAAATCTGTTTACATTCATGGTCAGTTCTACTGTTTCACTTATATGTATTTCAATTATATTATATTTCCCTAATGCATTTAGGGAAAGTTACTTTACACAGAAATTACACCTCAGTTAAATATTCCTTTGTGTGTTCCTGAACCAGAATTCCAATTACACCTTGGTTTGTCCTAGCCTGCCATTTAAAACCTTTTTGAAAGGCTTGCAGAAGAAAACTGACCTGTTTCCTTATGCTGTGAACATGTAGAGAATGGGTCAATTTACTTACATTCTAATCCTAAATGGAAGAAATTACTTCCATTGAAATCTAGTATAATTTGTTGCAGGCTTCCTGTTAGATAGCGCTTTCTGAAGATGATAGAATACATTAATTGATTTTGTAGTTCAGTGACACTAGGTTAAGTGATTTTCTCAATCACACAGCTTGGCTTTGAGACTTGTTTTCATTTTTCTTCTTCTTCATTTGAAAGGTTTTTGTCAAATATGTGGGAGGCACTTGATGGGAGAAACATAGCATGCAACATATAATTAGTATGATGAATGTATCTGCCAGTGTCTGCCTTTGGTTAACTTACTGGATTTTAGTGCAAAGGCATTAGTGGCTTAGGAGGAAAAGCAGAGGATAGATGAGAGAGAATGAAAAGAGTAAATAAAAATGATCTTCAGTACTAAGGGTTAGTTGGAAACTATGACTACGGTATTAGAAAATGAAAGCCATTTTTTTCTAAGCAAAGTTACTGTCA